>NC_139697.1:83715604-84110604 GCF_964188405.1 Protomyctophum parallelum | reverse complement strand
CGTATCCCTCCTGGCTCCCAAACTGTGGAATAATACATTGCTGTCAGAACTGCAGAATCTAATTGGATTCCATGTCATGGTGACTAACCTGTTAATCATAACCCGTTAAGATCTGAGATCAGTGCCCTCTCCAAACTCTTTCATGTCAAGTACCCCCAAATCATATGTATCTGACAAAATCATATGTATTCGGCGGTCGACCTCAACATATTGTGTGTGTGTCCCCCCCCCAGAAGCAACGATTCGAGAGAAAAAAGTGGCCGCTTTAACTTAAAAATACAAAGGTGAGAGTGTCTCTTCAGGGCAGAGTGATTGTGTTGGGGCATCATGTGAAAAGCAACCTGCAAGCACTCGGCCTTCTCTTACCTCCACAGACCCCAGTTTATTCCAGTCTGGGATAATGTAGAAGGATATCCCATCCACAGCTCCAGGCAGCTGGACATTATTTATCAGTAGAGCCAACAGGATTACATATGGGAAGGGTGCTGTGAAGTACACCACCTAAATGTGGGATTACACGCACGCACACAAACACAGCACACAGCACAGCACAGATACACATGACTGGTTGTTATTTGCCATTAATTCCACTAATTTATTTCTCTGTTTATTTTCTCACCTTGCCCGTTGACTTCACCCCCTTGAAGATGCAAAAGTAGTTGAGGATCCAGGCCAGTAGCAGTAGCAGGAACAGCTCCCAACGTAAGACTCCCGTCTCCTCCACTCCCCCTGTTCTCTCCAACATTTTAAAACTACAACAAAACCATGCAGGAAAACGAAGAGGTTTCTTTAGAAACCAAGGTTTTGTAAGTAGAGTGAGCGAAATACTTCACTCTATGGGATGTTTCCCTTTGCGGAGCAAAAGGGCAGAAACTTCATTCATGAACTCCCACAGCCATATGCTCCTAAAATATGGCCTGTGGGTTTAAGAGCGATGACGTAGATGCCCTGCTTCTCGAAGCATCTAGGCTGCCTCTACGTCACAGTGCGCTCATTCGAACACTTTTCCTTCTGCCGGGCCAAGACAGAAGGGTGTTTCGAGTGAAGTATTTCGCTCACTCTACTTACAAAACCTTGGTTTCTAAAGAAACCTCTTCGTTTTGTTAAGTATTCGTTCACGAAATACTTCACTCTATGGGACCTTATGAACTCCCGTGTCTTGAAAATAGTCAAGTGTGTTCAGGGCTATATAAGGTAACCTAATGAGGGCTGGGCAACCTCTGGTTGATAGCCCGGTCCCGGTGGAGAATGGTAGTAGCCTCGGGCTGATATACATTCTCAGTGTAGATGCTTCATGTAGGCCTGGTATATCCAGGGCATCTAGACTTATGTGATTACACATGGTTTAATGGCCTAATAGGTCCATTATGGTGCGGCAGCCCCCAACACTGCGTGCGCCACAGAGGGCGCTGCCACGTCTAGGTTATAGTATGTGGCAAATGTTGAGGGAGAGGACCAGCTCGCTGCGGTACAGACCTCTTGGATTGGGACACCCTTACAGAGTGCCCAGGATGCTGCCATGCCTCTTGTGGAGTGAGCCCTCAGCGCTTGTGGGGGCTCCACTCCCTGACTAGTATAAGCCAGGCGGATGGTCTGCACTATCCAATTGGAGATGCTGACCGTTGTGACAGGCTTTCCTTTGGTCCTGGTACCCCAGGATACGAATAGTTGATTCCCTATCCTGAAGGGGGCCGTCCTGTCCACGTATGCTCGTAAAGCTCTCACTGGACAGAGACAGTTTAACCTCCTGTCTTCGTTAGAAGCAAAAGGAGGGGGGTGGAAAGCCTGTAGGTCCACTGGAACGCACACGGAGAGAGCGTTCTTGGGGATGAAGGCTGGGTTGGGTTTGATAGTGACCTTGGTTGACCTGTCATCGAACCTCATGCACTCTGGCGAGGTCGAGAGGGCGTGTAGGTCGCTGACCCTTTTAGCAGTTGTCAAGGCAACTAGGAGGTCTACCTTCAGTGTCAGGTTCTTCAAACTAACTGTCGTCAGTGGTTCGAAGGGATCCTTGGTTAAGGCCTCCAGGACTAGGGTTAGATCCCAGGAGGGGACCAGGGATCTGTTGACCCTGTGTTCCCTTCGTACGCCCTTAACGAACTGCCTAACTAGAGGGTGTTTCCATACCGTCTCGTTTTCGAACCCCACATGGCAGACTGAGATTGCTGCCAAGTTGTTTTTGACCGAGGAGAGACCTAGTCCCCTGTCTAGGAACTCTTGTAGGAAGGTCAAAATGTCCACTACTGACGCTTGGTAGGGGACCACTTGGGTAGGCCGTGTTGAGCACCACTGCTCAAAGACGTGCCATGCCGTGTCATAGCGGGCCCTTGTTGATGGAGCCCTTGCCCTCTGAATTGTGGCTATGACATTCGGAGGGAGGCCTACGTCGGACAACATCACCCTCTCACGGGCCAAACCCATAGGTCTAGGTCCTGGGGGCGAGGGTGAAAAATCTCCCGACCTGCTTGAGTGAGGAGATCCACTCGTAGAGGGAGTTGCCACGGTTGGTCGTAGAGGAGGTGAGTTATCTCCGACCTCCAGACCCCCCAGGCTGGGGCTACTAGTAGCATTGTCAGACCCTGAGTCCTCACTCTGTCCAGAGTGGGGGGAATGAGGGTCAGTGGGGGAAATGCGTAGAGTAGGCCTTTGGGCCATCGGTGTGACAGGGCGTCTAGTCCCAGCGTCGATGGCCCCTCTATCGAGAAGAAGAGGGGGCACGTCGTGTTCCCTTCTGTGGCGAATAGGTCCGCTTCGGGTGTCCCGTACTTGCTCCAGATCTGTGTGACCACCTGTGGGTGTAGAGACCAGTCTGAGTAGCGGAGAGGTCCTCTGGACAACAGGTCTGCTCCTGTGTTCAGAATACCGGGGACGTGACATGCTGTGATGGACAGAAGCCGAGAGTCGCTCCATAGAATGAGCTCTCGAGCTAACTGATGAAGACGGGGGGACCTGAGACCGCCTTGTTTGTTTATGTAACACATCGTCGTTGTGTTGTCTGTTCTCACCAGCACGTGACAACCCTGTATGAGCGGTTCGAATTGCCTCAGAGCGAGGAAAACCGCCATCAGTTCCAAATAGTTGATGTGGGAGGAGCGTAGGTGCTCTGACCACACCCCCCTGGTTGTGGCACCCTCCAGCGTGGCTCCCCAGCCTGTCATGCTTGCGTCTGTGGTGACCACTTTCCTGATCAGAGGTCTCCCCATGGGGACTCCTTCTGAAAGGATCCGTCTGTTTATCCACCATTGTAGGGCTAGTATGCAGTGTGACGTCACTTCTACCCGTTGGTGGCGACGGTACATAGGTACACGCAGAGAGTTCATCCATAGCTGGAATGGTCTCATGTGTAGCCTGGCCAGGCGGATTAAATGGATTGAGGAAGCCATTAGCCCCGCCATCCTGAGACATATGTGGAAAGGAATCGAGCGTCCTTTCTTGAAAGACGTTGCCGATTGTATCATCGCGTCTAATCTCTCTCGACTCAGGCGAGCTCTGTAAGAGACTGAGTCTAGCGTTATACCGATGAAGTCTATTGACTGTGTCGGCGTTAACATGCTCTTCTCGTAATTGATTTGAAATCCGAGAGAGCGGAGGTGGCTGAGCACTGTGTGTGTGTGTGACAGCGCCTCTTGTTGAGAGTCTGCGGATAGGATCCAATCGTCTATGTAGGTTGCTAGACGAAGACCCTGTTGTCGCAGTGGGGCTATCGCCGCTGCTGTACATTTCACAAAGACTCTCGGACTCAGGGACATTCCGAAGGGAAGTACCGTGTATTCGTATACTTTCCCCTCGAACCCGAAGCGCAGAAATTTTCTGTGCGGTGGGTATATTGGAACGTGAAAGTATGCGTCCTGTAAGTCTATTGACGTGAACCAGTCCCCTCTGCGGATTGATCGCAGTAGGACTGGTGGCGTCAACATTTTGAAGCGGAAGGTTTTCAGATAGCGGTTGAGAGCTCTGAGATCCAATATGGGTCGGAGCCCCCCCCCCTTCTTTTTCACCAGGAAGTAACGGGAGTAAAACCCGTTCATTGCCTGGTTGTGAGAAACCTCCGTGATGGCACCTTTTTGCAGGAGGGATCGGATTTCCTCTTGTAAAATGCCTGCTTCCTGTCCCCTCGCTTGAGAGAATAAGATCCTCTCGAAGGTGGGCGGTTTCGACACGAACTGGAGCCTGTATCCGGTCGCTATAGTGCGCATGATCCATGATGATGCTCCGCACTCTCGCCACTTTGACAGATGACGTGACAGGGGGTTCCCCGTGTGTGGGGGGAAACCCGCCTGTATAGTGGTGTCTCTCTGTGGCCTGTGGGTACCTTGAGACGGTTTGCCTAGGGGAAAACTCACCTTGTGTGGAATGTCTCCCTCTAGTGGATTCTTCGGGTAGTGAAGAAATATTTTGGCGTGGTGGTCCCGGCCTGTAACAGCTTGTGCTGTTACAGTATGGGTTATCTCTCCCATGGCTGGGCTTGTGCCCTTCAGAGTTCGTTGTGTTGTTTTTTGTGTTTTTTTGTTTTTTTGACACTTTATTAAAGCAAAAACATTGACACTTTGTGAATTGCACATAACAACATTTTGGTACGTGTGTACACTGCTGCCCGTGGCAGTCTGCACACTCGTCCTCAAGCGCTTTGACGCCGGCTCGGAGGCGAGGTCCGTGACCACTGCCTCCGGCCTCGAACTCTGTGGGAGAAATCGGGGGGGTGAGGCTAGGACCCCCCTCTGGGACCTGCCATGCGGGTCACTTCCGCTTCCCAGCGCCTCGGCCCCTGGACGCTCCTCCTCTGGGCTTGTAGGGCGGGGGGGAGCGGCGACGGTCGGTGCGTGGACCCTGCGGTTGACGCTGTCTGTCTCCGGAGTAGTCCCTCGGGGGCCCGGGTGGGTCCTTGCTGGACGTCCTGGGCTTCCATGGGGCACGCTTGCCCCTGCCGCGGCCCGGTGGAGCCTTGGCAGCCAGTGGCTGAAGAGCCTTCATCGTCTTGGTGGAGGTCTCTGCCTGCTGGATGGAGACCGACATGTCCTCGAGAACCCCATGGAAGAGGCTCTCGTGTGATATGTCCCTCCCTACCATGTCCCTCTTCACAGAATCGGGGAGAGGGGCGAGGTTCACCCACCTCATCCGCTCCTGGAGGATGGAGGACACCAGAGCTGCTCCAGTGTGCTTGGTGACATCATATTGGAGCTGGGCCAGCTCGTGTACCAGGCGGCGCATCTCAGCCAGGTTTTCTGGGGTGGATATGTTGCCCATTTTCAGCAGGAGAGCCTTCATGGATCCATGCAGGAGGCTTCCTGCGTTGAGTCCCCTGGCGACGAAGGTCATGTGGTCATACAGCCACCTGTTGATCTTGGACCCTTCTTTGTCGGCCACACTGGAGAAGACTGGTTCTTTGTCCTGTGGGATCACAGTTGGGGCTTGGGGGTTAGCCAGGTACGAGGCCATGGCTCTGTCCATGGAGGGCATCTTGAGCAGGTTCAGCTTCTCCATGTCCTTCATTTCAGTGGCCGCCCTTTTGCCACGGCGGTGGATGGCCTCTACCTTGACTATAGGGTTGGTCCAGGCTTTGCTGAGCAAGGTCTCAAAGCCTGAGGCCTGAGGAATGGCCTGCTTCTTTGGTACAGGAGGGGGGACGTACTCATCGCTGCGTCCATCCCACTTCACCTTCTCGCTGGGGATCTCCTCCCAGGCGTGGTCACAGCGGATAGCAGCCCTTTTGTAGATCTCCATCAAGGTTGAATTATCCTTGGGGAGAGCAGCGCGAGGCTGAGGTGGGGGTGTTACCTGTCTGTCGACGGGGGGAGGAAATTCCTCTACCTCGTCGTCTTCACTGTCCTGGAAAGGGCGGCGAGTGTACTCGTCTGCCTCTGACGAGTCGTTCTGGTAGTTGCCCTCGTCTACGACTTCATAGCGCTCGCAGTCTCTCTCCTGGAAGGAGGGGAGTTCGTCGTAGTCGATTTCCCCCTCTTCAGCGTCAGCCCAGTCCTTAGTGGGGGCCTTGCTGCGTGGTGGAGAGGCTTCTAGGCGGGCTGCCATGGTAGTAGAGACCGCAGTGCGAAGACGAGGCTTTGCTATCGGTCTGGCGGAGCGCTCCTCCATGGTAGCCGGGATCTCGCGGCCGCGAGGCCCGGTTGCTGGTGTACTCACTTGACGAGGTATCAGAGGGCGAGAGCCGCTCTTAGGTCTAGCTCCGTCAGCTTCGTAGCGGGCTGCGGTGGCCCTGTCTGCCGCTGCCTGGGAGGAGACCGTAGCTGTAGCACGGCTACGAGGGGCCGGTATAGGCCGCTCTCGCTCTTGAGTGGAGCCTCTGGCTGTGCGAGGCGAAGCTGGGGTATAGTCCAACTTCTGCCTCGGTCCATAGTGCTCTTGCTCGTCGAGTGTGTACTTTTTGTAGAACTCATCGACGCGCCTCAGCCTACCTCGTAGGTGGGTGAAGTCCATCCTTCTGCATTTTTCGCAACCAAATAGGTCGTCGAAATCGAGAAGGGCGTTGCGTGCATGATCCACGCCGAGGCAGTACAGACATACTTCGTGTCTGTCGGTGCCGGACATCTTGTTGCCGCATCCCGCCACAGTGCACCTCTTCTGTGGCTCGGGAGTGATGCCTCTTCGGCGGCGTCTAGCTGCGGCGGCGGTCTCTCTCACCGGGGAATACATGCTTGTAGCTCGTAGTTTTCCGTCGAGAGGGGGACCAGGAATTAGCTAACTTTGTGAAAGGGCTTCGTGGCCACGAACGTGAAGAAAGCTAATTTGCTACGGGCTTCCAGGCCGTGTAGCTTAGGTGAAAGCTAGACTAGCGAGAAACGGGCTTACCGGCCTCGTAAAACACCAGGTAGCTTATCGTATAGTCTCTAGGTGAAAAACTAGACTAGCGAAAACTGGCTTACAGGCCCCGTACAACACCGGCTAGTTTAACGTTGAAGGTGCTATGTTAGCGCTAAGCTAGTGAGTAACAGGCTACGAGAGCGAGCTAGCTCGCTAGAAAGATAGCACCTTGAACCTTCGTTGAGACTGAGGCTATGCTAACCGTAGCGGGCTTGTTAGCCCCGAGACGAGAAAGATAGCACAATAGAAGGTAGCGCCTTGCTAAGCTAACCGCTAAGCGGCGCTAGCTGTAAGCTAGTTGTTACCCTTCTACTTTTGGCGGTCTTTTCGAAATGTTCTGATAATAGAACTTACGAACCGTTTAGGAGCTTTGTTTCTGCAGAGTTTTTGCGAAAGATTCTGTCGGAAGAAAAGTCCAAGTATCAGGGAACCTCACGGTACTCGAGTTGCACTCTTGTCCGATTTTTAAGGTATTAATTGCCCTAAACACTTGACTTAGTAACAGAAGTCTGTCCTTTCAGCTCGGCAGAAGAAAAGCGAATGAGCGCGCTGTGACGTAGAGGCAGCCTAGATGCTTCGAGAAGCAGGGCATCTACGTCATCGCTCTTAAACCCACAGGCCATATTTTAGGAGCATATGGCTGTGGGAGTTCATGAATGAAGTTTCTGCCCTTTTGCTCCGCAAAGGGAAACATCCCATAGAGTGAAGTATTTCGTGAACGAATACTTAACAAAACACTGGTCACATTTCATTTTTATGTAAATGTTCCAATAAAATGGGCACACCTACAGGTAAGCGCGTTAGACTTAGGCCATCGTGCAACCATTGCTTATTACTGTGTATTATTATGGTTTGTACTTACTCAAGTATAACAGTAAGTCACTTTATATCACAGTTAGAAAATCTCTCTTCAATAGCCTCCCATGAATAAATGGGTTCATATCATACAGATATTCTGTAGCAACCACTAACGTGGCTGGGACATTGCCATGTACGATTTACACTTCACTGGCTCCTTTTCAGTTTGAGTTAATTTATGTTTTAGATTGAAATCCGTACACATGAAGTCAAATGGCCTTCCTCAAACACATTAAACACATTGAACAGAGTTATCTGAACAGGGTTTTTGAACCGTTATTAAGGCCAGTCCACAGACTCCACACAAATGCAACTCCTTGCAACATGCTTGCAACCATTATCCCCAATGGCAGTTGCTTTGGTGTGGACTGGCATTAAAACTATTTTGTTGCAAGGAGTTGCGACTAGTATCATTGGTGTGGTCTGTCCTTTTACATGAACCACAAAGCTCTAGAGAGCCAACTTTGTGACATGACATACCGGTATTTGATTTTGTGTTTTTAGTGAGCACAACTATAGAACTATAGAACTATATAGAAAGCTATCCTTTGCGGTCAAACCATAATGTTACTTATACTGTTACATGAATGTAGTCACATCAAACAACAACGGCCAGTGATTCTCCTACATGGTGACCCATACTTGAAGAATTGCTGGCTCGCCATGGATGAGTTTGTGCTTCCATTGGTGGCATAGGTGGTACAGCTGGGTGTGTTCCAGGTGTTGTTGCAGCTTTGCCAGGGCAGCTGGCTCTGAAAGGAGCTGAACATGTAATATAACGCCCAGGCAATGATGACGTTGTAGTAGGTGCACATGGTGAAGGAAATGGCCACTGTCGCCATGCCCACTCCTGAGGGCAAATGTCATGTCATATAAATGTGCATTGTAAAGTTTGAAGAGGAAGGAGAAACATCTGCACACTTGTTTCTAGAGCTCCACAAGAGACATACTTTATTTAATGGCAAAGAAAACTGCAACGTTTCAACCCTTTCGGTCCTCATCAGGCAAATGTCCGAACTTGTAAAGTTTGGCCATCTCAAGTCTGATTTATGCTTTATATTTTATGTCATGTTATAATGCCATGCACGGAAAATAGCTAATCTACAAGCCCAATGTTTCACAACGTTTCGCAGCACAATGCGTTGGGAGCTATGTAGATGCTATTTACTGTGCGTCAATCACACAACTAATGATAAATTATGCATAATTTTTGCTGCTTCAGTGATTATGTCACATAAATTATCTTGCAATATCATTACATAATCGGTCACCAAGAAAACATGGGAAGATCACAAATACAAGAATGCTCGCCCCAAAACACATTCCGGCCTCAGGATGGTCTCCACCAGCTATTCCTAAACGTAGGACATATCAGGGATATGCATACCTTTGAAGAGAGGGCAGACTTTAGCCAAGGCTTGGACAGGTCCTCTCCTCATGTACTGTCCTATACTCAGCTCCATGAAGAGCAAAGGAATCCCCAGGACCACCAGCATGAGCACATATGGCACCAGGAAGGCACCTAGCATGTAGAAAGATAACGGACTCACACTTGCATCATTTGGGATGTTTTGACCGCTGTGCCAGTCAACGTGCTTTAGACAGACAGAGCCAAAGGACCTGAGCCTCCTCAGGAAGAACAGTTTGCTCTGGCCCTTCTTGTAGACTCTAGAGGGCCTCTGTGTTTTTATCAGTCCAGTTCACCTTGATGTCCATGGTATATTATGGGCCCCCTCTAAAATGAGTTGATGTATCTCTATATGGGTTTATCCTTACAATTTACAATTTAGGCATTTAGCAGACGCTCTTAATCCATAGCGATTTACTGTAAGCAAGAACAAAAGATGGTAATACATGAAATACATAGAAATAGTCATCAAGAATCATATATGTACTGTAAGCTAAAAACCTAACATCCGTCTAGAATATCTATATAATTTAACTATGCGTATACACTATAGAGTGCTATGTCTACATAAAATGCTATCTAAATTATTTTTGAGCCTTTGCATATGCCTGTAAGGTCGTCGAGGCTATAGGGAAAGTGCTATGGGCTAAGAAGGAGGTGGGTTTTCAGACTACGGTGGAAGATTGGGAGTGAGTCTGCAGTTCTGATTGCAATGAAAAGTGCATTCCATAGTTTTGGAGCCAGGAGGGAGAAAGGTTTGGGACATGGGTGTCCCAGCATTTTTATCCTTAGTTAAGTCGTTAGGGGCTGTGTGGGCATCCCTTTTAGGCACTCTTTAAAATGTCTGCTGATGGAGAAGAGAAGCATGTACCCCAACCTACCTACTACGCCTTATATGAATCATAATGAACAGTGCTAGTGCTTAATCCTGCATACCTCCTCAAGTCACAGGGTTGTGTAATGCTGATTATATCATATTACATGGCTTGGTTGAATGCTTGATTCTGATTGGTCAATCGCTGAATTCAGAGGTCTGTTATGTCTGAGCCTGAAGGCTCATACATAGTCTGGATTTTCGGTGGTTAGGTGTCAAAATCAACATGACGTCACGAGCCGTGGTGAAGAGCAAAGCACCGCCACCGCTCCAGCCCTTCTCTCTGTTTTTACTCGCTCAACGTTATTTCAGCCCCGGTGGTCACCTCACCACCGAAAATCCAGACTATGAATAGGCCTTTATCAAACCCTCTGAGCACCAGCTGCGTCCCGCTTGATTTAGCCTACTGCTGTTTCCAACATGACAGCCAGTCAGCCACACAATGGACAAATGGATTCTATTTGATCAACTCACTTCCTTGTTTTCCGAGTTAAGTTCGCAGCCAGCGCAAACTTATGGAATACTTTTTTTGTTGAGTTTTGGGTCAATTTATTAATTTATGTTAGGTAGCCATGTAATAAGCGGGATAATAACTGGCTAGGTGGTCATTGTCGGGATATAATTCACCTTCAGGGAGTTTAACCACTGAGGTGAAGCCGAGGTGGTTAAACTCAGACTCTGGTTAAAGGCCAGGCTCTGGACAGGGGCCAAATTAGCCAATGGGTCACACCTGATCGCCCTATATGGAGCTGGCCTATTCTCACATCACAATGTGTTCTGACGTCTGCATAGACTCCTTATTTGGGCATGCCTGACAAATAACTCCATATAGGGCCATAAAAGGTACACAGACATAATAAAAAGGTTGGAGCATGCATTTCCAACTTGCGTCATTCCAAATAGGCCAGTGCCCAATGGGCACCGCTCTAGTTATTGTAAATACTAGAGCAGTGCCAGTTGGAGCCTCTACAGCGGTGCCCATTGTGCACTGGCCTACTTGGAACGATGCAAGTTGGAAATTAATGCCCCACCCAGATATTAAGTCTGTGTCCCTTTTATGCCCATATATGGAGTTCTTTGTCAGGCATGCCCACATATGGAGTCTATGCAGACGTCAGAATGATGTCAGAACAGGCCAACTCCATATGAGGGGTCCTGTTCAGAGCCCGGGCAGAGGCCTACACATTGTGATGTCATAACATCACATTTGGCCTCTGCCCAAAAATGGCACTCGACACCGGGGATGTCAGAACAGGCCAGCTTATGGAGTTCTGTGTCAGGCATGCCCAAATATGGAGTGGTGTGATGTCAGAACAGGCCAGCTCCATATATGGACCCTGTCCAGAGCCCGGGCAGAGGACTTTTTGGGGCGGTTTTGGACAACTGTAATATAGGCGGAGGACATTATGATGCTCAACATAATTTGTTTGCTGTTGGTGCTGCTGCATAATTGTATCCTACTTTCAACACATGACTCTGTTTATTGTATAGGCGAGTATTTCTTTATACATATGGGTGTTGGAAAAATAAATACAGTGTCCCCTTTGGAAAAATTGTATGGCGCCCTGCTGATTTGTGCCTGGGGCCCGGCATTGCTGTAGTCGTTAAGGACTGGGGCACTCTTTAAATTGCCTAACAGATTTACTACAGGCCACGTGTGTAGATGTTTAAAGAGATTCTGTTTACCTGATACCTGCTTTATGACATCCGTACAAAGGTCACCTCTATAATTTCGTTCATTTTTAGTTTCATAAAGCTACATTCCAGGACTTATTGTAATGGATGAAATGTTATTTTACCCAATCTATTAGATGCTGTGGTCAAGGCTGCTGATGGAGAAGAGAAGCGTGTACCTTCAACCTGCTACGCCTTATTAGAATCATAGCAATAAAAAAAGACATTGCTGACTTACCTCCTCCACTCCTGTAGCACAGATATGGGAACCTCCATACATTGCCCAGGCCCACAGCAGAGCCAATACCAGCCAAGGTAAACTCTATCTGTTTGCTCCATGTTGGTCTACCAGGTGCTTGGTCCATGGCGGCTTACTCCTCTCTCTCCTCTCTCCCTCGTACTGCATTTCAAAGTGGGTTAGGAATTAAGTGAAACTTTATGTCACAACCCTCTTTTATATCTGTAATGATTAGCTTACATGAGCATGTGTCAGCTGCAGTGACTAAAGACAGGGCAAGTCCATACATTTCTTGTTTTATGTAGCTCATTGGACCATGTTTACAATCAAATCAAATCAAACTTTATTTGTATAGCACCTTTACAACAGCCAAAGCTGACCAAAGTGCTGAGTGCAAAGTGCAAAGTGCTGTGTGGGTGGCTGGCTGGGTGGGTGGGTGGGTGCCTGGGTCTGAGCACGAAAACAGCATGGCTGTTTTTCATCATCTGTGCGCAACCTAACACACAAACAGACGCACATATTAACTGTATAGTACAGTACAGTACAGTACAGTACAGTACAGTACAGTACAGTACAGTACAGTACAGTACAGTACAGTACAGTACAGTACAGTACAGTACAGTACAGTACAGGGACCCCCACACGGTAACTCTGTCATTTCTCAACCGTTTCGGACGTTGGGCGGCTCGCCGGATTCGGCCCGGCCCCCTGAGCGCGTAGGAACACATGAGAAATATCCCCTAGGCCAGGGGTTCTCAACCCTCGGGGGGTCGCCAATTTATTTTGGGGGGTCCCCAAATTATTGATTATATCTGGTTTCAGTATTTATTTATGGTGTTTTGCCTCTATTATTAAGGTTATTGTAGCAGTCAATTTATTTTGGGGGTCGGGAGGGGGCAGGGCGGGGGTCCCGAGACATTGCCAAAGCATTTCCGGGGGTCCGCGGCCAAAAACGTTGAGAACCACTTTTTATTGTCAGGAATTTGGAATAATCTCACCGTTATTAGTGTTGCCACAGTCCTTTTAAATCCAGACACTGAACGACAGATGCAGTCGCGATTCCCCATCCAGATATCTCCGTCTTGGGGCCGTCGATTCGCCGTAATGGCCAGTCAGTTGCGGCTTGATCTTTGGAGCTCAATTCGCAGCATCCCAAACTTCTGACACCAAATGTTGTCTTTTTTCTGAACACTATAACGTGTGAGAATAAATGAATGACCAAAGAATTGTCTTCTGTGAAGTTTATTAACGTGTACAGTACACGGATGCTGGTTGACCAAGTGCACCGAGCACAGCATAAAAGCATAAAATGACGATGATACACAATATACTAGTTATTCGGTTCCCACCCCTCTGGTCAGAGAAAAAAGAACAGGGAGACAGACAGAGACAGTCAGGAGGGTAGAGAAGTATGAGGAGGGAGGGGGTGCACTGCAGTGGGTGAAACTCCTTATCTCTATGCATTCGGCTTTGAACCGCTCAAACATGAAGAAAACACTATAATGAGCAAACTGCTCGACAGAGCCTGGAGTGGACTGTGGAGTATCCTAGCTACATAGGTCATAACGACCTCTGGCCCCTCTATGTGAAGGAATAGGCCCTGCTCACGCTAGTGAGTGGTACAAAGTGAAATAGTTTGTGACTAATGTAAGAAAACATAGTTTGTGTTAAATGGAAAATTCCATATCGGCAACCACACTTGCACAGATTTGCACCTTTCTAATAGTTTCCTATTGTGCACACAGCCGGGGTCTAATTTGCTGCCTAGCTTTTTAATTTGTGACATTGTCACTGACAGTAAACATAAAATTAAATTAAATTCATCATTTCATTTCCATTTCTTAAAATTATTGTTTTATTTATTTGATGGTCTTCTTGCTGCCCTATGGCCTTTGTGCTCTCAAAAATGTCAGAACTTGGTAGAAGTTAATGTTACAACATAGACAAGCGGCGGCCTTTGCAGTAGGATAGTTTATTTTCCCCACTGCACTGGCCAAATGAGCCAATAAGCCTGCATAGACCTATTAGGCCTACAATGAATGACTCTAATGGACCTTAGGCCTACAATGAATGACTCTCATGGACCATGGATGTTTCATAGTGACATGCCTTCACTGAGGTTTTATCTAGCTGATATTTGTATTGATCTGTACTTTCGTTTGAACTTTGAACTGTACCCATACAAACTGTATACAAATTTAAATCAATCAATAAATCAATCAATAAATCAATAAATCAATCAATCAATCAATCAATCCCATTTGTTTTGAACAGTATATTTATACAGAAAATAGCAACACTATAACCAATCAATATCAATGTATCTTGGTAGGCCTATGTATTTTAATTAAATTGTTTGATATACTCAAAGCGCAGTATTTATTCCAAATAAATCCCCATATATTTTTGACCTAGCTTTGGGGAATGATATTATCCTCCTATGAACTGTGGTGGAGGAGGGGCGACGGAGAGGAAGGATCAAGAATCCAAATACTACTTTCTCCATTTTGAAAAGGAGTAGGAGTCGGAGACCATTCATAGGGGTGTGGCAGAACAGAAGGCATACGCATGTTTTTAAGGGAACGCGGTTTTAAATAACAGTATTTTAATAACAATTCATTTCGGGTTGTAAGCGTCGCAGCTTACGAACGATTCTTTTAGCTAAAATGGGAAATTGTCACACCGTTGGACCAAACGAGGCCCTTGTTGTATCAGGTAACGTTAAAAATGTTGTCTTTCGGACCGTCTGGGACTGTGTCTCGGGAGATAATCGTGCAACAAGTCTTCTCCTGCACGTTTTATTTTATTTTTTACACTGGCCTCGATTTAATCGTAAATGGGTCTAAATTGTCTATATCACTGTTTTGCACGGGTTTTTTCGACCCATCCGCGATCCCGAACAACACTGATATTTTACAGAAATGAATCCGCTGAAGCATTATTAAAAGCATTCCTCGGGCGTATATTTGTAATAAAAAAAAATGTAGTTGGTTTTATATTGGGAACAAATTATGTAGGCTACTACTTGACCATGGTTTATGTGATGGGAATAGAACGTCGACAGGATGTGCTTCAGAAAACATCAGTTGATGTTTATGTCTTGTGGTTTACTGGCTGGTAGCCTGAACTGAATGGAGAATCAGAATGTTGTGAGCAGTGAGCACACTACCTCGCTTTATGAACGTGTTTTGCCTTTTGGCTGTGATGCACTGGTTATATTTGAATTGCACACTTGCAATTTTCCCGTCTGTCCTGCACAGCTTTGGGTATTTTTCCATCCTCATTCTGATTAACGAAAGCTAGAATTAGAAAATGTAGCGTAGCCGTACGGTTGAGGTTTAGCCCCGCCTCCTTAATGCTATGGACCAGAGCTAGGTTGAGGTATGACAAACAATGGCTGTCAATAAATGTACAATAAATTGTAAGAGATAAAGTATGTTACAGGCAGCACTCTCACACACAGATAAATCTGTTGAAACAAAATTACCTAACTATCCCAATTGTTGTGTGTGTCGTCGTCCCCCAGCCCCCCCAGCCCATGTGATGGGCCTCCAGTCAATCTCCAGGAATCTGAATCATGCCCAGAGAGAGGGAGGGTGACTACGGATAAAAACAAATATAGCTCCACACACTTGTTAAGTGGCAGGCATACAGCTGGAAATTATTTTCTTTACTGTCGATTGATCATTGATTGATTGAAAATTGTATTAACAGTTTGTAGAATGGGTACAGTACAGGTCAATACATTATACAACATCTGCTAAGAGTCACACACTACTTGCAACAGAACAGTTTTAAGGTCAACGCACCAATGCAACTCCTTGCAACTGCCAGTTTGGGATAATGGTTGCAAGTAGTTTCAAGGCGAATCATTGGTGCGGTTTGGCCTTATTAAAGTGTAGTGTTTTATACTTTTATTATTGAAAGTACTGTAAAGTGCGGAAGAAAGGCCATATCTTCATTTATTCAATGGGAGTAGGTTATTACCATCATCAATTTCATAATCCCCTTCATTTTCCTTATGCATGGATAATTTATACAGTATTGTAACTCAAGGGCTCATTTTATGATTTTTGTATATATACAGTACCAAGAGTCTTGTACCAGCATAAAGCGTTTAAAAACATATTTAGCATGAGGCCACCATAGCACAACATTGGCAAACAAGTCATTGGATGGGACCAACACCATGCTGTCTGTCAGTTGAATGTGGACAGCTGGGAATGTCACAACATACTTGAGAAAAGACTGGGGTGCGTGCCATAGTTGTGTCTAATTTATATTTGATCATACGACCCATGAAAACGAGTCAGTGATATTTCTGTACTGTAGTCAGTAACTCCGTTCGCTCTCAGAGTTAAATTAACACTGATGATACAGTGTAGTCCCAGAGAGCAAAATGGTATCAAATGGGGGTAATGCATGTCAAACAGGGGGTAGGCCTACTTGGTCCGCATATCTTATCAAATGGGGATCCGTTACATTTACTACAAGTAGGCTACTATAGTACTGCTACAGTATTTATTTACTCTTGGAGTGAGTAAAAAAATATTAAGTCTTGTACTACTGTCTGTCACTGTGCATAATCATGATATCAGTACAAAATCTTTGCACAATCCACATAGAAAAGGCCTATTTTCATTCCAGCTAAAAAATAAATCACTATCTGTTGCATATCGGTTATCTGTGATTGTCCCCTCTCTAAAATCGGTCGGACACTTGTGTACTGTGGTGCGCCCAGTGTAATACTAATTGTATACACTAGACTAGACCATCTTTTTTTTTTTTTTAAGATATTTTTTTGCGGCTTACGCCTTTATTGATTTTTTAAGGGATAGAAAGTAGGCTGACAGGAAACGGGAGAGAGATGGGGGGATGACATGCGGTAAAGGCCGTGTCGGGTCCGGGAGTCGAACCCGCGGCACACCGCGACTGGATCACCAGTCCGGTGCCCAGACCGTTACGCTACGGCCTGGGCCGACTAGACCATCTTGAGCAGCCATATATAAATAATGCTTCTGTGTTGACGCTAGGGGTGCAAAATCTCACTCATATTTCAAAAAACCAGGGTTGCGCTAGTAACTCATGGCCAGAGCTATACAGTTGTTATGGAAAACCTCAATTCCACTCAGGGTGAAGCATCTTGTATGATTGTATCACAGCAGTTCCGGCCTGGCAGGGGTAGAAATGTAGTGCGTCACTGCCGTCAGAGATGATGAAAAGCAGTTTATAATGTGGTGGTGAAAGGTACTTTCACCATTTGAATAAACTACATTTAGAAGAGCTAGAGTGATGGTGTCTGGAACATCACATTTTTCTTCACTACTACACATTGCTGAATCATAATACTTTTCTCAGGTGATACTGTGTACTGGTCTGTTGATTGAACTGTTTCTTCAGTTCTTTCTTCCCTGTGTTTCTTCACTAGTCCGATCCAGAAGAACACCGTTTGCTGGCCACTGCTACAGAGCTGATCATGAGATTATATATCGTCCCTTCTTCTCTGGAATCCTGCCTCAAAGCAGACCAGAGGTAGAAAATTGTCGTTCCCTGATGTCATCGCTAGGGACACATGCATCAGTATGCAGGAACTGGGGATGGCAATGAAGGACCGGGAAGTGTGGCGTGGCATTGTGAAATCCATGATCTCGACCGCGGTCGAAAAATGATGATGATGATTTAACTTCTATACCGTGATATCCCATGGCTGTATGAAACAAATTCCAGGGTTTCTATCTAACGTCTATGTATGTTGTCTTTGTTCTTCCTAAGGTGGCTGCTGTGGCTCAGATGATAAGACCTATATGGTGGGAGGCTGGGCTTGGGCCTGGTGGCTCATATCAGACATCCAGAGGTAAGGCCTTTCACTCTGGTCCCTGCTGATTCCCAACAGCTGTTCTCAAAGAGTAAACCAAAAGAAAACAAAAACACTTTGAATTGAATAATGTCAGTCAATTAGCCTTCGCTATGTCCCACCCAAGCTCTTCTGGCCAATATCACGTTAGCGACGGTTACTAAGTAAGGATACTGGTCAAGCTTTCAATGCTGCCCCCCCCCCCCCCCGCCTTTTCTTACCTTGTTACAATTTAGGCATTTTGCAGACGCTCTTAATCCAGAGCGATTTACAATAAGCAAGAACAAAAAGCATGGCAATACATCACATACATAAAAAGTAGTTATCATGAAACATGCGTAAGCTAAGAACGTAACAGTGGAATATCTATATAATGAAACTATACATATAAACTATACTATACTAAAGTGCTATGACTACATAAAATGCAATTCTAGTGCTGTCTACGTAACATGCTATAAGTCTTTATAAAATGCTATCTAAGTCTACATAAAGTTCTATCTAAGCGGCTTGGGTAAGTGTTGTTATGAGCAAACTAGTCCATTCCATGAATTATTTCGCTCCGTTGTGCAGTTTAATAGTAAATAATTTATTAGCAATAGAAATAGGCTCTCATTGGCTTCCATTGTAACGGGGAAACAGATCTCAAAGTCACTCTTTTAGCACATAAGCGAACAAAACGACCGTTTATGGCATCAGGAAAACGCACGCATTTTGGTCGGAGATATACTGAAGCGGTACTGCGGTGTTCCAAACTCTCGTGGGGACATCTTGCGAGGTTTCGTTTGTAAACAAGTCGCCACACTGTTTGAGATGCACCCAGCTGCAGCCTCGCAGAGAAGCAGTCCCAGGCATTTCTCCTAAAGTGTCTTCTAAAGTGTCTCCCTCAAACACGTCCATTGTGTTTGTGTATGTTTTTAGCGACAAGCGGACGAGATGAAATACGTTTGTTTACATTAGGGATGCCAAACGACTCATATTTGGCCAATCGACGAATCGAGGCCGAAAATCGACGTGTCGAACGACTTTTTTCCTTTTTTTTCATTATTTTTATATTTTTGTTGTTGCTGCGCAGCAGTTGAGGAGAACGCAACTATGCATTCCTTTAAGCAACACAACTTCTGCAGCTGCATCCATATGTTTAGAATTTGCATCAATGATCAAATCCCAATAATAAAAAAATAAACTTTATTTTGTAAAGGAGCAGCGGTGCTATCTGCTAGTAGTCCCAACTCTCAAGTGTCTGCAGCCTGTCACGAGCCCCGTAATGAACGCACGTTGTTCCGTATTTTAATGTCGGGTCGGAGAATAAATACAGTATGAATGACGGCGGGATTTATTTGACAACTCTGTCCTGCTTTCTTCACGAGAGAAGAGCGCTCACCGCTGCTAATATGGTAGCAGACCTGTGGCTGTCAGTTCACTTTACGGCATGTGTAGACTGTATATGAGACGTGAACCTGGGTCTGGGTCTGGGAAGCAGAGCTGCAGCCATTGGCTCATGATACGAGCACACGACCAATGGGACAGATCATTCAGTGTTGCTAAGATACCACCCCCCACCAAACACACACACACACACACCCTTGGACGATGGGGTCTATTCTCAAACTCAGAGCCACAGCGCTCTGCTCAAAGTAATTTGCATGTGACGAGCCACTGACAGGCGCAGCACAGCAGTGTCACACAGACAAACACGTACCTCTCCCATTTGGAAAACATTTGAAACGGCAACGTTTATAACATTTTACATTATAAAAAAAAAAAAAAACGATTTTTCGACTCATACGTTTTGAGTCGCGGGAGGCATGAGTCGAAAATCGAGTCGATTTTCAACTTTTTTCAACATCCCTAGTTTACATCCAACGGCATTCCAATAATACACTTCAGGAGTGGGTGTACAGATTTGGACCAATCAGATCGTTTTTTACAGGAAAATAAGTGTTTCAGTTTCTTCTTTCTACACAAACTAGTCAAGACAACGTTGACATTTTTGATTAAAAATAAAACGGCATGAGTTTTCTTGATGTCATAAACTGTCAGAATCAGCTTTTGTTGTGTTCGCTTATGTGCTAAAAGAGTGACTTTGTTTCCCCGTTACAATTGAAGTCAATGAGAGCCTATTTTTATTCCTAATATTTACTATTAAACTGCACAACGAAGCGAAATAATTCATGGAATGGACTTGGATCGTTGGATTGTTTGATCAGGTAAGAAAACAAACCCTCTTTCTGAGGTCCACTGTCCACACATGCTACAGCAAATATATTTATTGACACTGCTTAACCATTTTGACCAGCATTGAAAGCTTGACCAGGATCCTTACTTAGTAACCGTCGTGAACGTGGTATTGGCCAAGAACGGCCTTGGGTGGGACTTAGCGAAGGTCTAATTGATATTAAAGGGCACAGTGAAGGGAATTAAACTCATTTTGGGAAAATGTAAATAAACTAAATTAATAAATCATCATCATCATATTATAATTAACCAAATGTCTGAATGTGTGTCACTGCCGTAGCTCCCCACAGCCTGCACCAATCACTCCCACTTTTCACACAGCCATTGACCATAATAATATGGAGGTCTTAACGAAGCCCTTTTTTCAATTTGACAAATTATTGATTAATAATTAATTTATTGGTGCATTAAAATTACCCATCCACTTACATGGGAAAATGAGAACTCACATCAAGTATTTTTCTCTCAGAAACCTTTGGAGCTACAGTCACAACACTTGGAGGGGAGGTTCATAATAATTATTAAAATTAATGTAATAAATAATTACAATTATTATCAGCCTCATGGTGGCGCTATAACAGCCCACTTTACATTTAGCCTTATAACTCTTGAACCGTAGGTGGTAAAATAAAATTCAGAACTTATATGTTCACAGAAAGCTCACATGGTATTTGAAAATGTGCAAACATCTGTTAGAAATCAGGAAACTGCTCTATTCTGTGATTAAATGAAAAGATAGTAAAAGTAAAACCTGAAGTAATGATCCTGACAATGGTTGATGAGATGGAATTGAGTTCAAAGTCTCACATTCTTTGTAAGAGCTGCTTGGTGGTCAAGTAACTCCAGGAAGAGATCTTTAACTCTACTTATCTTTAGGGCTTTTTCACATTTTCACCTGTTTACTAATCTAGAGAGCTGTCCACAGGAAAAATGTTATATGCCTGTACCTCTCAAGTCATACCAATCCCAAACACGTGACATTAATACTAGTAACAAATCACAATAGTTTAGTTCATTGTTCCTGGGAGAACCTGATAACCACAACACTGTAGCCCTTGTATATTATTTTATGTCTTGTCTAATTGTAATTTGTCTTGTTCATTTCTACTTTGCTAACCTGCTTTGCCTTGTCTGGTGTCAGTCTTTATTCTGTCTCTCTCTACCCACCCTAATGTGTGTTTGTGTGGGAACCCAAGGCCTATTAAATCCCCCTTCTTTTATGTGGTTGCTAGGAAACGCAATGGTTCTAACCACATTAAGCCAATAGCCTGGCATGGTTTAACCCTTTACTCCACGTAACCTATTTAACAAAGCGGTTATCCTAGTGATTCCTGGCGTATTCATTTGATATAATCTTGTAGTGCTGCACAATTCATAAAAAATTAGATCGTAATCTAGATTCAGACACTGTGATCTAATTTCTGAGTTTGAGCAAGAATCCTGCAGTATTAGTTGGCTAGTGTCCAATTCATTTTATTTACTCTTGTGTTTTTTCTACAAGAGAGGCTTTAAGAGAGGTTTAAGTCAAGTACTTTGATGTTGTCTGTTTAAAGCCACAGTAGTTGACTCCAGGTGCCACATTTTGAATGAATGTTCAGCAACTTCAGAGTAAAGACAATAAATATTTTCACGAGAAAAAAATGGAAATTGTGAGAATCGTGTGCTCAATTCTTAGTGAGGAAAATCGAGTTTCACATTTGAGCAAGAATCGTGCAGCACTATAATCTTGCATCATTTGCTATTAGCCGTTAGTCGTACTCCGTACATGTTCTGTGGCGTAGGAAAGTAGAAATAAAGGGTTTTGGCAATACAGTTGACACTGATGAAGGTGTCTGTCATTCCATCATGCAAGAATAAAAAAACTAAAAACGCAATCTTGGTGTGTGCGACCCATTACTTTTATTTCTATAATGTGATTTGAACGGGTAACGCACCATAAGTCAGAGAGAGGCGGTCACAAGAAAAGTTATCTATTGTAGGAAAGTAGAAGAAATGGTCTTGCTCTCGTGTATAATGGCAGTGGTCTTTCTTCATCACATGAAGTAAAAGTCCTGTGCATTCTCTTAGCAGCAGGGACAGCAGGATCGGGAGGGGATGCATGCAGCAGGGTCTGATAGCTTGCCTTCCCACTCGTGATGCTGTAATCATGTTAATGTTAGGCTGTATGACATCATGGATCAAATTCCCCTGGGAGGACAACGGAACAACGACCGAGTCCCATGTTGTTGTCAGACAGACTGATTGTGCATTGATTCACTGATAGTGAAACGCGTCTCTCTGTCTGAGGATGCTGGGAACTACAGTTATGTCAAGCCTTTTAGAGCCTTATTATAAAAGGGTTTACACTGGCAGTCTGGCACCAGTAGCCAATAATATAAGCACACACTATAAAAATCTCCTTGCTGCCATTATCTCAAGTGTAACTGGTGCAGAAATGCAGTAAATTCTGACTGATCTTGACTGACGATTGTTTTGGTCTTTGTCCCGATGTATTTTAGCATTAACAGAGACGCAACTAGCTGTCTTGTTGGTTTCTGGTGTTTTACAGTAGCATCAAAGGCGGTATAGCTCAGATAAGAGAATTCTCTTGAAAACCAGTAAAATTTGACTTGGTACGGACCGTACGGTATACCTGTAGTTAGTTAGTTACTTACTTTGCCCTCACCCGTCCCCTCCTTCCTTTGACCTTGGTTACTGACCTTTCTAACAGCTTTTGTCCAACAATGTTCTACCTCTGCTATTCTGCCTGCCCGCCTGCCTGCATAGAATGTCTCTGGAGGTTATGACCATCCTCTGTCGCTGTGAGAATATCGAAACCTCGGAGGGTGTTCCTTTGGATGTGACAGGGGTGGCTCAGGTAATGCACTGCGAGAAAGAAAAAATCCTGGCAAGGGAGTGTGGCGCTCGCACTGAACAGGGAAGACGCATTAAAAATGGTTGAACTAACAAGCTAACACTTGTCCATCTGGTTTTCTACCCCCCTCCTGTGTCATTTTCTCCCTCTAGCAAAAGGGAGAGAGAGTCAGCTGCAATTAACCTGGGCTTCACTGCACAGCTATTTGAGTCACTCCTTTTACTGTTGACAATTGTGTGTCTAAATGGATGCTAAGGGAACCCAGTGCAAAATTCAAAATGCAAGAACAAACCTGCATGAGGCTGTTAATCAAAATTGAGAGTGGCCATGTAAATAATACAGTATGTGCCTTTGGACCCAAAGACAATTAAACTGTTGAATAAAAGCATCCCATTTAGCAGTATTGTCACTGAACTGGAGTCGTTCTATGTCTTTTTTTTGTTTTGTTTTGGGTCCATTTCAGTGCTTTGTGCTCTGGCCCCCCTTTCTTCATTTGCTTTCCCTCTGAACATGCCAATTTTTATTTTATATTTTTTCCACCTTCTTCACAGGATAACCCTTGAGATTATGACCCTGCAGCCCAAGTGTGATGATGTAGAGACAGCGGAGGGTGTAGCTATTACTGTCACAGGGGTGGCTCAGGTAAAGCACTACACTTTTTGGGAATGCCTCTCTCAGTCCCAAGGCCAGGTCAGACTCCCACTACCCTTGCCCCCTTCCCTCACCTTCCCAGAGGTGCCCAGATCGCCGCCACCCTCCTGTACCCAATGGGATCATGTTATCAGAGACTTGGTATACTGTATATGAGGGTGAATCATTCTGTTATTTAAACCTTTTTAATTGAGGTGCACCCGCCTATGTGCTGCTTTTATTTATTCTACAATGTGTGCCTGGTTTTGTCAAACCTCTCTGATATTATCATGCCATAAATTATATCTGGAATAAAGCATTTCATCTACCTGTGTTCTTGATTAAGACACAAAGAAACCAAGTTTATACACTTGCTGGTTCATGCAAGATGATGGAATGATTGTCCCTCATATCAAAGCATAGTCAGACCTCTGTGGACCTATGTGTTTCAGTATGCGGCTCATCTTTCATTTAATTATTTTAAGTACATATCTGTTAATTTCTTCAACTATTGACTATTAAATGTGATGATACATGGCTCACATACATACTGAATATTAAACTGTGAGTATCTACCTTTTAATAATGTGATACAAATTGGCCCTGACTTTTACAAAAGCACTGCCAACATGAAAGCATTGTAATTGTAATTTGTTATGATTGATGTTTCTTTTAAAACAGAGGTATTATGTAAATGTGAAATTAACCTCTGACAATCTTAATAATCTCCTGTACTTGATAACATTGATTAGGGCCAATATATAAAGACAAACGGAACTTAAATGCCAACAGTTTTTTTGCAGAGTTTCGATTTGTCTTATGATATATCCATTATTTTTGTATTCATGGCTTCCTCTATCTGTTTTACCCATGCCTGCTTGTCAGTTGCAAGCATATGCACGTTCAGCCGTCCTCTTTTCTCCTTTGTACTTTACCATCCATGCTTACAATGAGTCCACTGTCAGGAATAGGAACAAACACTTTTCACACTTGCCAGAGAGGATCCTAATGCGGCTATCTGATTGGACCACAGCCTAACGGTCGAAGTTTCTATGGTAGCAGGATTAGAGTGTGTGTGTGTGTGTACACTAGCCTCCTGGTTAATTGCCAGTTTTTAAAGGCCAACTACAGTTTATCCATTTCCATTCAACACACATTAACATCATTATTTGACAACTTTGGGATACTGGTGGTTGGGGGGGGGGGGGGAGGGGGGGGAAGAAGAAGAGTAGAAAACATGTTTTCTTTTCCCCTTTGTCATTTCCTGTATTTTGTTTGCCCTTGTTACTCTGAATGGGCTATATGCAAACACACCATTTTGGAAAGACTCGGGGCCCCTTCCTTGCTTCCTTCACAGGTGTCGTTGATGATACTAATTTGTACACCGAGTTATGGGGTCATTGAAATGAGAGTTTGTGAACCACGGCACACTAAATGTAACTGAGCCTTAATTAGTGTCATCGGTAACACCTGTGAAGGAAGTAGGGAAGCGGCCCGGAAGCTAGGAAAAGTTATTCTGTGTGCATAGAGCCCATTCAGAACCTGGGGGGGGGGGGGGGGGGGAGAGACGACGACGACGCTGTGGGGGATCCCCATTGCACGTGAAAGTCTTCATTCCAGTGCTGGCCTTGCCACAGCCCCTCCCCCCCCTCCCCTGCTGTCTGTGTGAGAGATTGCAGTGTGGTTGCCTGGCTGGCTTTCTGTGTTTTCTCTGCCATTGCCCCTGACCTCAGCAGCACTGGCTGCCCTGACCTCATCCCTGCTATGACTGCATGTCGCTGAGGACTCCCATGTCCTGTACCACGTGTGTTGTTGCCTAAGGACCCAGCTCACTCTCTCTTTACTTTCAGCTGCAGTGGAGTACATGACACAAAACCTTCCTTCCTCTGTACAGCTTTTATTTGTATTTTATTTTTATTTCAAATGTGCATTGTGATCAATTACCTCATTATTGGATGAATCTGGACAATCCCCAGGTCATTGCCATTCATTTTCTATTTTTTCAGTGCCAACCTTAATGATTCCCTTTATTATTTTATCTTATTATTTCCCTGACTTGGTGCTCTATATTTTGACAATATTGAAATGTAATTGTAGGCCTTTTTGACTCTTAAGGTCACTACACACCAGGATCAACGCGAATAAACAACATGAAAATGCTTTTGCTTGTGCTATAATGGGTATCGTTAGGATTTGTGTGAGTCCGGTACCGATTCCGGTTCTGCTTATCAATCAATCAATCTCAGGGTCCAATAAACAGACAACATAAAACACTACATACAGAGAAGAAACACAGATTCCGGTTCTTAACGGTTCCCTATTTCTGTTCCAAAATGGTATAAAATAACTTCAATAAGAGGTCAAATGTTTATTTAACAAAAAAGCTCAATGTCAATTTAAGACATGTATATAATGAATAGTGTAAAATCCTCTCCTTTATTGAGCCATTTGTGGGCATGGTGGTCGCCTCACAGCTAGAAGGTCCTGGGTTCAATTCCCGCTGGGGATGCTGTGGGCGTTGGGGGCGTGTTCTCTCCTCCGCGTCAAAGGTGGCAAAAGGGCCTTTCTGTGTGGAGTTTGCATGTTCTCCCGTGTCCCCTAGGGTAGGTACCCTCACAAAAAACATGCAGTAATCCTGGTCTCTAGTCTAAACTCTAAACTACCTCCCCCTGGCCAGCTGGGGCGCCTGATGATGGAGGGTAAAGGAACTGGTCGGAATAACGATTTCCTTCCACATGCTACATCTGAGGAGGAGTGTTTCCCCGGTCAGGTGAAAAGAAGCAGCTTGGACTCGTCATAGAAAGAAGCATGAGATCAGTCTGCTGCCCCCGCAGGTTGGCAGAGGAAGAGTAGCGCCCAGGATTTACATTAGAAAATTGACACTGGGTGAAAAATGGGTTGCAAAATTGTGGGATAAAAGTCAAATCAACCTCGTTTCACTCCATTGCCTTGTTATAATTTGAGAATAATCGCGTTCAGTGTATATGTAGGTGTGCATGTTATGTCTACTCGTAACACAAAAGGCAGTTTAAATTGAGCATTATTAATCACAAGAAAATAAATGCTCCCGGTGTGTACGGACCTTTAGTGATGAACTTACTATATTAAACTACTATATTATTTTTCTTATTCATTTTTTTAGGTTTTCTGAGCTCAATTGCACCCAAAAAACACCCAAAAACTTTTAACATTCAGTAGATGTTCTGGGGTTTTCTGGCTCAAACAAGTGCTCTGATTTGCCTGTGGATTGTGATGTAAGACTCCACAAATCCCATATATGACAATGGGGTTTGCCAGCAGATATCACTATTGAGTCCTGTTTGCCTGTTTTCATTGCAGCTCAAACGGCTTCCAAACCCCAGAGAAAACTCCAGACCACAGAAAATCCACTGAATGATCAAAGTTCAGGTTGTGTGGTTGTAATTGAGGTCATAAAACCTGAAATGAAAATAAATAAATTAATGTCATGAAACCTTTAAGATTGACACTGAACATTTCCATGAAGATTACTCAAAGCATTGAGCCAACTCCCAGCTAAACAACAGTCCAGATTTAACATTGTACAATGGCAACCTAATGGCTAGAAATGGTAGCTTAAATGTTTCCTTCTTGAGTGGAAACATCCAGAATCTGTCAAATCTATTTAAATAATGCCATAATTGCATCTTTGTAATCTCTAACAGTAGTGATGAATTGATAAAACTCATATAAAAGCACTACATTAGCCACTATATTGGGCCAACGACTCAAATTCCATAGTAAATGTTTTGGCAAAACATAATTAAAGGCAATGAGATGCAATGTTACACTGATTTGTCATGGGAGTCTTTTTTAATCTATTCAGAAAGCAGTTCCCTCAATATGTTGTATGTACTTTTCTTTAAACTCTTTAAACCAGGCATACTTTATGTTGTACATGACTGCTTGCCCTGGTTTGAACGTGTGTTCCCTTCCCTCAACTTAAAATGGATCCTGCAGGCTGTTGCTACTAACAAAGTGTTCTTAATCAGCTTATTGTAGAAGCATAGTGCATCACAGTGCATGCTGTTTTATTTTAAATCCTTTGGACGTGATGAATTTACCAAAGGCATGATGTACCCTGCATCATACAATTGTATTAGAAGTACGTACCATGCATACATTATGCAAACAAACTGGTTATTACAATTATACAGTATCGTTTTGTTGACATCAGCTGGATTGATATTGGATATTAAATTTCATTCTGTATATATGACAGAAATGATTGTCTATAAGTACCAGTAGCTTAAAATGGCTTTTTATATGAGGTACTTTAGAATCTGTGTTTTAGTTACTAGAATGTGGGTTTGATGGTTAAATCATGGCACCTAATTCGTTAATGTTTGTGCCGCACATGTAAGTGAGTTGTGTGTTTGTGCTGTGCTGTATGTGTGCTGTGCTCTGACGCCTTCCGTCCACCTGGTCTCCAGGTGAAGGTGATGACGGAGGATGAGCTACTGGGCTACGCCTGTGAACAGTTCCTTGGGAAAACGGTGACGGAGATCAAGAGCGTCATCTTGCAGACCCTTGAGGGTCACCTTCGCTCCATTCTTGGTAGGTAGTCTTTTCAAAGCACTGCATGATACAGTAGCATTCAAGTTTAGTTATTTTTCTGATCGTACTTGCGTACATAATGACTATCCCTTCCCAATATTTATCTTAGGCACATTGACAGTGGAGCAAATCTACCAGGACAGAGACAAGTTCGCAGGTCTGGTGCGGGAGGTGGCTTCCCCTGATGTGGGCCGCATGGGTATTGAGATTCTCAGCTTCACCATCAAGGTGGGTGACGCAGGCACATGGCGTTAACATGCATGGCAAAATGAGTGTCTCAGAGTGCTTTTTGTGTCCGCCATGTCCACTGAAATAACCTAAGTTGCAAAGTTAACTTGTGTAATTTAGATACATATTACATATATTAGATGCATGTTATGTAGACATAGCACTCTATAGTGTATTCTCATAGTACAGATACAATACAGATAATCTACTGTTAGACGGAGAGTCGGAGACGGATGTTAGGTTATTTTTATGTTTACTTTGTTTTTATTCCTTTTTACAGGTTACTTCAGACAAACAGTTCAGTCAAAACGGTTCCATTTTTGTACCCCTCCCCCCGGATGTTAGGTTCTTAGCTTGCTTAATATGCTTATGATCCCTGATGACTATTTCTATGCATTTGATGTATTACCATGTGTTGCTCTTGCTTACTGTAAATCGCTCTGGATTAAGAGTAAGTAGCCTTGCCGAGCCATGAGGCCCATAGGGCAGGAGTCTCCTGTTTCTGTAGCATGAGGCAGCTGGATGTGCAAGTACACCCCCTGGAAATGACGCTAGTATGTCGCAGGGAATTGCCCCCAATCCAACCCTTGATACTGAGTGTCAAGCAGGGAGGCACTGGGTCGCATTTTTTAGAGTCTTTGGTATGACCCGTCACCCGACCTCCCAGTCTCAGGGTGGACACTCTAACCACAAGGTCACTGAGATCTGGATTAAGAGCGTCTGCTAAATGCCTAAATTGTGTAAACCATTCCGTGCGTCTCTTCCTCTGTGACAGGATGTGTATGATAAAGTCGAGTACCTGAGCTCTCTGGGGAAGACGCAAACGGCTGCCGTGCAGAGGGACGCAGACATCGGAGTAGCGGAATCGGAGAGAGACGCAAGCATCAGGGTGAGATATGGCTTTCGAAAGAGGCTGATGTTTGCACTCTGGTGGCACATTGGTAAAGTACCGGCCGGCCCACCACAGCCGAATCTATATGGGTTAGAATCCACTGTGATGTGTCCGGCTTGGCCGAGTGTATACTACGAACACAACTAGGGGGGGGGAAGAAGTGGGTATGTTTACCTCCTCCCGGTGGGGGCTTCTCACGTGCAGTTGAGCCAGTAGGGTACAACAGCAGTGGCAAGCGGTGGGCTTGACTCTAAATCAGTGGTTCTCAATCTTTTTTATGTCAAGGACCCCAAAATTGACATAGATAGCCTGCAGACACCCCCCCCCCCCCCATTTGAAAAGATATGCCAGAGACTCTCATTAGAGAAGATTTTTACAGCTCTAGCAGTGATTCTCAAGCATGTTCATTTCAAGGGCCCACGGTTTGACATGCATACGGAGCCCAATTTAATGGTATTTCTATCTCTGGGACCCAAATTTATATTGTAAAATCAATGTTAGGCTAATTTAACTCTGAGAGTGTACAAATGGATCCAAATCTTGTTCAATTTGTACACTCTCTAAAGTCTGAACACTCTGTTACAGCCCCATAATTGTCCACTCCATTTGGTTCCTATAATCTATCATTTAGCTGGGCTGGGGACCCTCTGGAACTCCCTCAAGGACCCCTGGGGTTCCTTGGACCCCACTTTGAGAACCACTGCTCTAAATGGGGCAGTTGGCATTTAAAGGCAGGCAAGGTGCTGCTGTGACTCGTCCTTGTTCCCTTTTCACGCTAAAACTTGGCTCCACCTTGCAACAGGAAGCGGAGTGCAAGAGGGAGATGATGGATGTCAAGTTCCAGGCAGACACAAAGATGGCTGATTCCAAACGCGAGCTGGAGATGCAGAAAGCCTCTTTTAATCAGGAGGTCAACACAAAGGTACAGTATAAATGACAAATATGCCCCTTTCATGATTCATGCATGTAATGATGTCCAATTTTTATGGGTCACGACTCGAGTAAAATTACCATTTTCTTTTACCTACAGTTGAAAAATATATATATTTCAAAAGATTGTTCATTAAATGTATATATTTCAAAAGAATTGTAATTGTAAAGAATTGTATACATTTTAAAACAACCAAACAAACTAATGTTAAGAAATTCCATAAATAAAAATAATAATAAATAAGAAGTAGTGAAAATAACCGATCTACAAGCTCGTAGATCGGCTAATTTCACCAGTTTGTGTCCCAGGGCAAACGTCTAATCTCTCTTTTTGGTCACAGGCTAAAATGTGTGACTAAAAAGTGAACCACCGCTGTACAGTACTACTACTGACTCCTATTTGCCTCCTCAATGGCATTGTGTTGTTTTCCCCAGAAAGCAGAGGCCCAGCTAGCGTACGAGCTTCAGGCGGCCAAGGAGCAGCAGAAGATCCGTCTAGAGGAGATCGAGATCGAGGTGGTGCAGAGGAAGAAACAGATCACCATCGAGGACAAGGAGATCCAGCGTACGGAGAAGGAGCTCATCGCCACGGTCAAAAGGCCCGCCGAGGCAGAGGCCTACAAGATGCAGCAACTCGCCGAGGGGCAGAAGTGAGTGGAAAACACAGGGCCCTTTTACTTTAAGAACAGTGGTTTTCAACCCTTTTCATATCAAAGCCTGTTATTTATTTGGCATTTGAGCCACAGAACCACCATTTGATGACATTATGCCTCTCAGACGCCCCAAAAAGATTATATTTTGTTGTCGTTGGATACTATTTTGTCCACGATTCCATGATGTACTAGTGCTGTGGTATCATTAGGAGAGGCACAGGCAACAGGCAAATGTTGATCAAAATAACAATTCTTCTACATTCTCTAATTGTGTAGACTTCTTGTAAATTAACTGATGTTTAACAATAACTTAACTCTTGAGAGATATTTTCCCCTTAATATAACAACATGTAGCAACTTTTAGCTTTTTTGCCTAACGGCCGATGTAATTACCTAAAACCGGCAGAAATCTGTGCGTGATATCAGCATTTGCAAGATATCAGCAGTTATCAGTCACTCCCCTCACCCAGGGCAGATGCATAAATGCTGGGTGTGTGATATAAATCAAATAATTTCAATCATGCAATATAGTGTAATGAACAGTATGAAACTGTTGTTGCCTCTAGGCAACCACATACCGATTATGGAAGGATATGTTATTTTCTTTAATGCTTTTTTTAGCATGTTCCAAAGTGTACAGGGAACTGTTATTGAGAAGTACATGAAGGTGTAAAATTAAGATATTTAATATTCAATTACATTGTCGTTGTTTAACTGTGTAGTTACGTTTTCCACGTTTGTCATGTCTCCCAGATGTGACTCATCCAAGTGCCATTTGAAGTGAGGACACTCACTAGATCACTAGATCTAATAATTCTCCGTCCTAACCCTTCCACTAGGGTCAAGAAGGTGCTGTTGGCGCAAGCGGAGGCCGAGAAGATCAGGGCCATCGGCGAGGCCGAGGCCGGTTCAATCGAAGTCATAGGGAAGGCAGAGGCCGAGAAGATGAGGCTAAAAGCTGATGCCTACCAGCAGTACGGAGCGGCAGCTAAGACGGCCTTAGTCCTGGAGGCTCTGCCCAAGGTACCCCCACCATACATCCAAGCACCATCTCTCCCTATTAGCAACCAACATAATAATGTATTGATTTGCCAATCACAAGTCAAGTGCCTGCCGGGAGCATTTAGAGTAGTTGTAGTTGTAATGACAAAGCCGCAGCACAAACATGACAGTTTTTCAGCCGTTTGCTCAGCTGGATTCTGCAGTCACAAAAAAAGTAAAACGTTTAATTGATGTAAATTGACCTGAACGTGGGGCAAGGTGGTACTGTCTGTAGTGCTGTTGCCTGACAGCTAGAAGGTCCTGTGTTCGATTCCAGTTGCGTTCTCCCCTCCACATCATCGGTGCCCATACCCGAGGTGGGGTTGTCGAAAAGGGTCTTTCTGTGTGGAGAGCCACCCCACGTCTGAAACGGTCAAGAAATGACAGAGTTACCATGTGGGGGTCCCCAAAGGGTCCCTCTACTGTACTGATACACCTGAGGTCATCATATATATACAGTTAATATGTATGTGTGTTAGGCTGCACAACAGTGACACTTGGTTTTGAAAACCAACCAAATGCAATTTCTGTGCTCGGACACAAGTAGCCAGCCAGCCAGGCACACACAAAGCTACTTAAGGAAGTGGTTGCACCACTTAAAAATGACCTGAACGTGCCTGAACAAGTGCAGTAAATGTAGTCCTTCTAAAAGTTATTGTCAAGTCCTGACCTTGTAGATCTGCTATTTCCGGTGTGAAACATGGCACGCAACCAAGCAAAAACCAGACATTAGGTACAGCTGTATTAGGAAATGAAAGCCCAACATACATCAACAGATATGTGATCAGTTGTCCTCAAAGTGGTGCAAAGTATAAAGAAAAATGATGTTTCTTTTATAACAGATTGCTGCCAAGGTGGCTGCGCCCTTGGCCAGGACCAGTGAGATCGTCATCTTGAGTGGTGATGGAGGCCGTGTGACTGGGGAGGTGAACCGCCTATTGGCTGAGCTGCCCGTGTCCGTTAATGCCCTCACCGGGGTGGATCTCACTAAGGTAAGATGGGCAAGGTGGTAGCTGTGGTTTTAGTTTTTGTTATAATTTCTTCAGACCTCAGCTGTATAAGATGCCAAGATTCTTATTTGTCATTTATAAATGCCAATTTTTTACGGGCGTGTGTGTTTGTTCCAACGTACTAACTGTCCGACAGACATTAGTCCGACATCCTACCCAAAACCCTAACCTAATCCTAACCGCACACGGACGCCATGAGTGGTTTCTTATCCCGCCACGGGTTAGTTTTAACCCGCAGCACGGGTTAGTTTTAACCCGCAGCGCATGTCGGGAGCGACGATCTTGTCTGACTGATGACTGTATAGGACTGTTGGTATGTCTAACGTATGCACCCCATTTTTAACTGTTGTTTTTTATTATACAAATTAAATACCACTTGCAATTACTTAACACAATATACTGCCTTTCCAGAGCACATGCCAGCACCATGCTAACAGACCCAGAACACATGATCCCTCTATTATCAGAGGAATGTTGGAGTTCATTGTTTCCATTCCACTCTCCTCCTCTGTTCTCTCAGATACCTCTACTGCAGCAGATGATGTCCCATCAAAGCCAAATGGCTGTCTGATCTTGGCCCGAAGTTCATAGCTCTAAAATAATCTCGTATACATCTGCCACAAGCATGACAAGAAAATGGTCCTCTGGCTTCTAACCCCTTACACCTCTTTAACTGCCTTTGACTAGGACAACATTTGACACACCATCCCCCAGACTGTTTTTATACTCTAAATTCAGGAGAATTTTCATTTCTTATAAGTCCCGGGTGCCTTATGTCTGGAGGAGTCTATGTATTTTAGACTATTTCTTTTTTTGTTTAACACATTGCTTCTTTCCACTCTGCACCTGATCGGTCAGTGATGAATTGTGGAATTCTGTAATTCATTGTTGCAATACCAAACTCTCCTGATCTTACCCCGCTGACCAGAGTCGCGGGTCAGTTCGCATCAGATGGTCTCAGTTTGAAACATTGTAAAACGGATGCAGGACAGAATCCAAAATCATTAGCGAGAAAGTAGACCACGCACTGACTTCTATTTACGAAAAGATTACAAATATTAGCTTATATAAAATGTAATGTTTCACTCACTATGCTCCTCGTCAGACTTGGTACAGTTGAAACATAACCATTAGGCTCAAATACATTTCTAGTTTCTACACTTTGAGGAGCAGAGTACAGTGCGTGGGCCTTAGTTTTTGGTGAGAGATATTTACACAGGTTCGTAAATTGGCTTAAGGCTAAAAGATTAATTGCAACACGGCTCACAATAAACTAAGTATGGTGTAGAAACCCCAATTTTGCTGTATACATGTTCACTTTAGTTTTAGAGCTGTTATATTGGCTGGATATATATACATAATTGAGAGGCAGAGCTTGTTGAAGCGTGTGATGCATTTTTAAAACTAGTATTAATGAAATATAAATTAGGCTTAAGACTCACAACAAGGTCTTCACTTGGACTTTTTAACCACTCAAGTGCCCAAACCCTCAGGACAATGGTTGATTTGTTTAAATTTATCACAACAAGTCGCTACCTACGGAGACCGTTTGAATAAGTTGTCCTGATGAAATACCTGCCAGTATCTTCAACATTTTTGTGAGCTATGGACGCAAATCTAGAAAACGCATAACAAAGCCATACATTCTAAAGATTAGCCTTAGCAGCCATCCAGCACATTCTGGATTACCTCATATATAACAGCTTTAATACATTTTATTTGTCATCCTTCACTGACGTGTGATGCTATGTTTTATTCCGTCAGTCACCATTATTATTCCAGATTTATAAGGCCAATCTTTTAAGTACTTATTCTAATCATTTGCGTCCATCTAGTTTGAGAATATATTGTGATAATCTCTGCTGCTATATTTTCCATTTAAGTGAAGTTCAGCAACTTCAATCTAATTACCCTACAATCAGATGAGTAATATTTGTGCTAAGTTGCCTATCCAATATGCTTTATGTGGCGTGTAATTGAATATGGCATAAACTTTTGCTTCTATTGTTTTATTTTACAAAAACTTTGTATGGCAAGTAAATTAAGTAATCTAACCACTATTCAGATGTTACTTTTTTATGACTGAAGGAATTTTCTCATTGTGCTCTTTTGGTTGTTTTTATGCAAGCATAACACAATTCTGGTGGTTTGACTAAGTCTTTCCATCTTGTTGAAGTATTGTAAACAAATCAAAGGAAATAGTCAGAACTTATGCCTGATTTTGCGTTGAGCGGCGTGTTATGAGTCTTGCAGAATGTCAACACTGTGATATTTCAAGGAGTATCTAAAACTATTACCTTTTGTTTTAATAATACTCTTATGTTTTGAAATGGATAATTAGTGTATAAAGTACACGGTGCCCTTCTTATGGCCAGAATGTAATTTCAGAAAACTCCCTTTGCGTAATTGATCCATCCAATCTGCTGACCAATCCATTATATCACATGTTGGATTGATTACCGGTAAGCCTGAGGGAATCACTGATGACACATCCTGTTGCGTAACTGGGACAAAGGCACTGTGTGTCTCATGACTAATTGTTCATTTCAGCACATGGAATGTGTGAAACGGTTACACTCAACGCATCACTTTCTGTAGTGTGCGTGGTATTTTATTTTATTTTTTATTTCTACTTTTGTTATTGTGGTGCCATTTTGTAAATGTTAAAACGGGAACACAGATTTTAGTTGTACAGGAGATGTTCTATATTCTAAGTAGTTTCAGGTATGTTCTAAATATATTGAGAAAAAATAATTACAACAGAGCTTGTTTTCATTCATTATTTTTGGCCATTGCGTTTTGTGCCAAAGAATCATTTTTGTGATTTGGATTGTCCTGTCAAGAGTAGAGGCAGCTTTGTGTTCCTGTAACTGGCATTTGAGAGTGTAATGTAGTAAGACCAAATGTTGTAGACCTATGCCTTAACTCATATCTGTACCTGAACCACAGAAAAAATCTCTTATAATCTCATGTTGTCAACTTGTCTGTCAATAATTTTGCATTGGTCACTAGAAATTGTGAAAACTAACGCAGCATGGCATTTTCAGCACGTGTTCCTGTCTTTCTGTGATCAAGACTTTGTTACAGTATGTGTTGCCATGTAATAAATGTTACACCACAACATGTATGGCTAATGTACTTTATCTTTATTGATTAGGTTGTTTAAGGATGCATGAAGGCATTCCACATTTAATTTTAAGTTAATATTTGTGTAATTGGCCATATTAAAACTATCCAAATACTCGTCTACATTAACCATCTAGCCCACCGGACCAGCATTTCTGGTGTTGGCCCTGATTATATTTATTTTGAAATTATTATTGTAGAACAATACAAGGAAACGTAGTACAGTATGCATATTTTAGGAGCCAACAGGTAGTTTTATTTTCCCATTATGTCGAGGCATGCTCTGCATAGCAAAGTATGGGGCTGTGTGGCAACACTGACATCTGCTGGACATTCTATTAGTTCACTGGGATTTCATTTCATACAAATGGTTTTCTAAAAGTTCATACAAATCCATTTTAGACTGAATGTTGCAAGCAAGCATTCCACCATAAACCAAATACTGAAGTTACTTCTATTTTCCATTCTGAATCAACTAAACGTAACACTGAACCTGTGTTTCTCAAATTTGAAAGCACTATAGGCCTATTTCTAAAACTATGAAACATTTCAAAGATTCCTTTTCAGGCAAACATGTCCACCGCAAGATGAACCTAAGTAGGCTAGAATGGGGTTGGTAGGTTTAAGTATGTAGGACTAGTAGCATGCCAAAGTTTGTGCTATTGCCATAGAGAAACTCTGATGCTGGCATTCAAGGCAACCAAAGGTATGGCTCCCCCATATCTTGCAAGTATGATTTTTTTTTTTTAACTCTTTATTTTAGGATTTTCGAATATGCAAGACAGTCAAAAAAAGACAAACAAGACATACAATGGGACAGGAACATCAACAGTAAAAATAAAAATAAACTGAGTGAAAACTAAAGACAAAAAAAACAAAAAACAAGAGGTCATGGGATGTACAACAACAGCAATACATATTACAGGTTTTTGGGTTTGTTACATTCAATGACAACCGGAAGGACACATTCACTCCACAGGACATATTCACTCCACATCCACCCCCCCAGCTAAGTACTCTGTCCATTTCTCCCATCTTCTTTCACCCAGCTCTTTTTGCAGTCTTAACGAATAGGTCATCTGTTCTAGGTGATGCAGTTGTTTCACAATGTTGATAAATAGGTCGGCAGTAGGACAGTTCTTTTGTAACCAATTTCTTGTAATAGCTTTTTTGCTTGCTACAAGTAGAATCTTAAGTAAATAGGAGTCATCCCGATTTAGCCCGTCTGGGAGTTGTAGGTACAAAGATGTGAATGTATCATCTATTCTAAAACCCATAATGTTTGAGAAAAGTGTTGTCACTTCCTTCCAAAATGGTTGAATTACCGGGCAAGACCAGAAGACATGTGCATGATCAACCACTGTATCTCCACATTCTCTCCAACAGTCCATATGGTTGCCAGTCTGTTTGGACTTCTGTTTTGGGGTAATAAAGAAGCGAATCTGGTTTTTCCAACAAAAGTCTCTCCAAGTCAAGGAATTAGTGGTCGTTGATTGCGTTTCCCATATATTCATCCATACTTCATCACTTATATCAATGCCCAACTATTTTTCCCATCGCTCTTTCACATACATTGTAGAGTCCTTTTTCAACGACATAAGTCCATTATATAGTTTACTTACAAGACCCCTGTTGCTTCCTGAGCCATAAGCATTTGTAAATACAGCGATTAGGCTTGTTGTAATACCTGGAGTAGACCCTTTTACCTTTTTACTAAAATAATCCCTTACCTGCAAATATCTGAAAAAGTCCTGGTTAGCCAACCCATATTTCTGCTTTAGGTTTACAAAACTGTCAATATTTCCATTTGTAATCATAGTACATATAGAAGTGATGCCATTGTGGTGCCATTGTTTATACCTATTGTCTAATACTGCTGGTATGAAGTCAGGGTCATATGCTGGCCAACTTAAAAGTTTTGCCTCCCTCTGAAGCTGGAAGCGTTTAACAACTTCTAGCCATATTTTGAACGATAAATTTACCCACTGACTCCTTGTCTGAAACATTCCTTTCTCTCTGTCAGTGCAACCTAATAGCGACTGTATTGGTACATCCATCAGGGATAACTCTATGCTTTTCCATTTTGCAATGTAGGGTCGGTTACACCAATATACCAAGGGTCTTAGCTGAGCTGCTAGATAATAGTCCCTTAAAGATGGGAGAGACATGCCTCCTCTCTCTCTCGGGGCAGTTGTAGGGTAGAGAATTCCACCCTTGGCCTTTTTTTATCCCAAATAAAACGTGAGATATGTTTATTCCATTCCCTGAATTGTTTTAAAGGTATTTCTACTGGCAGTGACAAGAAAAGGTATAACTAGAAAAAGTGCCCTTCTGGGCACAGGTCTCCACCAGGATAGGAATGTAGGACATTGCAGCTTGCCTTCATCTGGTGGTTGGATAAAAGGGCAACAAAAGTAAACTAGGGAGTTGGCATACAAAGTTATCCACAGATCCGTGCAGTTAGAGGTAAAAACACTTTTCGGCCAGTTATAGCGCCACCTTGAGGCTGAGTTGAAATTGTTCATGTGACATTTCTTCCTCGGCCTTGTGGGAATGTGCGTGCAGAATTTCACGGAAATCACGCGATGTGTTCATGATTTGCAGCATTTTGTTTGAAACTGAGCACTCCTGTGAACTTTGGAAGCCAATCTTAACCAATCAGGATGGAGTCTGAGAAATCTGAAAGACCCGTTTCGTTGAATGGCTCTAGAGAGACTGTGTACCAATTTGCGCGATGTTTGGACAAAATCTGTAGGTGTACTGTGCAAAAACTTGTTTTGCACAAAGCGGCCTCCTGGTGGCGCTATAACAGGCCGTTCTGGAAAGTTTGGGGCAGAGGTTCATCGTTGGCATCCAGGGAGTGTGTGTGCAAAATTTGGCATCGACCGGGTTAACGGTGGCCGAGATTAGCTGCTCACCGACACACACACGGACGGACACACTGACGGACACACGGACGGACGGACGGAGTGCAAAACATACTCTCCCCCCATGCCTTCGGCCTGGTGGAGACAATAACAATAGGCCTATAGCCTACAATAGCACAGTGAGTCACAGACTGGGGGGTCCGGGGAACCCATGCAGTACCTACCTGTCAGTTGCTGCAGGTGTCCGGGGACCCCCCAGTAGGCCTACCTACCTGTCAGTTGCTGGTGTGCGGGGACCCCCGTTAGGCTACTGGCTGGGGGTCCCAGAGATAGAAATGCCACTAAATGGGGGTCCGCAGTCTAATGCATGTCAAACTAGCCCTAACCTAACCATAACCTCACAAAAACAAGCAGTCCGTGTTGTAGGAAAATTACCAACGGGGTTCGAACCGGCAAATTAAGAGGCTAAGACTAAGTCAGATGACTAGTCCAGTACACCACCAAGGACACTGCCAAGTTAGAGATCGGGCTCTGTATTGTGTATTTAAGTTGTGACGTCAGCCACTTCCGGATTCTATTCCAGGAAGTTCCACGTCATATATTTTCTCTCGCGGGCGTGGCCTCACCCCGGAAGGAAGTGACGGCCGGCACCCTTAAATACGGAAGAGACGCGTGGAGCCGAGTTTGGTCAGTGTTTGTTTGGAAGTGCCACGTCACCATCGGAGCAGGTATGTTATTTACTACTTAACGCTGTTGTTGTTTTTGTGTTCAAACGTCTATCACCTATGAAATTACTTGTTATGATGTTTATATATGATGTTTCTACAAAATTGTAAAGCAGTGTTTCAGTAGCTGAATGGTTAACGTCGACGGTTTATAAACACCGGGCCTGAGTTCACTTCCCCATCGAGGACCGAGAGTGTTTTTCTACCAAACAAACACAATTGCTTTTGCGTCGAGGTCCACGGACCACCATGTTACATAAATAGACACAATGGTGGTCAGTGGCTCAGATACTGAATGGACCTCTACTAGATGCAAAAACTTTTGTAAGAAGAAAACACACTCTCAGTCCTGGACGGGAAGTAGCCCGTGACCAACGTTACATTAACGTCGACAGTACCCACTCGACTACCGGAACACGGCTTTGAAGAGTAGTATTCACATATATAAACACAACAAGTAACTTCAAAAGTGAACATGTTTGAGCCACGGACTACCATTTCACATTAATAGACTCTCACAATGGTGGTCAGTGGCTCAAATGCTGAATAAATAATCGACTAGAGGTGAATAGAGTATTGTTTGGTATGTAAAAGGACAAACATTGTGAAAATTGTCGGGAAGCAACAAACATTCTTTGAAATTGGAGGGAAACGATTTCGGGCACTCATGTTAACAAAGCTCAGTCACTAACCACTATGGCTATGCTACAATCAGCATTATATAATTGTAGCGCCGGCCGCAGCTAGAATATGCAGGCTTTAGACTCTCTTTATAAGGATAGATGACAAGGAGTTTATCATTGGAACGCCACCGGTCGCTCCGTTTATTATAAATCCCCACAACAACTGATGATCACAGCCAACACTGGCGCATCACAACACTGCGTCATCAAAGCACGCCAGCCTTCAGGCAAAAGCAAACGATCCTCGAGCCTACATAATCAAAGGATCAAAAGTAGCAATCTTCTACATTCTCTAATTGTGTAGTTTTTTGGAAATTAAGCAGATGCTTAACAACATTTGAACTATTGAGAGTGTAAAGATCTACTATTGGGGTCCATTTGGTTACCTAAATTAAATTGCTCTGTATTGTGACAGTAATCATTGCTATAGAGTGTGTTCAGTAACAGTGTTAAATAGCTCTATAGTGTGACAGTAATCATTGCTATAGTGTGTTCAGTAACAGTGTTAAATAGATATTGTGACAGTAATCATTGCTATATTGTGTTAAATAGCTCTATATTGTGACAGTAATCATTGCTATAGTGTTTGTTCAGTAACAGAGGTCTCCCGGTCTCTCCAGCTTTTTGTTAAACAGAAAAAGCATTGTCTGAAACTGCAATTTTATCCAATCAGGAACGCAGTCAGGATACAGATTAAACAAGTGGAATTGTAATGACTGTAACAGACAAAATTAGAACTGGAACATTATAAGCTCATAAATAGCTACTTTCTCCTGATTGGCTGAAAATGTGTCACCTACCTGATTTTTTTAAATATCGTCACCTTATTAAACTAATTGCCTTCAAGGTTTTCAGGAAACACAAAAAACTGTGCCAAATGTAGAATAGGCCTATATTATATTTCTAAAATTATTTCAATTCCAAAAAATATGACTTGACATACAAATAAAGGTGTATGTCAATCATGTAACATGTAAGGATAAAATGACTTAGGCCAATATCTGAACATGCCATTTTAACTTAGGCAATTATAAACGTTATTTAGGCCAAATTACTTCTGCAGTAAGTGACTTAGGCAAAAAAAAAAATTCCAATTATTTTTAATAGACCATGGTTTAGGGTCAGCCTCAGAGTGTTTAAAATAATATCAGAGCACAAAGACATTTGACACTGAAGGGGAGTTAATGGGAGTGAATTTCGAGTGAATGGGACTGAAAGGGAGGTACTGTTACTATGGGAGTGATTGGGAGTTAATGGGACTGAATGGGAGGTACTGTTACTATGGGACTGATACTATGGGAGTGACAGTCCCATAGTAACAGTACCTCCCATTCACTCCCATTCAGTCCCATTCACTCTGAATGGGAGTGAGTGGGAGTGACAGTCCCATATAGTAACAGTACCTCCCATTCACTCCCTTTCACTCTGAATGGGAGTGACAGTCCCATCGTAACAGTACCTCTCATTCACTCCCATTCACTCCGATTCAGTCCCATTCACTCCCCATTCACTTTTATTCACTCCCATTCAGTCACATAGTAACAGTACACCCCATTCACTCCCAATTCAGTCTCATTCACTCCCATCGTATCGTCCCATATTAACAGTACCTCCCATTCAGTCCCATTCAGTCCCATTCACTCCCATAGTATCAGTCCCATAGTAACAATACCTCCCATTCACTCCCATGCACTCCCATTCAGTCCCATTCACTCCCATAGTATCAGTCCCATAGTAACAGTACCTCCCATTCACTCCCATTCAGTCCCATGTACTCCCATAGTATCAGTCCCATAGTAACAGTACCACCCATTCACTCCCATTCAGTCCCATGCACTCCCATAGTATCAGTCCCATAGTAACAGTACCTACCTTTCACTCCCATTCAGTCCCATTCAGTCCCATTCTATCAGTCCCATGGTAACAGTACCTCCCATTCAGTCCCATTCACTCCCATTTTGAAAGGTGTGTTAAAATGGCCTAAGTCACATTTTATTATGACTTAGGCAAAATAATATGGCCTAAGTCTCCCTCTTGACATAGGCCATTGTTTGAATAGGGTGTAACGGAAGGCCTTTTACATTAGGGCTTGGGCGATTTTACCAGAGGTGGCCAGCATCACCAGGTGGTGATTTAGGCCAAAAGATTACTTAGGCCATTCGTTTAATAAGGTGACGATATGATATATATGATATGGTACTTTATTGTCAGTTCAGAAATTTATCTTGCAACACAGCAGCCAAGTATGCAGAACACATATACACGCATTTGACATAACACAAACAACACAATTGACATACATAAAGACATGAAGACAAGAGCAATATCCACCGCTTAGATTATCCTGTGGCTACTACAACTCCTGATTAAACCCTTTTATATTTATTAAAGAGCTGGAGAGACAGGAATATTCCTGTTACTGAACACACACTATAGCAATTATTACTGTCACAATAACTTTGTACTTGCTACTGATGTTTGTGTGCAACATTTGAGCTGGTGTCAAGTCACCTTAATTCAAGTGATAGATTATATACAGGGGCATGCCATATGGTCTACCTGCACAGCCTTTGTGATCTACTGGTAGATCACAATGTACCTTTTGGGCACCCCTGCAATACAGGATTCCTGTCCAGAATTGTTTTTTATTAAATATAGAGGGTTTAAGTGTAGGGTTTGTCATGTTGGTGTTCTCTATTACTTTTCGTCCTGGGCATGACGTTAAACTGTCCAGTGTAACTCCAAGTTACATGGGGTGGGTATGGTTTGAGAGTTTGTGATGCTCAGTTCTTTTTTTGCGTCTCGGTTCCTCAGGTGGAAGCTGCATAGTTGGGTTTTTGATGGGTTGGGTTTCAGGTGGTTGTATTGTAGTAGCTTGACATTTCTTGGAGGGCACTTTCAAGGACAGACTCAATCTTCTGGAAGTCTGCTTGTTGGGTCGTAATGCAGAGGTTGTCGGCGTAGATGAAACGCTGGCATTAGGCATTGGGTAGTGGCTGGTCGTTTGTGTAGATATTGAAAAGGAGGGGGGCGAGCACGCTACCTTGTGGGAGGCCGTTCTTTTGGGCTTTCCATTTACTCCTCTGGTCATTTAACTGGACATAGAAGCGCCTGTTGTTGAGGAGGCTTTTCCTGACCATTGTGCGGTGTTGGACAGTGTCGTAGGCAGCAGAGAGATCTCTGAATGCTGCTCCAGTTATTTGTTTCCCCTCAAACCCATCCTCAATGTGTTGGGTGAGGTTGAGCTCTGTCCAGCACAGGAGCGGCTGGGACGGAAACCAGCTTGGTCTTTAGTCAGCTTGGTATCTATGAGTGGCAACGAGGCGTTGGAGTAGCAGCTTCTCATATAGCCTTGTAGGTGATGCAGAGGGAAATGGGTCGGTAGCTCTTTGTGGATAATGGGTCTTTGCCAGGTTTAAGGATTGCAACCACTTTGGCCTTTTCCCAGACAGAAGGGATGGTTTTCTGTGCTATGCATGTGTTCAGCATCCCCACAAGCCAGGTCTTTGCGTTGGGTCCCAGGTTCTGTAACATTTCTGCCAGTAGGTCATCAATCCCTGCTGCTTTTCCGGGTTTCAACTTTCCCATTGCAGTTTCAAGTTCTTCTAGGTCGAAGGGTTTGGTTTGAGCGCTGGCTGATTGTGGTTGGTCTGATACCACTGTGCGATGGTATTCTCCTGTGGGTCGGTGGCGGTCTTGGTCACAACTGGTGGCCAACAGTTGTAACCAACACCGCCACCGACTCACATAGATTACCATCGCACAGTGGTATCAGACCAACCACAATCAGCCAGCCCTCAAACCAAACCCTTCGACTTAGAAGAACGTGAAACTGCAATGGGAAAGTTGAAACCCGGAAAAGCAGCAGGGATTGATGGCCTACTGGCAGAAATGATACAGCACCTGGGACCTAACGCAAGGACCTGGCTTGTGGGGATGCTGAACACATGCATAGCACAGAAAACCATCCCTTCTGTTTGGAAAAAGGCCGAAGTGGTTGCAATCCCTAAACCTGGCAAAGACCCATTATCCCCGAAGAGCTACCGACCCATTTCCCTCCTGCATCACCTACAAGCTCTATGAGAGGCACTACAATTTCTGAACAGACTATATTTACATCAATATGTCTGGGTCCCCACCTACTCACTCAGGGTTGACGTGTCACACCTGCAGTGATGGGAGGGGCACCAAAATGTGGTATTTTGATTGTTTAATGGGGGCACTCCCTTAGTATAAAAGTGTATGTTTTGTGTACACATGACCTGATGAAGATCAAATGGATCGAAACGCTGTCAGTATTTCAACAAAGAACGTCTTTCTTATACCTGTGGTGTGCGGGCTCCATCCAATACCTACACCAGTTGTGATGCAACAGAGTTTGCTGTGACCGTTGTGAATTATGGGTGGTGTGGTTTTTGCCAAGACGGTGGATTGTGGCCCATGCCTTCCTGCTGTTATTTGACATGTTGGTGTTCTCTATATCTTTTCGTCCTGGGCATGACGTTAAACTGTTCCGTTCGAGAGGACCAGCGACCCTCGAATGTAAACGGCCACGAAAGGAAATTATGTGTGTGTGAGGTGTTCTCTATAGGTTGGGTGTCAGGTGGTTGTATTGTAGTAGCTTGACATTTCTTGGAGGGCACTTTCAAGGACAGACTCAATCTTCTGGAAGTCTGCTTGTTGGGTCGTAATGCAGAGGTTGTCGGCGTAGATGAAACGCTGGCATTAGGCATTGGGTAGTGGCTGGTCGTTTGTGTAGATATTGAAAAGGAGGGGGGCGAGCACGCTACCTTGTTGGAGGCCGTTCTTTTGGGCTTTCCATTTACTCCTCTGGTCATTTAACTGGACATAGAAGCGCCTGTTGTTGAGGAGGCTTTTCCTGACCATTGTGCGGTGTTGGACAGTGTCGTAGGCAGCAGAGAGATCTCTGAATGCTGCTCCAGTTATTTGTTTCCCCTCAAACCCATCCTCAATGTGTTGGGTGAGGTTGAGCTCTGTCCAGCACAGGAGCGGCTGGGACAAAAACCAGCTTGGTCTTTAGTCAGCTTGGTATCTATGAGTGGCAACAAGGCGTTGGAGTAGCAGCTTCTCATATAGCCTTGTAGGTGATGCAGAGGGAAATGGGTCGGTAGCTCTTTGTGGATAATGGGTCTTTGCCAGGTTTAGGGATTGCAACCACTTTGGCCTTTTCCCAGACAGAAGGGATGGTTTTCTGTGCTATGCATGTGTTCAGCATCCCCACAAGCCAGGTCTTTGCGTTGGGTCCCAGGTGCTGTAACATTTCTGCCAGTAGGTCATCAATCCCTGCTGCTTTTCCGGGTTTCAACTTTCCCATTGCAGTTTCAAGTTCTTCTAGGTCGAAGGGTTTGGTTTGAGGGCTGGCTGATTGTGGTTGGTCTGATACCACTGTGCGATGGTATTCTCCTGTGGGTCGGTGGCGGTCTTGGTCACAACTGGTGGCCAACAGTTGTAACCAACACCGCCACCGACCCACATAGAATACCATCGCACAGTGGTATCAGACCAACCACAATCAGCCAGCCCTCAAACCAAACCCTTCGACTTAGAAGAACGTGAAACTGCAATGGGAAAGTTGAAACCCGGAAAAGCAGCAGGGATTGATGGCATACTGGCAGAAATGATACAGCACCTGGGACCTATCGCAAGGACCTGGCTTGTGGGGATGCTGAACACATGCATAGCACAGAAAACCATCCCTTCTGTTTGGAAAAAGGCTGGAGTAGTTGCAATCCCTAAACCTGGCAAAGACCCATTATCCCCGAAGAGCTACCGACCCATTTCCCTCCTCTGCATCACCTACAAGCTCTATGAGAGGCACTACAATTTCTGAACAGACTATATTTACATCAATATGTCTGGGTCCCCACCTACTCACTCAGGGTTGACGTGTCACACCTGCAGTGATGGGAGGGGCACCAAAATGTGGTATTTTGATTGTTTAATGGGGGCACTCCCTTAGTATAAAAGTGTATGTTTTGTGTACACATGACCTGATGAAGATCAAATGGATCGAAACGCTGTCAGTATTTCAACAAAGAACGTCTTTCTTATACCTGTGGTGTGCGGGCTCCATCCAATACCTACACCAGTTGTGATGCAACAGAGTTTGCTGTGACCGTTGTGAATTATGGGTGGTGTGGTTTTTGCCAAGACGGTGGATTGTGGCCCATGCCTTCCTGCTGTTATTTGACATGTTGGTGTTCTCTATATCTTTTCGTCCTGGGCATGACGTTAAACTGTTCCGTTCGAGAGGACCAGCGACCCTCGAATGTAAACGGCCACGAAAGGAAATTATGTGTGTGTGAGGTGTTCTCTATAGGTTGGGTTTCAGGTGGTTGTATTGTAGTAGCTTGACATTTCTTGGAGGGCACTTTCAAGGACAGACTCAATCTTCTGGAAGTCTGCTTGTTGGGTCGTAATGCAGAGGTTGTCGGCGTAGATGAAACGCTGGCATTAGGCATTGGGTAGTGGCTGGTCGTTTGTGTAGATATTGAAAAGGAGGGGGGCGAGCACGCTACCTTGTTGGAGGCCGTTCTTTTGGGCTTTCCATTTACTCCTCTGGTCATTTAACTGGACATAGAAGCGCCTGTTGTTGAGGAGGCTTTTCCTGACCATTGTGCGGTGTTGGACAGTGTCGTAGGCAGCAGAGAGATCTCTGAATGCTGCTCCAGTTATTTGTTTCCCCTCAAACCCATCCTCAATGTGTTGGGTGAGGTTGAGCTCTGTCCAGCACAGGAGCGGCTGGGACAAAAACCAGCTTGGTCTTTAGTCAGCTTGGTATCTATGAGTGGCAACAAGGCGTTGGAGTAGCAGCTTCTCATATAGCCTTGTAGGTGATGCAGAGGGAAATGGGTCGGTAGCTCTTTGTGGATAATGGGTCTTTGCCAGGTTTAGGGATTGCAACCACTTTGGCCTTTTCCCAGACAGAAGGGATGGTTTTCTGTGCTATGCATGTGTTCAGCATCCCCACAAGCCAGGTCTTTGCGTTGGGTCCCAGGTGCTGTAACATTTCTGCCAGTAGGTCATCAATCCCTGCTGCTTTTCCGGGTTTCAACTTTCCCATTGCAGTTTCAAGTTCTTCTAGGTCGAAGGGTTTGGTTTGAGGGCTGGCTGATTGTGGTTGGTCTGATACCACTGTGCGATGGTATTCTCCTGTGGGTCGGTGGCGGTCTTGGTCACAACTGGTGGCCAACAGTTGTAACCAACACCGCCACCGACCCACATAGAATACCATCGCACAGTGGTATCAGACCAACCACAATCAGCCAGCCCTCAAACCAAACCCTTCGACTTAGAAGAACGTGAAACTGCAATGGGAAAGTTGAAACCCGGAAAAGCAGCAGGGATTGATGGCATACTGGCAGAAATGATACAGCACCTGGGACCTATCGCAAGGACCTGGCTTGTGGGGATGCTGAACACATGCATAGCACAGAAAACCATCCCTTCTGTTTGGAAAAAGGCTGGAGTAGTTGCAATCCCTAAACCTGGCAAAGACCCATTATCCCCGAAGAGCTACCGACCCATTTCCCTCCTCTGCATCACCTACAAGCTCTATGAGAGGCACTACAATTTCTGAACAGACTATATTTACATCAATATGTCTGGGTCCCCACCTACTCACTCAGGGTTGACGTGTCACACCTGCAGTGATGGGAGGGGCACCAAAATGTGGTATTTTGATTGTTTAATGGGGGCACTCCCTTAGTATAAAAGTGTATGTTTTGTGTACACATGACCTGATGAAGATCAAATGGATCGAAACGCTGTCAGTATTTCAACAAAGAACGTCTTTCTTATACCTGTGGTGTGCGGGCTCCATCCAATACCTACACCAGTTGTGATGCAACAGAGTTTGCTGTGACCGTTGTGAATTATGGGTGGTGTGGTTTTTGCCAAGACGGTGGATTGTGGCCCATGCCTTCCTGCTGTTATTTGACATGTTGGTGTTCTCTATATCTTTTCGTCCTGGGCATGACGTTAAACTGTTCCGTTCGAGAGGACCAGCGACCCTCGAATGTAAACGGCCACGAAAGGAAATTATGTGTGTGTGAGGTGTTCTCTATAGGTTGGGTTTCAGGTGGTTGTATTGTAGTAGCTTGACATTTCTTGGAGGGCACTTTCAAGGACAGACTCAATCTTCTGGAAGTCTGCTTGTTGGGTCGTAATGCAGAGGTTGTCGGCGTAGATGAAACGCTGGCATTAGGCATTGGGTAGTGGCTGGTCGTTTGTGTAGATATTGAAAAGGAGGGGGGCGAGCACGCTACCTTGTTGGAGGCCGTTCTTTTGGGCTTTCTATTTACTCCTCTGGTCATTTAACTGGACATAGAAGCGCCTGTTGTTGAGGAGGCTTTTCCTGACCATTGTGCGGTGTTGGACAGTGTCGTAGGCAGCAGAGAGATCTCTGAATGCTGCTCCAGTTATTTGTTTCCCCTCAAACCCATCCTCAATGTGTTGGGTGAGGTTGAGCTCTGTCCAGCACAGGAGCGGCTGGGACGGAAACCAGCTTGGTCTTTAGTCAGCTTGGTATCTATGAGTGGCAACAAGGCGTTGGAGTAGCAGCTTCTCATATAGCCTTGTAGGTGATGCAGAGGGAAATGGGTCGGTAGCTCTTTGTGGATAATGGGTCTTTGCCAGGTTTAGGGATTGCAACCACTTTGGCCTTTTCCCAGACAGAAGGGATGGTTTTCTGTGCTATGCATGTGTTCAGCATCGCAAGGACCTGGCTTGTGGGGATGCTGAACACATGCATAGCACAGAAAACCATCCCTTCTGTTTGGAAAAAGGCTGGAGTAGTTGCAATCCCTAAACCTGGCAAAGACCCATTATCCCCGAAGAGCTACCGACCCATTTCCCTCCTCTGCATCACGTCTTTCTTATACCTGTGGTGTGCGGGCTCCATCCAATACCTACACCAGTTGTGATGCAACAGAGTTTGCTGTGACCGTTGTGAATTATGGGTGGTGTGGTCTTTGCCAAGACGGTGGATTGTGGCCCATGCCTTCCTGCTGTTATTTGTCATTATGGTGTTCTCTATATCTTTTCGTCCTGGGCATGACGTTAAACTGTTCCGTTCGAGAGGACCGGCGACCCTCGAATGTAAACGGCCACGAAAGGAAACTGTGTGTGTGAGGTGTTCTCTATCATTTCATTCCAGACTTCACTGTCTATCTCCTGTGTTTTCCATTCATCTTGAGCGTTACACAGTCGTCTGATGTGCGGGGGGAGGTGCCGGCTAGCGCCTAAAGGCACGGACGGGACAGGTGTTGTCTTGACCCATCCCGTGATGATGCGACAGGTGTCATTTAGGGCTGTGTCGACCAATTTGGTGTGACGTGATCGGCTCCAGCTTGAGCAAGCATACTCTGCTGTAGAGAAAGACAGGGCCATGGCAGTTGCACGGATTGTTTGTGGGTCTGCGCCCCACTTGGGAGTTCACTAGTTTTCACAGGATGTTATTGTGGGTGTTGACCGTGGCTTTTGTGTTCTCCAGGTGTTTTTTTGAAGAAGAGTGTCCTGTCCAGTGTAACTCCAAGATACATGGGGTGGGTATGGTTGGAGAGTTTGTGACCATCCCAAGTGACGCTCAGTTCTTTTCTCGCGTCTCGGTTCCTCAGGTGGAAGCTGCATAGTTGGGTTTGTGTGTCTTTCTTTTTCTGTCTTTCTTTCTTAGGACGGAGATCAAGGTAGACGCCATAGGAAGGCTCAACACTAGCCGATGCCCCTAGAGATCCATCCCAAAGCTTCCCTCAGGGAGCACAGCAAGCCAGCTAGCCAGCAAGCCTGCCCAGTCAGCCAACGCAGCCAGTCAGCTCCGACAGTCAGCCAGTGTAGAAAGTCAGGCTGCCAAGCCAGAGCATATCAGCCCTTGCAGTCAGCCATTGCAGCCATACCAGCCTTGCTCAGTCAGCTCAGCCAGGCCTCTCTTGAGGCCTGGCTCTCTGTCTGCCTGGCCCGGTCTGCCCTGCCCTGCCTTGCAGCAACAGAACCAGCCTTTCTGGAAAGCCAGCCAGCTCAGAATGCGAGCTGAGCAAGCCAGTGCAGCAGCAAGCCCAGACTAGGTTACCGCAGCCTTACTGTGCAGCCACAGCCACTCAGTCTAGACCAGCAGGAGCTGGCCAGGCTCCAACCCTTGCAGCGCAGCCTTAGGCCGGACAGTCCCCCTGCCTGCACTTTGTTGCCTTCCTGGCCTGTCTGCCTGCCTAGGCGCCTCGGTCTTCCTGTCTGTCTGCCTTGGCCTGCCAGTCTGAAACTGGTTTAGACTAACTGCGTGCTTGCCAGCTGCGCTGGCTTGCTGAGCTCGTATTCTGAGCTGGCTGGCTTGCCAGCAAGGCTGGTTCTGTTGCTGCAAGGCAGGGCGGGGCAGACCGGGCCAGGCAGACAGAGAGCCAGGCCTCGAGAGAGGCCTGGCTGAGCTGACTGAGCAAGGCTGGTATGGCTACAATGGTTGACTGCAAGGGCTGATGTGCGCTGGCTTGGCAGCCTGACTTTCTACACTGGCTGACTGGCGGAGCTGGCTGGCTGCGTTGGCTGACTGGGCGGGCTTGCTGGCTAGCTGGCTTGCTGGACTCCCTGAGGGAAGCTTTGGGATGGATCTCTAGGGGCATCGGCTTGTGTTGAGCCTTCCAACGGCGTCTACCTTGATCTTCGTCCTAAGAAAGAAAGACAGAAAAAGAAACACACACACAAACTCAACTATGGAGCTTCCACATGAGGAAGGCAGGCAGGCACGCAGGCAGGCACAAGCTGCCTGCGTGCTTGCTTCGCCCTCCAGTTGCTGCTCCAGTTATTTGTTTTCCCTCAAACCCATCCTCAATGTGTTGGGTGAGGTTGAGCTCTGTCCAGCACAGGACGGGACGGAAACCAGCTTGGTCTTTAGTCAGCTTGGTGTCTATGAGTGGTATGAGGCGTTGGAGTAGCAGCCTCTCTTGTAGGTGATGCAGAGGAGGGAAATGGGTCGGTAGCTCTTTGAGGATGATGGGTCTTTGCCAGGTTTGGGGATTGCAACCACTTTGGCTTTTCTCCAGACAGAAGGGATGGTTTTCTGTGCCATGCATGTGTTCAGCATCCCCACGAGCCAGGTCTTTGCGTTAGGTTCCAGGTGCTGTATAATTTCTGCCAGTATGTCATCAATCCCTGCTGCTTTTCCGGGTTTCAACTTTCCCATTGCAGTTTTGAGTTCTTCTAGGTCGAAGGGTTTGGTTTGAGGGCTGGCTGATTGTGGTTGGTCTGATACCACTGTGCGATGGTATTCTCCTGTGGGTCGTGGCGGTGTTGGTTACGACTGTTGGCCACCAGTTGTGATGCAACAGAGTTCGCTGTGACCGTTGTGAATTATGGGTGGCTCCCTGAGGTCCTTGATCGCCATTGGGTCCAACAGTGGTCATTGAAGCGTGCACACACATGCACACATGCACCTACACACACAGGGGCACATGCGTATGCACACCTGGACCTTTAAATGAACAACAACACAAAAACTAAGGCACTGGTGTCGAACTTCTGGTTTACCGGAACGGGGTTCAACTCCCTGCAGTGCCCTGCTCAATGTGTTGTATTTCATTCATTGGTCCATGGTCTCAGGTCATTGAGCGGCGCGCTATAGTGTGCGATTCTTCATCATTGTTGAGGATTTTTTAAAGGTGAAAATCAAGGAAAAGCAAAAGGCTATAGTCCATGGTCACGGACCGCATACTGGTCAAGGTCATTTATACTGGTGAAGATCATTTACTAGTCTTCTAAAGGTCATTTATACTGGTGAAGATCATTTACTAGTCTTCTAAAGGTCATTTATACTGGTCAAGGTCAATTACTAGTCTCATGAAGGTAATTTATACTGGTCACAGTCATATACTGGTCACGGTCATTTCTACTGGTGAAGGTCATTTATACTGGTCAAGGTCATTTGTACTTGTCAAGGTCATTTATACTGGTCAAGGTCATTTACTAGTCTTATTGAAGGTAATTTATACTGCTCAAGGTCATTGATATTGGTCAAGGTCATTAAGTGGCACGCTATAGTGCGCGATTCTTCATCATTGTTGAGGATTTGAAAAAAGGTTAAATTGCAGAAAAGCGAAAGGCTAAAGTCCATGGTCACGGAGGGCATACTATAGTATGTTGTTTTTCTTTTTTTTGGTGGTGTGCAGGCTCCATCCAATAACTACACCAGTTGTGATGCAATAGAGTTTGCTGTGACCGTTGTGAATTATGGGTGGTGTGGTCTTTGCCAAGACGGTGGATTGTGGCCCATGCCTTCCTGCTGTTATTTGTCATGTTGGTGTTCTCTATATCTTTTCGTCCTGGGCATGACGTTAAACTGTTCCGTTCGAGAGGACCGGCGACCCTCGAATGTAAACAGGTGTTGGGACAGGGTCAGGTGTTGTCTTGATGCATCCTATGATGATGCCACAGGTGTCATTTAGGGCTGTGTCGACCAATTTGGTGTGACGGGATAGGCTTGTAGGTGATGCAGAGGAGGGAAATGGGTCGGTAGCTCTTTGGGGATAATGGGTCTTTGCCAGGTTTAGGGATTGCAACCACTTTGGCCTTTTTCCAGACAGAAGGGATGGTTTTCTGTGCTATGCATGTGTTCAGCATCCCCACAAGCCAGGTCTTTCCGTTAGGTCCCAGGTGCTGTATCATTTCTGCTAGTAGGTCATCAATCCCTGCTGCTTTTCCGGGTTTCAACTTTCCCATTGCAGTTTCACGTTCTTCTAGGTCGAAGGGTTTGGTTTGAAGGCTGGCTGATTGTGGTTGGTCTGATACCACTGTGCGATGGTATTCTCCTGTGGGTTGGTGGCGGTCTTGGTCACAACTGGTGGCCAACAGTTGTAACCAACACCGCCACCGACCCACATAGAATACCATCGCACAGTGGTATCAGACCAACCATAATCAGCCATCACTCAAACCAAACCCTTCGACCTAGAAGAACTTGAAACTGCAATGGGAAAGTTGAAACCCGGAAAAGCAGCAGGGATTGATGACCTACTGGCAGAAATGATACAGCACCTGGGACCTAACTCAAGGCCCTGGCTTGTGGGGATGCTGAACACATGCACAGCACAGAAAACCACCCCTTCTGTCTGGAAAAAGGCCAAAGTGGTTGCATTCCCTAAACCTGGCAAAGACCCATTATCCCCGAAGAGCTACCGACCCATTTCCCTCCTCTGCATCACGTCTTTCTTATACCTGTGGTGTGCGGGCTCCATCCAATACCTACACTAGTTGTGATGCAACAGAATTTGCTGTGACCGTTGTGAATTATGGGTGGTGTGGTCTTTGCCAAGACGGTGGATTGTGGCCCATGCCTTCCTGCTGTTATTTGTCATTTGTCATTATGGTGTTCTCTATATCTTTTCGTCCTGGGCATGACGTTAAACTGTTCCGTTTGAGAGGACCGGCGACCCTCGAATGTAAACAGCCACGAAAGGAAACTGTGTGTGTGAGGTGTTCTCTATCATTTCATTCCAGACTTCACTGTCTATCTCCTGTGTTTTCCATTCATCTTGAGCGTTACACAGTCGTCTGATGTGCGGGGGGAGGTGCCGGCTAGCGCATAAAGGCACGGACGGGACAGGTGTTTTCTTGACCCATCCCGTGATGATGCGACAGGTGTCATTTAGGGCTGTGTCGACCAATTTGGTGTGACGTGATCGGCTCCAGCTTGAGCAGGAATACTCTGCTGTAGAGAAAGACAGGGCCATGGCAGTTGCACGGATTGTTTGTGGGTCTGCGCCCCACTTGGGAGTTCACTCGTTTTCACAGGATGTTATTGTGGGTGTTGACCGTGGCTTTTGTGTTCTCCAGGTGTTTTTTTGAAGAAGAGTGTCCTGTCCAGTGTAACTCCAAGATACATGGGGTGGGTATGGTTGGAGAGTTTGTGACCATCCCAAGTGACGCTCAGTTCTTTTCTCGCGTCTCGGTTCCTCAGGTGGAAGCTGCATAGTTGGGTTTGTGTGTGTCTTTCTTTTTCTGTCTTTCTTTCTTAGGACGGAGATCAAGGTAGACGCCATAGGAAGGCTCAACACTAGCCGATGCCCCTAGAGATCCATCCCAAAGCTTCCCTCAGGGAGCACAGCAAGCCAGCTAGCCAGCAAGCCTGCCCAGTCAGCCAACGCAGCCAGTCAGCTCCGCCAGTCAGCCAGTGTAGAAAGTCAGGCTGCCAAGCCAGAGCATATCAGCCCTTGCAGTCAGCCATTGCAGCCATACCAGCCTTGCTCAGTAAGCTCAGCCAGGCCTCTCTTGAGGCCTGGCTCTCTGTCTGCCTGGCCCGGTCTGCCCTGCCCTGCCTTGCAGCAACAGAACCAGCCTTTCTGGAAAGCCAGCCAGCTCAGAATGCGAGCTGAGCAAGCCAGTGCAGCAGCAAGCCCAGACTAGGTTACCGCAGCCTTACTGTGCAGCCACAGCCACTCAGTCTAGACCAGCAGGAGCTGGCCAGGCTCCAACCCTTGCAGCGCAGCCGTAGGCCGGATAGTCCCCCTGCCTGCACTTTGTTGCCTTCCTGGCCTGTCTGCCTGCCTAGGCGCCTCGGTCTTCCTGTCTGTCTGCCTTGGCCTGCCAGTCTGAAACTGGTTTAGACTAACTGCGTGCTTGTCAGCTGCGCTGGCTTGCTGAGCTCGTATTCTGAGCTGGCTGGCTTGCCAGCAAGGCTGGTTCTGTTGCTGCAAGGCAGGGCGGGGCAGACCGGGCCAGGCAGACAGAGAGCCAGGCCTCGAGAGAGGCCTGGCTGAGCTGACTGAGCAAGGCTGGTATGGCTACAATGGTTGACTGCAAGGGCTGATGTGCGCTGGCTTGGCAGCCTGACTTTCTACACTGGCTGACTGGCGGAGCTGGCTGGCTGCGTTGGCTGACTGGGCGGGCTTGCTGGCTAGCTGGCTTGCTGGACTCCCTGAGGGAAGCTTTGGGATGGATCTCTAGGGGCATCGGCTTGTGTTGAGCCTTCCAACGGCGTCTACCTTGATCTTCGTCCTAAGAAAGAAAGACAGAAAAAGAAACACACACACAAACTCAACTATGCAGCTTCCACATGAGGAAGGCAGGCAGGCACGCAGGCAGGCACAAGCTGCCTGCGTGCTTGCTTCGCCCTCCAGTTGCTGCTCCAGTTATTTGTTTTCCCTCAAACCCATCCTCAATGTGTTGGGTGAGGTTGAGCTCTGTCCAGCACAGGAGCGGCCGGGACGGAAACCAGCTTGGTCTTTATTCAGCTTGGTATCTATGAGTGGCATGAGGCGTTGGAGTAGCAGCCTCTCTTGTAGGTGATGCAGAGGCGGGACATGGGTCGGTAGTTCTTTGGGGATAATGGGTCTTTGCCAGGTTTGGGGATTGCAACCACTTTGGCCTTTCTCCAGACAGAAGGGATGGTTTTCTGTGCCATGCATGTATTAAGCATCCCCACGAGCCAGGTCTTTGCGTTAGGTTCCAGGTGCTGTATAATTTCTGCCAGTATGTCATCAATCCCTGCTGCTTTTCCGGGTTTCAACTTTCCCATTGCAGTTTCGAGTTCTTCTAGGTCAAAGGGTCTGGTTTGAGGGCTGGCTGATTGTGGTTGGTCTGATACCACTGTGCGATGGTATTCTCCTGTGGGTCGGCGGCAGTGTTGGTTACGACTGTTGGCCACCAGTTGTGATGCAACAGAGTTCGCTGTGACCGTTGTGAATTATGGGTGGCTCCCAGAGGTCCTTGATCCCCATGGGGTCCAACAGTGGTCATTGAAGCGTGCACACACACATGCACACATGCACCTACACACGCACAGGCGCACATGCGTATGCACACCTGGACCTGTAAATGAACAACAACACAAAAACTAAGGCACTGGTGTCGGACTTCTGGTTTACCGGAACGGGGTTCAACTCCCTGCAGTGCCCTGCTCAATGTGTTGTATTTACATGGTTCATTGTTCCATTACTTAGGCCATTAGTTTAATAAGGTGACGATATGATATATATGATATGGTACTTTATTGTCAGTTCACACTGAAATTTATCTTGCAACACAGCAGCCAAGTATGCAGAACACATATACACGCATTTGACCTAACACAAACAACAAGACAATTGACATACATAAAGACATAAAGACAAGAGCAATATCCACCGCTTAGATTATCCTGTGGCTACTACAACTCCTGATTAAACCCTTTTCTATTTATTAAAGAGCTGGAGAGACAGGAATATTCCTGTTACTGAACACTTAACACTTTTACTGAACACACACTATAGCAATTATTACTGTCACAATAACTTTGTAATGCTACTGATGTTATGTTAGACTATATTTACATCAATATGTCTGGGTCCCCACCTACTCGCTCAGGGTTGACGCGTCACACCTGCAGTGATGGGAGGGGCACCAAAATGTGGTGTTTTGATTGGTTAATGGGGGCACTCCCTTAGTATAAAAGTGTATGTTTTGTGTACACATGACCTGATGAAGATCAAATAGATCGAAACGTTGTCAGTATTTCAATACAGAACGTCTTTCTTATACCTGTGGTGTGCGGGCTCCATCCAATACCTACACCAGTTGTGATGCAACAGAGTTTGCTTTGACCGTTGTGAATTATGGGTGGTGTGGTCTTTGCCAAGACGGTGGATTGTGGCCCATGCCTTCCTGCTGTTATTTGTCATGTTGGTGTTCTCTATATCTTTTCGTCCTGGGCATGACGTTAAACTGTTCCGTTCGAGAGGACTGGCGACCCTCGAATGTCGAATGTATAGTTGGGTTTTTGATGGGTTGGGTTTCAGGTGGTTGTATTGTAGTAGCTTGACATTTCTTTGAGGGCACTTTCAAGGACAGACTCAATCTTCTGGAAGTCTGCTTGTTGGGTTGTAATGCAGAGGTCGTCGGCGTAGATGAAATGCTGGCATTAGGCATTGGGTAGTGGCTGGTCGTTTGTGTAGATATTGAAAAGGAGGGTGGCGAGCACGCTACCTTATGGGAGGCCGTTCTTTTGGGCTTTCCATTTACTCCTCTGGTCATTTAACTGGACATAGAAGCGTCTGTTTTTGAGGAGGCTTTTCCTGACCATTGTGCGGTGTTGGACAGTGTCGTAGGCAGCAGAGAGATCTCTGAATGCTGCTCCAGTTATTTGTTTTCCCTCAAACCCATCCTCAATGTGTTGGGTGAGGTTGAGCTCTGTCCAGCACAGGAGCGGCCGGGACGGAAACCAGCTTGGTCTTTAGTCAGCTTGGCATCTGAGTGGCAACGAGGCGTTGGAGTAGCAGCCTCTCATAGAGCTTGTGATGCAGAGGAGGGAAATGGGTCGGTAGCTCTTTGGGGATAATGGGTCTTTGCCTGGTTTAGGGATTGCAACCACTTTGGCCTTTTTCCAGACAGAAGGGATGGTTGTCTATGCTATGCATGTGTTCAGCATCCCCACAAGCCAGGTCTTTCCGTTAGGTCCCAGGTGCTGTATACTTTCTGCCAGTATGTCATCAATCCCTGCTGCTTTTCCGGGTTTCAACTTCCCCATTGCAGTTTCAAGTTCTTCTAGGTCGAAGGGTTTGGTTTGAGGGCTGGCTGATTGTGGTTGGTCTGATACCACTGTGCGATGGTATTCTCCTGTGGGTCGGTGGCGGTGTTGGTCACAACTGGTGGCCAACAGTCGTAACCAACACCGCCACCGACCCACATAGAATACCATCGCACAGTGGTATCAGACCAACCACAATCAGCCAGCCCTCAAACCAAACCCTTCGACCTAGAAGAACTCGAAACTGCAATGGGAAGGTTGAAACCCGGAAAAGCAGCAGGGATTGATGACATACTGGCAGAAATTATACAGCACCTGGGACCTAACGCAAAGACCTGGCTTGTGGGGATGCTGAACACATGCATAGAACAGAAAACCATCCCTTCTGTCTGTAAAAAGGCCAAAGTGGTTGCAATCCCTAAACCTGGCAAAGACCCATTATCCCTGAAGAGCTACCGACCCATTTCCCTCCTCTGCATCACCTACAAGCTCTATGAGAGGCACTAACATTTCTGAACAGACTATATTTACATCAATATGTCTGGGTCCCCACCTACTCACTCAGGGTTGACGTGTCACACCTGCAGTGATGGGAGAGGCACCAAAATGTGGTGTTTTGATTGGTTAATGGGGGCACTCCCTTAGTATAAAAGTGTATGTTTTGTGTACACATGACCTGATGAAGATCAGAACGTCTTTCTTATACCTGTTGTGGTCTCAGGTCATTGAGTGGCGCGCTATAGTGCGCGATTCTTCATCATTGTTGAGGATTTAAAAAAAAGGTAAAAATCAAGGAAAAGTGAAAGGCTATAGTCCATGGTCACGGACCGCATACTGGTCAAGTTCATTTATACTGGTGAAGATCATTTACTAGTCTTATGAAGGTCATTTATACTGGTCAAGGTCATTTACTAGTCTCATGAAGGTAATTTATACTGGTCACAGTCATATACTGGTCACGGTCTTTTATACTGGTGAAGGTAATTTATACTGGTCAAGGTCATTTTGTACTTGTCAAGGTCATTTATACTGGTCAAGGTCATTTACTAGTCTTATTGAAGTTAATTTATACTGCTCAAGGTCATTTATACTGGTCAAGGTCATTTACTAGTCTTATTGAAGTTCATTTATACTGCTCAAGGTCATTTATACTGGTCAAGGTCATTTACTAGTCTTATTGAAGTTAATTTATACTGCTCAAGGTCATTTATACTGGTCAAGGTCATTTACTAGTCTTATTGAAGTTCATTTATACTGCTCAAGGTCATTTATACTGGTCAAGGTCATTTACTAGTCTTATTGAAGTTCATTTATACTGCTCAAGGTCATTTATACTGGTCAAGGTCATTTACTAGTCTTATTGAAGTTAATTTATACTGCTCAAGGTCATTTATACTGGTCAAGGTCATTTACTAGTCTTATTGAAGTTCATTTATACTGCTCAAGGTCATTTATACTGGTCAAGGTCATTTACTAGTCTTATTGAAGTTCATTTATACTGCTCAAGGTCATTGATATTGGTCAAGGTCATTAAGTGGCATGCTATAGTGCGCGATTCTTCATCATTGTTTAGGATTTGAAAAAAGGTGAAAATCACGGAAAAGCGAAAGGCTAAAGTCCATAGTCTCGGAGGGCATAAAAAAATGTGTGGTGCTATACAGGCCGTCCTGGAAAATTTGGGACAGAGGTTCATCGTTGGCATCCAGGGAGTGTGTGTGCAAAATTTGGCATCGACCGGGTTAATGGTGCCGGAGATTAGCTGTTAACAAACTGACGGACACACACACAGACACACACACACACACACACTCAGGGCTGTATTTTGCGTGTCTTAAGTACCAGGTCTTATTCCCTAACTTGAGTAAATTAAAGACCTGGAGGCGTGATCAATGCCATTTGGCTATTCTGAGTGGCCAAAGAGCATTGATCACGCCTCCAGGTCTTTAGTTTACTCAAGTTAGGGAATAAGACCTGGTACTTAAGACACGCAAAATACAGCCCTCAGAGTGCAAAACATACTCTCTCCCCATGGCTTTGGCCTGGTGCCATACCGTAATTAATCATTGCCTACAATGTAAATTGTGAAATTACTTTACTGTTAAAATGCAAAATTTACATTTCAACGAATGGACCTCGTAAAACAAAACAAAAACCAAGGCACTGGTTGTGGTCCTTCTGGTTTACCGGAATGGGGTTCAACTCCCTGCAGTGCTCTGCTCAATTTGTTGTATTTACATGGTTCATTTGATTCAAGGTTCATTAATGTGCTCAGTGGCGTAAAGTACATTAAAGTACACTTTTGAGGGAAATTGGACTTTTATACTGGAGGGTTTGCAATAGTTTTCACTACGTACATCTCAGAGACAAATATAGTACCTTTACTCCACGACAATTATTTGACAAATTTAGTTAGTTTACTTTGCAGATTTTTTATTATTATTACAAAACATACATTGACCACTTCAGCCCTTCAGTAAAATATACATTTTGGCCTTTTGACCTACAAATGCATTGTGAGCTTGTAGATCTGCTATTTTCAAAAGATTTGTACACATTGAATACATTTGAAAACTTGTAAAATGGGACTTTCTAATCTACAAAATGAGTATACTTTCCAAACTTTTGGCTCCACAGATGAACTTTGTTTTCATAGTCAGTAGACATGAATTATAACACAAACACTAGCATCTCTATATACCAGGGGGGCGAACATTCAACCAATTATAATACAAACACTAGAAAAAGTGCCCTTCTGGGCACAGGTCTCCACCAGGATGAGCAGATGTGAAGAATTCCAGGCAAAGGTTTTTCCTTGGCCTCTAGGGAGTTGGCATAGAAAGTTATCCACAGATCCGTGCAGTTAGAGGTAAAAACACTTTTCGGCCAGTTATAGCGCCACCTTAAGGCTGAGATGAAATTGTTCATGTGGCATTTCGTCCTCGGCCTAGTGGGAATGTGGGTGCACAATTTCACGGAAATCACGCGATGTGTTCATGATTTGCAGCATTTTGTTTGAAACTGAGCACTCCTGTGAACTTTGGAAGCCAATCTTAACCAATCAGGATGGAGTCTGAGAAATCTGAAAGACTGGTTTCGTTGAATAGCTCTAGAGAGACTGTGTACCAATTTGCGTGATGTTTGGACAAAATCTGTAGGTGTACTGTGCAAAAACTTGTTTTGCACAAAGCGGCCTCCTGGTGGCGCTATAACAGGCCGTTCTGGAAAGTTTGGGGCAGAGGTTCATCGTTGGCATCCAGGGAGTGTGTGTGCAAAATTTGGCATCGACTGGGTTAACGGTGGCCGAGATTAGCTGCTCACGGACACACACACACACACACACACACACACACGGACGGACGGACGGACGGATGGAGTGCAAAACATACTCTCCCCCCATGCCTTCGGCCTGGTGGAGACAATAATCTGGGTAAAATTACCATTTTGACTGCTCTTATTCTGCCACCTAAATCGAGAGGAAGCACGCTCCACCTGCCAAGATCATCATACATCTTTTCGGTTGCACCTTTGTAATTTAGGGGAGGATGGGGGAAGATGAACCGTCGGGTAAGTTGAACCACCCCCTGTATCTTTAAAACTACACACATGAGTTGTCATGTGACCTCAAAATCAGGACACACCCACCATTTCAACCTGACTGTGAAGATGAGAGACACATGGACAAAGTGGAAAGTACATTTATACACAAAAAAGTGTTTTTTGCTGGTCAAAGTAAAAAAATAAACTTTTCTGGAATAATCATTTTTATATTAAAGCAAAAGCACCCAGGTCTAAACTTATATATCATGCCTGTTGGTGATATACCAATGTATAAAACCCATGTGAATCATTTAGCTAAACATTAGCCTGGAGCATTAAGCTAGCCATGTTTTGTCAAAAAGTGGCCATGGGGCAAGTTGAACCAATTCCTTGGGGTAAATTGAGCCAATTTTCTTAATGTGAATCACCATTCATATTTTTGTATTAAGTATTAGCTACTCAAATTATACTGAATGACCTTTAATTTGGATGTTTGCAAATGTTTGCAAATTTGCTATATTGTATTAACAATATTGCAAATATTATAAGGTTCTGAATAACAAACTTTATTTAATTGTCTTTATATTGTTTAAATAATAAATAAACAGATAAATAAGACTATTTGCAAAAGGGAAAACTGTTATTAAATTATTTTCAATACATTATCTGTTCAAGTTTAAGCTCTTTACATTATAATATCATGTGGTTAAATTTTGGATCAACTTACCCCTTACCTGGGGCAAATTGAGCCACTTTTTTTTTTTTTTTTTTGAAAAGGTCATATTTTCATGGCCCTTTGTCATAGCTGCTTACTCATCATTTCAATTGATAGAGGACATCCTGAAATATGTGTAGATCATTAGATTTGACTGCCATCTCATTTTGCCTTGCTTCCAGGACAACTTAAGTAAAAAGTGGTTCATCTTCCCCCATCCTCCCCTACATCAAACAATTGTGGCAAGTCCTTGGGCAAATTCACACCTAAATATTTAATATGAGATGAATACCAATTAAATTTGTATTTTGTTATGTATTCTTGTGTAGGGTTGTAATTGAATGTCAATACCTGGGTTTTGTTTACATTAAGGGCATACCCTGAGTAAGAACCATATGTTTCCAATATTTCCATCAGTGTGGGTAGCCCCGAACCTGGGTCCATGATTGTGACAAGGACATCATCAGCATATAATCCGATTTTATATTCTTCTCCGCCTATGGATATCCCCTTTAATCTTATTTCCTCTCTAACTGCTTGGGCCAGGGGCTCGATGAAAAGATTGAAGAGGCTCGGGCTGCTTGGGCAGCCCTGTCTGCACCCACGTTCTAGAGCTATGGGGTCGGAAAGACTACCATTTATTTTTATCCTTGCTGTAGGGGAGGAATAGAGTGCTTGAATGCGTTGTATAAAACCCTCGCAAAAACCAAATCTGTGCATTACTAAGTAGAGGAAGCCCCAATCCACGGAGTCGAATGCGGCCCGGGCATCCAGACTGATTACAATAGCGCTGGACTTTTCATTATTAATCTGCTCAATAACATGTAAAGCCCTCCTTATATTATCTTGGGTTTGCCTGGATTTCAAGAAGCCTGATTGGTCCTCATCTATGAGAAATGTCATTGCCTCCTCCATCCTCTTTGTTAAAATGGAGGTGTATAGCTTGTAGTCTGTGTTTAACACACTTATGGGTCTATAATTCCCACATTCCATTTTATCCTTTCCTACCTTGGGGATAACAGATATAAAGGCCTCATTCCATGATGGTGGAAGATGACTTTCCTTTAATGTGAAATTAAAACACTTCTCCAGTAGGGGGAGTAAGTGTTCCCTCATAGCCTTATACCACTCAGGTGGAAATCCATCAGTGCCAGGGGATTTATTAGAGTTTAGGCTAGAAATGGCTTCATCTATTTCCTCTTGTGTTATTGGTGAAATTAGTTTTTTATTCATCGTTGCGTCAATTGAGGGGAGGTCTAGTGATTCCAAAAAAATCAACGACTGTTTGTTTGTCTGCCCTGTCCGGTTGGGAATATAGTGATTTAAAATGTGTTTCAAATACTTTCTGTATGCTATCCATATTACTGGTAATTTTATTTGTGACTGGGTCTCTAATTTTATATATGGTGTTTTCGGCCTGTTGCCTTGACGCTTTTTAGATTTTTTTCCACTTCTTCACTTAGTACTTTGTCTATTTCTTGCTTAACATTTTTTATTTGTTTTTTTATTGTAGGTTCCTTGTTTGTAACATGTGTTTGTTCTAACTCCCTCAGTTGTTCTTGTAGTTTCGAAAAATGTTCAGCTTTTGCCTTTTTTATTCCAGCTGTCCGGGCTATAATTTTCCCTCTGAGAACCGCTTTAGCTACATCCCACAATATACCTGGGTTCACGTCTCCCCTGTCATTATCCTGTAGATATAAAGTTAGGTCTGATTCCATTTCTTCTCTAAATACAGCATTATTTAAAAGACTGGTATTCATTCTCCAAAGTGTTTTTCTCCTTCTACCATCTAAATGAAAAGTCAAATATACCCCTGAGTGATCAGAAAGGTCTCTCTGACCCACTCTGCACTCCTTCAGCCTGTGCAGGTCTGCATTGAACACAAATATATAGTCTAGTCTTGTATGAACAGAGTGTCTTGCACTAAAGAACGTGTACCCTGGGGCCGATCCGTGCATGGCTCGCCACACATCCATTAAACCCAAGTCAGCTAATACCTTATTAATGCGTTTTTCTGTGGGGGTTCTCTTTCTCTTTTTGTTTGTTGAGTCCGAGTCATGGAGTGTAGCATTTAAGTCACCACCAAAAAACAAAGTACCATATGATTCAGTTGCGATCAAATTAAATATCTTTTTGTAGAAAGACATAGTACTGCCCGGGGGGGCATAGACATTAAATAATGTAACTTCTTTTTGGTCCAACTTTCCCTTCAATAGGACATATCTGCCCTCTTTATCAATTACCTTGGATATGAGTTCAAACTTAATCGAATTAGAAATCATGATAGCAACCCCTCTTTTTTTACCGTTTTTGTATGAGGAGAAAAAGTGTTCCTAAACCCCATTTTCTTTAATCTTTCGTGTTCTGGGTCAGACAGGTGTGTTTCCTGCCAGAAAGCAATATTTATCTTCTCCCTCTTCATTTTTGATATAATTTTGCTCCTCTTAATGGGGCTTTTTAACCCATTTACATTTAGAGATAATAAGTTATAATGTTGAAGATTCATATAATTTTTTGTATTGAACCCTGTGTGAGTGATGCTATATCTCCAGTAAGTGAGCCCTGTAATCTAGATTTTGAACAAATGGATAACCTAGACCTCAAGTCTGTGGTTTCAACAAAAACCTGCATTTCAAATAACATACATTGTACCTGTAACAACAGCATCCCGGACCTCAGTAGGAAACAAAAACAAAAAAGAAACGACAATAAAACAGAACAAAAAAAACACAGAGAATCTCCTAGGGTAATGAAAGACATCTGTATGTCTTCAAAGAAATGAGGGGATCTGGCCACTATGTGGGGCCCCTCTCTAGCTAATAGAACAAACAAAAAAAAAGTCTTGCAAGTATGATTGAACCCTACAAACCCTCCCGCGCACTCAGATCAGCCAACGCAGGGAAGCTGGAAGTACCCTCACTAAAAACGCCGGGACAACGCTCCACACGTCCCAAACTCTTCTCCCTTCTGGCTCCAAAACTGTGGAATGCACTTCCCATTGCAGTCAGAACTGCAGCATCACTCCCAATCTTCCGCCGTAGTCTGAAAACCCACCTTTTTAGACTCCATCATGGCCCATAGCACTTACCCTACCCCCTTAGATAGCATTTCTGTAGACTTAGATAGCATCTGATACAGACTTAATAGCATGTTATGTAGACGGCACTATAATTGCATTGTATATAGTCATTAGAGTTCTCAAACTCTGCCCGAACCCGACCAGGCCCGACCCGACCCGACATTTTAGGGCCGGGCCGGGCCTAAAATGTATGCTAATCAGTAGGGCCGGGCCGGGCCTGGGGCTCCATGAAAAAAAAATATATATATTGAATTTGTATAGAATAATAAAAATAATAGTTCTGTTCTGTCTGTTTGTGTATTTATCTATTATGAAGATGGTGCTGACTGGCGTTTCACTTTTACTCTGTGTAGAGTTCTCAAATTCTGCACAAACCCGACCAGGCCCGACCCGACCCGACATTTTAGGGCCGGGTCGGGCCTAAAATCTATGCTAATTAGTCGGGCCGGGCCGGGCCTAGGGCCTGATCAGTTAGGGCCCAGTTAGGGCCGGGCCTTAATTTTCGGGCCCGATGAGAACTCTAATAGTCATAGCACGCCATAGTACATATGTACTGTATAGCATAGTAGTATATATATATAGTTTATATGTATAGTCTCATAATATAGATATTCCACTGTTACTTTCTTAGCTTACGCATGTTTTATGATAAATGCTTTTGTGATGTATTCCCATGCTTTTGTTCTTGATTATTGTAAATCGCTCTGGATTAAGAGCGTCTGCTAAATGCCTAAATTAGTGTGGTTGCCCGAATGGGCAACCAGACTCTTGTAACTGTGACACTTTATTATTTCACTGGAGTAGTCTTTATTTTGACGCTTTATACCTCCCACACTGTACGCTGTACGCACTTGAGCCATATGTCAAATTGACCGGAAAAATCGGGAATCGTGTGCTTGTATTTTGTTAAGAGAAATGTTGTATAGTTTAATTGATATGAATTTATTAGTGAATTAAATTTCCCCATTGACATGAATGGGAAAAGACAAAAATTCACATTCAAGTATTTGTTCCTCGGAGACTGTAATCACTATAGTTACAAAACTTTTAGGGATAATTCAACATTATCCCTAAAATTATTTAACCCTACAATTTTATCGGTCGGCCTCATGTTGGCGCTATAACAGCCCACTTTACCTTTTGGCTTATAACTCTTGAACCGTAGGTCGTAAAATCAAAATGATTTTTTCCCTGGATTCCTTTGGTCATGACGCATCTCCCCATATAGGCCACGCCCATTTCCGCCATGATAGATTTTCCGCCATTTTGAATTTTGTCCAAAACACACTTTTTGCTTTTCCTCCTACAGATTTTGTCCAAATCTCACAGAAATCGGCACACGTGATCTCTGGACCCATCCAATTAAAACTGAACTGCAGAATTTTGAAAGTGCGTATCGTTCGGCCGTAATCGTCTTCCGAAGTTAGTAGGAGGGGCCTATATCACAAAAAATGCCATAAATCACGAACGGAATGTCCAATCCATCCCAAATTTGAATCACATGTCCGGGGTGGTTCAATCAACCAAGTTCTAAAAGCAATTCCATTTTCATCCATAGGGGGCGCCGCAAATGCGAGAAATGTAACCGTTTGTCGCAAAAACATGAATTTCGGGGGTTAAATCCCCTCCGAATTACTTACGCATGATCTAAGGCGTGACTTGAAATTGTAATTGGCTGGCAATACTAGTGGGAGGGGCATATGTAAGCCACTGCGGCAACCACACTCTGCAATTTTTTTAAATTGCGAATTTTCTAGTTGTAAATTGTAATTGTAAATAGAGAATGCATTGGGCGTTTAAGTTAAATAACTCAGAAACTACAAAACATTTAAAAGTAAAAAGTTACAGCATGTGTCTCCACAGTAAGCTGAATAATAAAAAGTGTGAATGGAGTTTCTAGGTGAAAGTGAATAATCTGCCATTGAGCCCCATTATAAAAGTCTCAAATTTGAAAGCACTATATTTCTAAAACTATGACACCTTTCAAAGATTCCTTTTCAGGCAAACATGTCCACCGTAAGATGAACCTAAGTAGGCTAGAATGGGGTTGGTACAGTAGGTTTAAGTATGTAGGACTAGTAGCATGCCAAAGTTTGTGCTATTGCCATAGAGAATGCATTGGGCGTTTAAGTTAAATAACTCAGAAACTACTAAACATTTCAAAGTAAAAAGTTCCAGCATGTGTCTCCACCCACCGTAAGCTGAATAATAAAAAGTGTGAATGGAGTTTCTAGGTGAAAGTGATTTTTTGACTTGCCAAAATCTGCCATTGAGCCCCATTGTAAATTTGAAAGCACTATATTTCTAAAACTATGAAACATTTCAAAGATTCCTTTTCGGGCAAACTTGTCCACCGTAAGATGAACCTAAGTAGGCTAGAATGGGGTTGCTAGGTGTAAGTATGTAAGACTAGTAGCATGCCAAAGTGTGTGCTATTGCCATAGAGAATGCATTGGGCGTTTAAGTTAAATAACTCAGAAACTATAAAACATTTCAAAGTAAAAAGTTCCAGCATGTATCTCCACGGTAAGCTGAATTCCAATCTGCAATTAATCTATATTCTAGACATTACATTTCCATTCTCCTTTCAATTGTGCGTCCTTTCAATTGTGCGTAAGTGCGTGCGTGTACTTTTCCCCACATCACAAATCCCATAAAAGGAAATAAAGTCACAGTAGGATGCTTTTAGAGTATTATTTTTTGTAATGGAGACAGAATATTTGTATTGTCACAATGTACAGAAGAATTAGAGTGGAGAATTATGTTCCATGCTTTTGAGCATGGCGGACTTACAGCAAAGCTGTAGCTATCAGAGGACTTGTACAGCAATGAAGTTCACTGTGTTCAAATAAAATAAATAATATATATAAATAATTATATATGAATGCCATGCCAGCAGTTGGTGGTGCGGCTTCTGTTTTAGGAATAAAGTACGTCAACTTATTTTCCTGTGCTTGTGTGTATTACTTCGGGATGAGGACTGTGATGTGCAATTGGACAAGAACACCAATAGTGGAGTTGACGGTGGGTGAACTATTGGCATCTCTTGGAAGTAAGTAGCTGACCTCAGGTTTGACCTTTTAGTTTTTGAGGGGCTAGTGATGTATATTGGAACCACAATTCACATTAAATATAGCCTAGTAATGTTAAACTAGACAGACTAAATTGTTTCACCTCTAAACTAAAGTGGATACTATAGGTGGATACATATACACACCACGTACTCTGGTCCCAGCAGATCAGGCACAATTTGCTATTTTATTTTTACTGATTATGTATATAGTATACGTATCACTAGCTCTCAATGATGACGTAAGAAACATGGTAATGTGTAATCTGGTCCCAGCAAAACAGGCACAGATTTGATGTTTTTTTGCATAAACATCAAATGGCGGGTTGGCTGTCACGGCAAAAGACACTGGGCGAAATTATTACTTGCGCGCTCTGCTTGCGCAAGTAATAACAATTATTCTACAGTATCCTATCTAATTGTGTATGTAGACTTCTTGTAAGTTAAGTAATGCCGATATTTAACAATAATGTAACTCTTGAGAGTGTAAAATTAAACCAAATGGACACGTACATGTCCATTTGGTTTCAATTTATACTCACAAGAGTTAAAGATCTAGAAGGGTCCATTTGGTCACCAACTCTCCATCATTTAGCTGGGGACCACCTGAATCCCCCTCAAGGACCACTGGTGGTTCCCGGACGACTGGTTGAAAACTACTGGACTACTGGAAGCCTCCATAGGTCCCATGGCTCTGGGTCCCATGTTAGACCCAGAAATGTTGCTTAGTATAAACCTTTATGAACTTGTAGTGTAGCCCCATGTCCCTTTCTGTAGCACACACACAACCATGAAAATAGATATTTTACAGACGTCGGGACGCCGTTAATCTCGAGCCCTGCTATTACTATTATTCAGTGGTGTAATGACATAATTGGTAGTATAATTTTATTAAGTAATATAAGCATACAATTTCATAAAGCACACAGTATCAATTATCAGTTAAAATAACTGGGTCAGTTTCATTGACTCAGCCAATACAGCTTTAAATACATCGTATTTTATTATTTTGTTGTCAAATTAAACTCACCAAAATTTTACAGTAATTCCAAAGATATTCAAAATATGTATCACACAACAATTTGTGAACATGTATGACAGCAAAGCACATACTGAATGATAATCACTGCTGCTGAATGTGTTCACCAAGATATTGGTCAAACCAGTCATTAGATTTGCAAGCAGGAAAAACAGTAACTGATTTCGGTTGACAGCTTGAAAAATGCAAAGTGCATCCATGTTGCTTTTCTTTTTGTCAGAAGATGAATTGTCTTTCTTGTGTGGATTCCATGAAGATGGCACAAAGTAACAACCTGATATGCATTTAATATAAAGTAAAATGATATCAGCCATGCCAAGGCAGGATATAAAAAACAAGCACTGGGCAATAGTCCAAAGGCAGAAAGGTAAATTTGCCATTCGACGAGACACTGGCTCAACAAATGTCTGACACAGGTACAAAGCAGAATATAGTACACAACTTCCTAACAAGAATGTACCCATTACTTTGACCCATTCTTTCACTTGTGTTCTTGGTTGCATAACATAGAGACCAATTTGAACTCCCGCCATGTAGATGGCAATATACCCTGCAATGGAGAAAATGCCTTCCTTGTTGGCATGAAGAAAGTCTTTGGTCCGGTCACCGTTATTGATAATGAAAGATTTCAAACCTGATGTCTCGAGAGAAAACTGATAAAAACCACTGAACAAAAGGGCAAACAACCATGACTTGTTGGCTGGGAATAGAGCTAAGAGCACAGAGGCCATGACTCTGACTATAGCTAGGGTAAAAAAGAAATTCCAATGAACACCATATTCTGTTACATGCTCATGGTAGTCAGTCATTTTTACACTGACTAGCCTTCCCATCCCAAGGACAACCAAGGGCCAGACGGACAATAGCTGCTTACTGACATGATGAATTTTGGATCCACGTATATTCTTCTGTCGTGCCTCAGGACAAACTAAAGCATTTGCCAAGATATAAGCTCCAACACCGAAGTCCATGACCCCAGTTCCATAGGTTTCAGTTTTAGCATATCTCCTTGGAAACACATTAAAATCCACAGCTAGAATGCTTATAGACGTTTTCACATTTACAAGCACTCGGAAAATAGTCACAAAAGGAACCTGGTTGCTCTGAACATGACTGTGAAGAAAGCTTTTCATGGCACTCTGTGGGTGAACAGTGGGAAGACTGCTGGTGCGGTAGATGTAGAAAAGCACACCCACTGAAACAAATGCTAGGCCCATGATGACCTGATGAAGAACGTCACTTAGGATAGTGCATGACAGAACGAGGGGTAATATGATAACAGAGAAGTCTAGAAGGAGATGAGAAATCCATGGAAATGGTAATGCGAGAGATCCTTTGCCGTGATGACACAGAATTAACAGCAGTCCTCTCATGAGAAGGCACAGGGGGGCAAGAAATGTGCCAAGTGCCACTTCCTCAAGGCTGGTCCCATTGAGGTTGCTGACAAACGCTACCTTCAGTTCCCGCTGAGACATAGCCTGCAAACAAACACAAAAAAAATCAGTTTGTTAGGATATTTGGCACGCATCAAAAATACATGCTGGCGCATCACTTAACACCCATATTGTTCTGATGCCAGGATGACTAAGGTCAGACTAAGGATATCATTATAGCTCATATTCATGCTAGTTGTAGAGCACAAAGTCAGTATTGATGGAAGTTGGAGATCCATGCCCCACCCGGCTATGCAATACCCGTTGTACCTGTGTCAGAGTTCCACCATCTGTCTGTGTCCCTTTTATCCCATATATGGAGATTTCTGTATCTGTCTCTGTGTCCCTTTAATTGTATATATGGAGTTCTATGTCAGGCATGCCCAAATATGGAGTGTTGTGATGTCAGAACAGGCCAGCTCCATATATGGACCCTGGGCAGGGGCCCTGTCCAGAGCCTGGGCAGAGGCCCTTTGTCACGGTTCTGGACAACCGTGGTTCCGACGACTCGACACTGGGCACTGCACTCCCTGTGGGGGTGTGGAACGTGTGTCCAATTTGAAGTCGGTGCCGGTGGGGCGGACAGTTCTTGAGTTATGTGGATTACAGCCGTACACACAGACAGAGACATGGTATCCTATATCTATAGCAGTGGTTCCCAAACTTTTTCATGTCAAATACCCCCAAATTGACACTAATTAGCCCGCGGACCACCATTTGAAAAATATATGCCAGGGAAGAATAAGAGAAAAAGTGATTCTCAACCATTTTACAAACACTGTCACAAATAATCATGTTTGGGCTATAATAAATATGACTATGTCATGTTAACCATGGCTAATAATATATGTAGTACGCGTAGGCGCGACATCACGTCATCACCCCGGGAATTTCTGCATTTTAATAGCAATTTAGTTTTTACTTTCCTTGATTTAGCAAAAAATAAAGATATTTTTTCCACATGCACGATCGACGATCTCCTCACAATCAGAACAATGAGATTAATTTAGGTTAAAACGTGCAATTCTTGGCAGAACAAGTTAGAAGATAAATACATTTACAGCTGTACAACATTGGCATTTACACCTCACAAATCAAGAGTGAATACGCAACAGCACAATTTAGTGTAATAATAATATTTAGTGTTGGCATCCTCAAGCAAATACGCCACATAATGTAAGGTTACTTGGCTCAGTGGGCTGGCTAGAATGTCAACATTGTTAAATACTTAGTTACTTACTGCAGTCGATTAATTTGTGTCGTTGTCGTAGCCTTGCATGGTTAAGCCAGCAGCAGAGTTCCGCATTCCCCGAGCATGTTTCTTCAGCGGGTTGGTGACGTAGAGTGACAGAGGGTGCGCTGTGACTGGCCAGTCGCTGTGGTTGACAGCCTAAACCTAACTCTAAACATGCTCTAAACCCAGAGCCGTATAATAGAAGAGTTCTGTTAGTGAGGGGGCACAGAACAGCCCGGCCACGTGATCCCGGAAGCGCTCGTGCGCACAGCTGCGCTCTTACTGGGAGCTCGATTAGGGACAGAGCCTGGAGCTGAAGTACATTGTTTTGAACGAGAGCGCCGCGGATATCGGCAATTTTAGGTATGTATGCAAAATGACAACTGTTTTAAAGTATTGTACAGTGACAACTAAAGTCTCTGTAATGTTTATGTTGTACTATAACTACAAAACGCTCTAAAATAAAGGGATTTAAGACCATTAAAAGCCGGGCTGTTGCCTTTCACTCATTCAGTCAATGTAGCCGAGTCGATAATGTCGAACGTCCTTATTTTAATCATAACACCAATTTTAATACAGAATGTCAAGTCTAGTTTTCTTCATAATCTATTATTATTATTATAGTATTTTTAGATGGTAAATTCTGTACCAAGTATAAAACATTATTTAATAGTCTTTCATACCACCATGAAGTAATCGAATAAAAATGTCATGTGTGTCATGTGTCTAATGGGTAATAATTTGTTATTTGATGATTGAATGTAATTATTACAAATTACTTTGGAACTTAATGTGTTCAGTTACCAACAAGCACGCTACACCACCAAGATACCCATGTAGCTGTCTAAATACTTCCTTAATGTCAACAAAGTTCACACCCACAACACCAGAGGGACAAAACCATGTTCAACCCAGATTCGGCACAAACGAGGGACTAAATTATTTTCGCTGCTATGCCACCAAAATGGCTGTCCAACACTTTGCTCCTGGCTATGGAAGCAGTAGGCATCCCTGTAGTTCACTCAGGTATGCCAGTCAGCCTCATTTCAGTTCCTTGCATTTAATTTTACACACCCCACCAGCAGCATGTCTCAACCACACCACTCATCTAAACTGCACTCTAGTGCCCTGGAGTTAACCAGCCAGACCTTATCTGCTGAGACACATGATGGGCTACACTTGAAACTATGCGTGTTGGTAACTGGGTGGCCGGGTGTCTGGGTATGAGCACGAAAACATGGTTGTTTTTCACCACCTGTGCGCAACCTAACGCACACACAAACACACATGCACATATTAACTGTATATATGATGCTTTCGGGTGTGCCAGTACAGTACAGTGACAGTACAGTAGAGGGACCCCCACATAACATGGTAACTGTCATTTCTCTACCGTTTCGGTAGAGAAATGACACACAGAGTTGCACCACTCACTTCACACGGTGTGATTCACACACAGAGTTGCACCACTCACTTCACACGGTGCGATTCTTTGCTTTGAATCGGAACAAAAATACTTATCTTTTTTTTGCTTTGTTGTGAACTAGGTCCAGGCTTGCCAGTCAACACCAACGTGTCACCAACAGTCAATGTTTCCAGGACATGGCTGCAAAGGTTAAGAACATACATTATTAGTTACATCTTTCAGAAATAGCCGTAAAGTTACATGAAGTTATTAGTCAATACTATTTGTAGTAGTATTGGTAGTAAATTACTATTAGTAATATGAGTTACTACTACTACTAGTTTTTACTCTCCCGATTGGATGACATTTTTTACCCCCACATGAAAATGCATTATTATTACTTGCACAAGCAGAGCGCACAAGTATTGTGGTCGGTTGGACCAAAAGTGGTATGTATGTATGATGTCATGGTGGTCATATTCTATAACTTAAAACTGTTTTAAACAAAATAATTGTATTTTATATTAATGTCGGATTTCTTTAAAGGTTTATTTGTTGTTTTAGTATTTAATTTCAATATTTTACAGAGGGGCTGATAGTAAGTTCGTAGCAGTCGGGATTACTTGCACGCTCTGCTTGTGCACTAGTACTACTTGAGTGCAACTCGCAAGTTGGCACTCGACAGAGTGCAGTTGTAGTCATTATTATTATTATGCATTGCCATGGTAATATATACAGTATAAAAAACGTTTAAAAAACAAGAGGGTTGCGCACACCCAGTCCCTCGCTGGTGCTAGACAAAGGCAGATGCAGTTAAAAAGAAAAGGAAGTCGGCACAGCAGCTCTGCTCCACAGTGTTTTGTTCATTTAAACTGATAAAGTGACTTTTTGTCACTTTGTTATTTAAATAAACAAAACACTGTGGAGCAGAGCTGCTGTGCGGACTTCATTTTCTTTTAAAATATACAGTATAGTCATTAGCATTACTTTCTTTCTTACAGACCTCACCCTCCTGTCTCAGAAGAGTGACAGACCTGACTGAGCTCCGACTCAAATACACCAAACTACTTCCTGCATCACGTGATCTTCACCTGCTGCACGCTGCTGTGCATCATCTGTTTGCTGTTGCTACCCGAGACGAGGGGTCAACCTTTGCGATGAGCATTGGGCTGCATACCACAGCCCTCCTGGAAGGGGACGACCGAGAGAAAGAGGAAAGGAAAAGGAGGAGGGGCTGTGTATATCATTGCTGTCGGGCAGAAACCTCTTCTCTCCACATGCTAATCTAACTTGTGGGCGGTTTTTTTCCTCGTAATTTAATACCCTACTTGGCCTAATACTTGACCATACTACAGCGTCATCCAAAAGCATAAGAAATAGCAGAGCTGCAAGTAAAGCTTGAAAATGCAGCGTGAAGAAGTGACGCGTTTCTAGCTTGTTGTGCGTCCTACAACGATATCCAGGTATGTCAACCCAACTAATTTGAGGTCAAGGTCAAATGGGAGAGAAAAGTTATTTTTGTCTCCACTAGGCCGAAGGCATGGGGAGAGAGAGTTTTTTTTAAAGATTAGTTTTTGGGATTTCATGCTTTTATTGATAGGACAGTAGAGTGACATGAAATGCGGAGAGATAGGAAGTGGCACGCAGCATAGCAGCTTAGGGTGCCCGGTCCACCACGCCGGCAACCCAGGCCGAGAGCAAGGTTCTGGTACTCACGAAAACGGCTCCTTTCAAAATGTCTGGCACCACCATGGGGATGAAGCCCTGTAGATGTGGCAAGACAAACAAGAGGCCTGATGTTGTGCAGTCAGTCAAGTAGAGGAAAATGACTACACACGTTCATATCTAGACTTCATAGTTGTCTTTGCCACACACAAGACTTACCCGCCGTTGTAACATGTCCAAGGCAAAGTTCTGCAGAGCGGTCTGCAATCTGGCTCCCACTCCCCTCAGATAATACGACCGGTGGCCAGAGATATGGGCCAGATTCCTGGAAGATAAAACAATCCATAATTAATGGTTTATACACACCATGCAGCACAATCAGTATAAAAGTTATTCTGGACAGTAGAAAAATGCACAGAAAATGTTCCATTAAGGTCATGACAGGAGTTGCCGTCAAAAATGTATTTGGTAATTTCTTTCCTACATCCTGGGATTTGTTTAATAGTTTTAATACACAAGTATTAGGGGACACTGTTTTACACGCTAGAGAGGAAATGAAAATTAGCTACAATATTAGACAGGGCAAATACCAGAGAGAGTGATCTGACTGTGTCATCTACAAAGTTAAACACAAACCTCATTCCAAATAAAATATCTGATTTATGTGAAGATTACCGGTACATAATATGTGTAATTAATAACACTACGAAATAACACAATAGCTACACAAAATCATTAAAACTTTACAAGACAATGGACAGCAGATATTGTGGAGAATGTTTAAATGGAAAAGTCTCACCTTTGCCTTAAAATCCCCAGTTTCTCCCCTAGCTCTACATGGCCTCTGGGTTTGAACTCAAAGACTGTAGAAAAATGGAGAGAAAATGGAGGTCAACATGAAGCCCTGAATGGGTTTCCGTTGACGAGAATGAAGCATGAGATGTTACAAGATGACAAGTCCAAGTATGTGCATTTCACATAAATAAGCCGTTGCCGTCTCCATGGTCTACTCTAACCTTTTGTGTCATAAATTAACGTCCTACTTGATTATACTACAGCACCACACAAAGTCAGATCTCCAAGCTTGAAATGCAAGACGCTTGGGTGATCTGCTACTTTTGCTATTTTTTAATTTGAATCCTGAAGAGTAACGTAAAGTAAAGTTTTGGACATATGAGGTTTCCACCCGACAGACGAAGCACAGGTTCACATCACCTGGTTTCTCCCCAACCAGCTCCAGCACTCTGGCTTGGCTCTCCTCTCCGATTGGCTGGAATAGGAAATTGGGAGATTTAATAACCTTGGAACGACCACACCGTTTTCAACGACTACAGCCTAATTTATAATTTGGCACACGGCCATGTTGTTCGCCTGTGCGTGCGTGAATGCTCACCACATCAGGGTGTGTGGTGTTGGGCAGTCTGAGAGCTTGTCTGTAGTGCTCACTAGACATTGATTAATTGATTGATTGATTTCTATAAATTGTTAATAAGCCTTGATCTTACATTTCTTTTGAAAGTCAAGAATAATTTTATCTTTGGCGTTTTATTGTTTTTAATGGCCTGTCGTTAAATTAAAGCCTTTTTAAAAGTGAGTCTTTGCTAGAGTGTTTGAGTTTGCTCTTTGGAACACTTTGCATAAATCTGCCTCACTGGCACACGCACCCCTCTACACCAGAAACCACACGGGCTGGGCCAGGCTATCACGACATGAACTTGATGTACAGTACAATAATTATATTGTCATGCCCCCTTTAACCCATTTTGGGGCGGGAACCCCTTTTGGTGTTTTAAACATTGTTATAATTTAGCTATTGAAAAATAGCAGATCTACAAGCTCGGCGCGCTATGAGCTTGTATGTCTGCTATTTTTGAAAAATCGTGAACATGTGCCTGAAATCTTTGAATATATGTTCTTTCAGAGCGAGTTTTTAACTCAAATCTTTGCTACTGAGAGGGTCCCTGGAACTACAAATTTTCAGATGGGGGTCAGCGGCCAATGTCATATATATTTGGGGTTCCTTGACATGAATATGTTTGAGAACAACTGACATAGAAACATGTTTTTTTCAGAAAAGACATTTTTTAAATTTCAACGTCGGGCCTAAATGGGTTAAGGCCACCTTTGTGGTGCGATGGTGCTCCATCCTCAGCACATGTCCCGGCCGTCTCAGGCGTCTGTGTGTGTGATCTCCTTGGCGATGCTCCGGCTCCCTGTAGCTGTTTGTTTGTTTGTACAGTTCATTAAGGGAGCTATTATACGGCTCTGGGTGTACCCAACCGTCACTATAGGGATGGCATATCACTTGTTTACAGTCACAAGGGCGAACTCATAGGAAAGTAAATTACTTTTGAACCAGGTATTGTGACCTTAAAGATGTTCCCAATCTTAGCTGAACAGTCCAGCAGCTTGCGAGATTAGCTCATGGACACACAGAAAACATGACACATTGAGAGCTTGTAGATTGGCTATTTTCAGGCTGTTTTTTCTGCCATGCATGATGGAAACCTATTATGCAAACCATATTTAGCCACCTTTAAAAGTAATGAAATATTGCAAAACACTTACGTTTTAAACCATGGGTCTCCTGACATGAGCTGTGTACTGATGATCACCTAATACAAAAGACAGAAAATACAAAAAATATATATTAATATATTTTTTTGCATGAGAATTCTATACAACATAAAGTGTGTTTGATTTTACACAACATAACATTTAACCTGCGGTCTTGCTGTGACTATTGTATAAACCGTCCTCCTGCTGTGACTACGGCTCTGGGAGGCCTTGGCTATGGCTCCAGGGGAATAGAATATACTTACAGTACTACAGACTTGCATATTCAAGCTTTTGAGAGATATTTGACAGACCGACCGCTAGCAGGGATGAAAAGCTGGGTCAGGTTTCATTAATTACTATTCTTGAGAAGAATTCTTAAGAAAATCTGGGTTACACACATTTCCCAGTAAATGTTGAAATACTTGGTTTGCTAAGGTCAGCAAACAATGGTGTGTTCTACAATGGTTACTGTCAGCCATCTTGCACCTTTTTGACAACTGGTTAGTTTTGATGGGGAATGCTTACAGTGTTAATCAACAGTTTTTTAGGATAGGAAACCTGTACACTGGCACGCTTTACTGGAACTACACCACAGCTCAAACAGCACCTACCTTGAGAATGGAATTGTCCTGGTGAGTGTTTTTGGTATCATAGCCCTCTAGCAGACATCTGCGTGTTGTATTCCCTGAGCCAGCAAATTCTGCCAAATTCAGGTCAGCAAAACCAAGCTGTAGGAGAGCAGTGAGTTGGCAAAGTTGAGGGATAGATTAATTTCAAGTTTGTTTTGAATATTGATTGACGTATTCTCTTAAGCTGTTTACATTCTGTCTCCAATCATTTCAACTTTAATGGAATCCTGATTTGTTTTTCTTTGGTCATCTTATAAAATATCACTGTGGCCTAACATTCATCCTGTACACATATTCTGGAACCTGAGCACGTGTATGTGTACGCATCACCAGATAGCACAAACACTCGTCTTCTTCATAAATGTCCGTTTAATAAAGAATAAAAGTGTGAAACTGTAAATACAGAAAAAAGATGCATATCAAAAATGTATCTGACAAACATGAAATGCATGAAATGTACTAATACAGCAATGCAAATACACAGATTAATTTATCTGGCAACAATAAACTGCAAATGTTTTACTCTAACAAAAGCACAATGAAATAAACTTGCATTAATTGTCTCTTAAGCATGATGAAATAAACTTGCATGAAATGTGTCTTTAGAAAGTTAAACATACACAAAACACCAACATTCCAAAGTACTCACAAACAAAGCCTCTGTGAGGTCCAAACACAGTCAGTGTGAGTGTAGAATGAAGAGAAGAGAAGAGCAATCCCTTTTCCCTCTCTAAACAGAGGAGTGGTTTACAATCCCTTGATTAACACTAAAGGTGCAGCTAATGCACTCTTGATTGACCTGACCTGAGTCCATGACATCAAAGGCAGAAATAAGGTTACTCTTGATTGACCTGAGGTCATGATGACCTCTAATGATCAAAGACACAGAAAATAAAGTTACATTCCCTCGTCAGCCTGTAGAAGGCCCTACTACATGGCAAATAAAAGCATGTAGCATAACAACACATGTACACAAATGTATATATCCCTGAAATGGCTGTACGTTACAATTAACAAAATATTATTTATTATATTTATTTTAAAGATACATTATATAGCTGTATTATTTAGTTAAGTTTATTTATTTTTTAACCGTAATTCTGTCCCATTGTATTTTTACACCATATGTTCTAATATCATCTATTCTGTACAAGCCTGAATAAATACTGTGACACGGCAATCCAATCCTGTCTGGTCCTCATGCTCTACAGGGATGCTGGTGTTAGGTGTAACACACACACACACACACACACACACACACACACACACACACACACACACACAATAAAAAATACATACAAATACAAAGCATTCACTTATATGAAACATCAATAGGTTACATATCTTAGCGAAATTACACTAAAACACATTGATAAGGTGATTCAAATGAAATCTGTTTATAATAACAGGCTATTTGTATTAAAAGACATGCATATAGGCTGTTATCGCGAGAATCTCAGTTCTTAACAGCTTGTCAATGAATTCTCGCGATACTGTCCGCTCAGAAATTCTTATTGTGCTCTTTCGAGACGTCAATATAATTATATCGTTTGCAAATCATAAAACATAGTATCCGAAAATAACCTGTGACATGTCTTCTTTCATCTGTCAGCATCGATTATTTTTTAGAAGGGCATAGTCATTAATATCGATGTTTGTTCATGCCTTGTCCGCTGGACTCCATTAAGATCCAATGCATTCTGTCAACATCCGGTTCAGAAACTGTCCCTAATTAGCGTCCCAGCATTCCCCAGCCGGTCCCCAATAGCGCTAGAGGCCGCCATTATGCCGGCCCCATGAAATGAACGGAGTTTGCATAACTCTGTCTATTTCTAAGGCTCTGTCTAAACCTAACCTCAGTAAAACTATACGACTAACCCTAACCATAACCTTAACCTCAGTAAAACTATACCTAAACCTAATCTCGTCACCTCAGTGAGTAAATTTGATTGATTGATTGATTGAAATCTTTATTAACAGTTTGTAGAATTTACAGTACATTTTAAGCACAAACTCAATACAAAGACTGTCAACTGTGAGTGGACGACCCAATTAAGCATTACACTTGTTTACAACAGGGTCCACATTGTTCAATTCATCAAAACATTTAAAGACATACAAACATTTAGAGACATACAAATAGACATTTCTCTGTAGGTAAAGAACAGAACAGGAATTCATCATATGGGAAGCAAAAAAGGGAAAAGATACTATATACAGTGAGGGAAAATGGGGTGGGGGGGTGGGGGGGATTCAGATTTTACAGAGGCCAGTTTCGAACTGCAGCCATCCGTAGGTGCCCTTTGAGAGCGGTTTTGAAGGAGTCAAGGGATTCACATGTCTTAATGACTGTTGGTAGGGCGTTCCACATTTTGGTGGCATAGGAGCGAAAAGAATTTAGTCCCTTGTTTGTGCCGAATCTGGGTTGTACATGGTTTGTTGCACTCCCTCTGGTGTTGTGGGTGTGGACTTCGTTTACATTAAGGAAGTATTTAGACAGGTACATGGGTATCTTGGTGGTGTATCGAATCTTGTGGACCAGACCCATTGCAAGATGCTGTACTCTGTCGTCGACCCTAAGCCATCCCAGCCTGTCAAAGTGGGCAGGGGTGAGGTGGGTTCGGGGGGTGAGGCCAAGTAGGAGCCTGACCAGTTTGTTTTGAGAGGTCTGGAGCCTTGTTTTAAGGGCCTTTGAGGTGCTGTGGTACCAAGAGGTGGATGCATAGTCAAAGAAACCTTGTACGAGGGCTCCTGTTAAGGTCTTCAAGGTGTTTTTGCTGACCAGTGAGGAGATCCTGTAAAGGAATCTTGTTCTTTGATTGACTTTTTTGATTACGTTGGTGGCCATTTTATCACCGGAAAGATTGGCCTCCAGGATGGAACCTAGGTAGGTAATTTCATCTTTTCGTGTGATAATATTGTCACCCACTCTAACCAAGAAGCCATCTGCCTTGCTGAGTTTACTATTTGATCCGAAGAGGATGGATTCAGTTTTTCCCAGGTGTAAGGATAGTTTGTTATCAGCGAGCCAGGTGCAGATTCTACCGAGTTCAGAGCTGAGGGTCTTTTCAACCTGCAGTTTGTTCCTGTCCGAGACCAGCAGTGCTGAGTCATCTGCGAACAGGAACAAGTTGCAGTCACAAGCTGAAGTCATGTCGTTAACATAAATTAGGAACAGTAAAGGCCCTAGTATGCTTTCAGTAAAACTAAACACAGTGGCTGGGGGCGTTTCCAATAACCCGGAGACGGTTCAAATCAACTCTTCTCTGAGCAACTTCGGAATGCGTTCATTTGAACGGAAAATAAATATCTTCAATAATTCCGAATCCCGCATCAGTTACATTAATTACATTTCCCATCTGGAATTCAACCGGAAGTGGGCGTGGTAGTATTCCAACTTCAGGAAGAGGGCGGGAATCATCAGTGTATGCGGTGTGTTCAGAGCAGAGGCCATACGAGTTTGTCCTTGTGGAATTTATGACAGCAAAGAAAATGTCGCTCATACGTACAGCAGCAAACTAACTACTACTGTGGGCTTTTTATATTTTTTTATAATTTTTTATAAATCTCTTCTCCGTGTAGGATTATATAAAGAACAAACATTGGACAACTGTTGCTGTGTGAAGTTGAAATCCATGCATTGTGAGGAGAGCCAACGTACAGCTGGATTTGAACATGGTGGAAGAAAGGTAACGTAAACATAATCTCAAGTTTCACAGTTTCTTTGGCGTTAACCTTTCAATAAAAAACACACGAATGGTCGGTAACACGTGTACCATGAAAAAAACAACTTTGCATATTATTATTGGCTAACTTTTACTAGAGGCAGGCACGACGTCATCTCCGCTTATAAACGCAAAAGTAACCCCCATTTTCTGATATTCTAATTATAAACGTGTAATGTCTTTCCCCCCTACCTACCTACCTACCTACCTGTACCTTTGTAGCTTCTGAAACTGCACTCTATGAAGCGACCAGACCCAACATCATGATATGTTTTAATTTACTGTCTGTCATGTCATCATTCTTGTCATGTGTATTTTAACCACATTATACATCAAAACTTAACCCATGCCTGATGCCTGGGCAATAAATTGTGGGGGATGTGCTGTGGGGGGCTGTGGGAATTTGACACATAACTTGTGATGAGTAGACTAGAGTCGTAGACCACCAGTGTATGGACTACAGTTTGAGTTCAGCACATCTGTTTACAGTCCTCACATAAAGTCAGGACATAGAAACCAACCTTCAGCATGATCACTATGAATCAGTAGAAAAAGTTATAGTATGATATAATTAAATGATGATGATAATAATAAAAATAATATATATCTTTTTTTTAAAGAATCTTTTCACTTGTCAGGGATAGGCCAGGGGGATGACTCGAGACACCTGGCCTGGGTCAGACAGACTACATTGGACTTTAATCTTAAAAAAAAAAAAAATCTACATTTATTTGTAGGCTTTTGTTATCATTCCTTTATTGATAGTACAGTAGGGTAGACAGGAAAGGGGGAGAGAAAGATGGGAAGTGACACGCAGCAAAGGCTGTCAGGACTCGTCTCGAATCCAGTTTGCTTTGGAGCCTAGGTGTCCGGACCGCTGGCCTAGCAGTCTGGGCCACTCACTACCACTTTTACACCAATATATGTCAAGCAACGTTTTGGTCACATGGAAATGAAAAAGAAGAAACACCCGCACACTGTCTTCAAATGCAGTGAAAATGTTTAATAGGGAACCAGCAACATATACAGCCTTCATCAGGCTATCTTTATGATAAAGAACGTTGCTGATTCCCTATTAAACATTTTCACTGCATTTGAAGACTGTGCAGGCACTTGGTTGTCCTTCTCCTATGCACCTGTTGCTTGTAGGTGTGCAAAAGCCCTGATTTGTATTGGTCACATGGATATAAAATGTACTTCTGCCTCAAAACCTTGGCTGTCGTGAGGGTCATCTGTCTTGCAATTGAACCTGTTGCAACCTATATCACCCATCTGGGTGGAGTGACCAGCCCGACAAAGTTGACATATGAAGTATGAACTATAGTTCACATGTCAATTAATTTTCCTCCCTTGTGCTGGACTGTTTTCTTATTCTATGTAGATGAATGGATTCCATAAGAAAGGCCATCCTTGTCAACAGACTCTCGAAGATTCACTGGAGGAAGACATCCAGGCATTCCTCATAGAAGAAGACCAGCTTCACACATATGATGACCTCACCAAAGTCAACCCAGTGACTCCAACGACCGGTACTGTCAAACTACTTTGAAATTATTCTGTGGAAGTCCCTGCAGTGGGGATAAGGTGGTTCAATCATTTAGCTAAATGTTGTTGACAAAATTTTACGGAACTGTGAATCCTGGTTTCCATCATACTATAATTTAATTGTTATTTATACACAAGTAAAAAGACAATAGGCTGTGACTTTCAGTAGAGGGAGGTGAATTGATTGATTGAAATTGTATTAACAGTTTGTAGAATGGGTACAGTTCAACGAAAGTACAGGTGCAGGTAGAGGAACAATAAAGGTCAGGATTCTTGCAAAGTCACACTGTGCTTAACTGATATTAGAATTGTTGACAGAACCTCTTGCCAATTCTAGAGTGCAATGCTTCCATCAGTCAGGTTTATATAATGTATCTGCATCCAAGAATGTAGAGACATTTCCATTATGCTATGCGTCAATATCATTCTGATTGAGAGAGGTGACGACAGAGACAGTAAATTAGAATAATTTCAAAGTCTTTGCTATCAGCATTAGTGATCATTTCTCCGTAAACGTAATGGGACTGACTGACTGCCTCTTGGTGTAATGTTAGTCACCTTGCAGGCTTGCACTGTATAATCGTTTGTGTATTTTAGCTATGTCAAGATAAAATGTGCTGCTGGCACAATCTATATGAATTACTGGAATACTGTTGTTTGTAGCTATTATTAAAGCTTGAATAAGTGCTCGCTTCACTAACACAGCAACATTTTAGTGGCCTTCAGTGCTGCTAACCGTCTCAGATTTATTTTCCTGTAAGATTGTACATCCCTAATCTCGAAAATATCTGCTTCTCACATTTCTTTGTTTGTTATTGTTTATTCATATTGCCAATCATGGACATGTCCTGTATTTTGGTTTTGCAGTGCTGAAATGCCTGCAGGCCAGGTACAGTGTGAAGGTGTTCTACACCCATGCCGGCTGCACCTTGGTGGCACTCAATCCCTTCCAGCCCATCCCACACCTCTACTCGCTGGACGTGATGAGGGAGTACCACTGTGCTCCTCGGCCTCAGGTATTTACAACTGCTGGCCACTGGGTGACATCAAGACATCACCAATGTATCTGGGATGCATTGACATTAGCCCAGTAAGACCTGAGACCAGATTCTGCAAATGTCTCCTAAATCATGACAGTTTTCTGAAAAAACCTATGTTTCTGGATCAGTGGTTCTCAAACTATTTCATGTCAAGAAGGACCCCCAAAATTTTATGTAATTGATCTGAAAATATGTTGTTCAAGGGACCAGAAGCAAAGATATGAGTTAAAAAATGTTCGCTGGGAAACAATATATATTCAAAGATTTGCACTCATTTTCATGACCTTTCAAAAATAGCAGATCTACAAGCTCGTAGGCAGCGCGGTACTCTGTGCAGTGCTAAGAGCTTGTAGGTCTGCTATTTTTCAACAGCTAAAGTTTACAATAATGTTTAAAGTGATTAAAAGCTATATGGTGCTATGGTGACAGGTCTAAATGAGTTAATAATAAAAAAAAGGTATTTAAATAAAATGTAACAATGTTATGTAATGTTTTCCCATAAAGGAGTTCAAACCCCATATTTTCGCGGTGGCAGAGGAGGCCTACAGGAATGTGCGAGGCCAACTGGAACCAGTAAACCAGTCTTTGGTGATTAGTGGAGAGAGTGGGGCAGGAAAGGTAAAAATAAAAAATAAATATTTTTATGGTGATACAGGGCTTCAGAGTGTGACAGTTTGTCTGGCAATATAATATAGCCCAGTTGGTGATTAAATCTTATCTTAGTAGTTGCTTAGGAACCTGCAGGAAAGCACCCTCTGTGTGAAAGTATTTGTGAGAGATGTTGCAATTCAAAAATATTGGCTTTTATTGCCAAATACAAATAACTATTGAGATAAAAGTGCTTCCACAACCACGAAACAATTGGCTCTCCTCACCCATGTAGTAGAAGAAGTGTGTGAGTCAAAATAAAATGTGGTGCTCCATGCTATTGTGTGAGGGGAATTGCTATTTATAATTTACATTTTACAATTTAGGCATGTACTGTAGCAGACGCTTTTAATCCAGAGCGATTTACAATAAGCCAAGAACAACACGGTAATACATCAAATGCATAGAAATAGTCATCTACTGTAGGATCATAAGAAGCTATCATCCTGCTAACAGTAGAATATCTGTACATTGAAACTATAAACACTATAGAATGCTATAAAGAATGCCAGATCAATAATGACCTGGTATCTGTCTACTGTATATAACATACATGCTGTAAGGTCGTCAGGGCTAGGGCAAATGATACGGCAATGCCTTGTGCAGGTTTACAGGTATGGGGCCCTTGGGGCATAATTGATGCCTGTGCCATGCTTACAGTAGGTTTGTCCACTTTGTAATAACTAAACAAGTTCTACGTACACTGTGTGCTCTCTTGTGCGTTCATGCTTGTAGCCTAAATACGCCCAAATTCAATGTTTTGCTTTTCTTTGGATCAAATGATGGACGCAATGTGACCCAAACGCAATAAATATGAAGCAGGAAATAACTAAATAAAGCATTATTATTAATGAAATTGTGGAAGGTAGGATTTGCTCAGTGTCTGTAGGGAAAGAAGGGAAAATAGCTGTTCTACAAGCTCACCATGATGCACAACAGTGCAGAATACGTATATTTCAAACGAAAGCACAATGCAAAAACTGTTACTGTGGACGACACCATGATAAAGCGTTACACTCGTTTACAACAGGGTCCACCATTTTCAATTCATCAGAACATTTAGAGACATACTATACTATACTATATATAGCATACTATATGCGATTCTAGTGCTGTCTGTATAAAATGCTATCTAAGTCTACAAAAAGTGCTATCTGATAACATTTCATCCATTTTCTTCCTAGACGTGGACATCGCGGTGTCTGATGAAATACTATGCCACCGTGGCATCGTCGTCCTCTGTGGTGAAGAGTCAGGACACTGTCCATAGAATAGAGAGGAGGGTTCTGGACTCCAACCCTATCATGGAGGCTTTTGGTGAGACACTTTGTCATTGATTTCCGGTTGAAATAGAGATTGGCACCATGGACAGTAATTCAATTCAAAGGAGCTATATTGGCAGTTGAAAATGGGGAAAGTATATACAGTTGGAGGGGGTACAGCATTTTGTAGACAGAGCTATGTCACATTGCACCGTTATATGTATGTTATGTTTTTTTAAACAAATAGCAGCATGTTTTTTGGCGTCACTTTGGGACAATTAGCAGCATTTCTTCCCCTGAAGACTATTTAAATAGTATACAAAAATCTGATTTAAGATGTGTTTAAAGGCCGCAGCTCTGTTTACATGTGCAGTAGTCTACTTGGTACAGATAGTAGTCCTTAGGGTGGTTGTATTCCATTGGCTAACCTTCTTTTGATTCAATTAAGCAATATTACACGAATGGGTGTTCTTTTTCGTCATTAATGTACGCCTGTGAGGATGCAGGAAAATTTCTAAAGGCAGAGCAGAAGTGCATTAATGACGATCAAGAACACCCTTGAGTGTAATATTGCAATTATACAACAGTTACCCTTAAAACTAAGATATTTTCTTAAATAAATCAGAGTTTTCTTAATGACAACCACAAATGTCCCAAGAAACTAGCTAGCCAGAGCAGGTGATTTATTTGTATTGATTAGGTGGTCCTATATCATGGTTTAAGCACGGCTAGAAAGCCGTTTCAACCAATCCGATCGCTTCCTCGAAACGTCATGTTAATATATATATAATTATATATATTGACATGTTAAAATATTCAAGCATTATCCCCCGTGTAGGCAATGCCTGTACACTAAGGAACCACAACAGCAGTCGATTTGGGAAATACATACAACTCCAGCTGGACAGGTACTTATGATTGCCCCCACCATCTTTCTGTGTGTAATAAATAATAAACGTTCACTTGCCTTGAACTGTTGGGGCTCAGAATAACATATACCAATGAAGAATAATGGAGTCCCGCACATTGTGTAGTCCACACTTAAAGGTATATTCAGTGATTTCACTTAATTCAAATATCACTTATTTTTTTGTTTTGTTGTGATAATCCTCCCTACTATAGAGTGTGCTGGCCATATAAGGAGTTCCTCCCTGTCCCCAGTTAACCCCTGGGGGTCAAAAAACCTTAGGTTTCGTTTTTGGCTCTCTATCCTGATTGGATGAAAGGCTGGGTCCCACAGCCAAAAACGAAACCTAAGGTTTTTTGAGTGATATCACTGAATATACCTTTAAATATTGCAACGTTTGTGCGGATGTCTGGAATTTGGAGTGTGGGACTCAAATTCTTCAGTTTGTGAAATCACATATCGTTGCTGTTGGGAGGAAACCTCATAACTAAATCTTTTAGGTTTTAGATTTTTTATTTTTATGAATCAGTGCTATTAAACACCCTTTACGTCTGTGTTGTTTCAAAAAATATTCAACCAATGGAAAGTAGTAAAACGCATTGGACAAAACCTCTTAACTCCATTCGACCCTCAAACTGTCTGCTAAAACAGACAACTCCACCACCTCTCCTCTCATGGAAGTAATTGACAATATCTAAAGTCACAACACCAATTTTGATGAGGCAGTATTGCACCGTTTAAAAAATATAAGGTTTTCTTCATTTTCTTAAATGTATATTTTTCATTTCCTTAAAAATGAACATTTTGGAGGTTTCTTCCCGACAGCAACGAAATTATGATTTTGTTTTTCAACTTTATTCACATTAATCATTGTTCTGAAGATCTCAAGTATTAGTGGGGGCATCGGTACAAACCTATTTGCTGGAGAAGACCAGGGTGGCCTGCCAACCAGCTAATGAGAGGAACTTCCACATATTCTATCAGGCAAGTTAAAAACATACTGCCTGGCCCGGACGGTTAGTTCAACTGTCTGGGCACCTTGGCTGCTGAGCCAGCCTGACGGCGTGCCGCGGGATCGACTCCCGATCCCGACGGCCTTTGCCGCATGTCTCTTCCCCCCCCCCCCCCCCCACCCCCATTTCCTGTCAGACTACTTTCAAGCTATCAATAAAGGCAGAAAAAGCCAAAAAAGATCTAAAAAAAAACAAAAAACATACTGCCTTTTAAAGTTTGTATATACAGTTAGTCGGGATGTAATAGCTGAGTTGCTTGAGCACTCGCTGTTCTGGGTTAGATCCTGGGCTCGGCTCAGAAAAAATAAATAAAACATCTTTTCAAAGTATTAAAACAATAGTGACAACAGCAGATCTACAAGCTCACAATGCCTTGCGAGCTTGTAGATTGGCTATTTCTGATACTTTTGCATGGCACTCATGAGTCATGACCTCTGCCCGGAAAAGTGATGAGAATGATATAAATAATTTGTTGAGGTAATTGCATTGATATACAGTATAACACTTTTAACACATTTTTCTCCAGATGATGAAAGGGGCTACAGATGAGCAGAGAAAGGAATGGAAGATGCCACATGAACAACAATTCACGTGGCTTCCAAATGTTCATAAAACTGTGGAAGGTTGGTTTTTATTTCTGTCTTGTATTTATGCGACATTTCTTACAAAGCACAAAGCAGTATAAAACGATAAGCAATTTGCAGTTTAACCTGGATTATGTGTTTTATGGCTTTATCTTAATTCATCTTACCTTAATCTTAATATTTTGCAGAAGATTGTTTTGATGAGACTTTGGAGGCAATGGTTCATCTGGGCATCAATGCTGAGAGACAGGGACAAATATTTAGGGTACGGTATATTCACTTGTTAATCTCTCCATGTTTATTATTGTCTTTCTTTCTATGTAATTACAGCATCTAATTCTAAAGTCTTCCCCATGATAACTACTTTTTATGTATGTGATGTATTGCCATGCTTTTTTTTCTTGCTTATTGTAAATCGCTCTGGATCAAGAGTGTCTGCTAAATGCCTACATTGTAATTGGTGTAATGTGTTACAGATATTAGCAGGGATTTTGCATCTGGGGAATGTAAACTTCTGTTCCCCAGTGGATGAATCACAGCCATGTGACCTAGATGAGGAATCTGCAGGTATTTATTCCATCTGATTCATTCAACATTAAGTGCTGTGCAGGACGGGTACTGGAAAAAAATGTAGTGCATGACAAGATGAGAAAACAGAATACGGAAAAGACCAGTTTGGGTCACTAATAAAACAGATAACTTAGAATGTTCTCATACTTTACTCTATGTGATCATGATATAAGTCCAGATATTGTCTATCATCTGTATCCTACTTCTGTAAGGAACTTGAAGTTCTTTGACTCGTTACGTGTCGTTATCAAACAATTAAGAACGCACTGGCCATTTCTGCCAATATATATATATCACCTGAAGATGGTCCGTAGGGACCGATACGTCGCCTCAATAAATGTATCTATCCTCTTGTACAGAGCAGATATACATGTGCGGGCGTATTTTTCTATTTTATTGCCAAAATATATATAACATTTTTGGGACTTAATTTATAATACCGGTAGTTGTAAATAATTGTATTATATTATCCTTCACAGAACAGTGTTATCTAGCGTCACAGAAAGGTCGTGTCAGTGGCCTGTGTTTACAGAAAGCGATTTTGAGCTAAGGAGCGCTTTGGATATCGTATCCAATACCCAGAGCACTTCTTACCAAGTGCTTAGACAATTGTTCATGACATCCATTCTAGCTTGATTAACAGCTTGCTGTTCTTCTTCCCTTTGGTAGAGTTCTTGCATCGGGCTGCTGGTCTGTTGTGTATCCCTGCAGACCAGTTGCAGACGTGTCTGAGAGTGCGGATGTTAAAGGCAGGGAAACACAATGTCCTGAAGCCTTGCTCCCAGTCAGAGTGTGGAGTACGGAGAGACTGTCTGGCCAAGGTCATCTATGCCCTGTGAGTGAAAACAAATTATGGAACGATATCTATCAACCGGATAATGATTGTGCTGTTTGAAAACTATGCAGGAGTTTATGGTTGGGCTTCGTCCCAGCCTCTATTATGATTTAAAAAACAGTTGTGCTATATACTTGTCTTGCAGTATAAAAACCTCAAACTGCCTTCTGTACATTACACAGCGAAGTGCAGTGCCATTTAATTGCTGTTTGAAACAATTACTTAATATCTCTCTTAATCCTTTTTATTTTTTTGACAGACTGTTTGAATGGTTGGTTACGTTTATCAACAACAGCATATGTGCAGACAACTCCACTTGGTGCAATTTCATAGGTGAAATAAGCTAACCTTTGCCCTTGTTGATCACAAATATTGTGTTTGTTTTTTACCATTCAATTTAATCAAGCTCACATCATCCTCTCTGACCTCCAGGTCTCCTGGATGTTTACGGGTTTGAGTGCTTTCAGATCAATAACCTCGAGCAGCTATGCATCAACTACGCCAATGAGAAACTCCAGCAGCACTTTGTCGCCCACTATCTCAGAGCTCAGCAGGTACTTTTGATAGCTTTGAATATTTGTTTTCTGTTTCAGACTATGCATGTTCAAAATCTATCAGTGTTACATACAGGTTAGTCGTTATGTTTTTTCAGAAGTTCTCACATTAGTTGGTTCTAGAAGTAGAAGTGCTTTGGTTCTAATGTGGATTAAAGCACTCCAAAATGCTTTTTCTGTCAAAGTGAGCTATGTTGTGTGGACATGCGCCATTAAGGACAGGCCATCTAATGGTAACATAAATGGAACATAAATGCACAACCTTTTAATGTTTCGTTTGGTGGCCAAAATATTCACTTGGGAACCCAATCAGCCAAAGAAAAAGAAAACTCAATGGTTAGCAACTGAGCAAGAGTGAACATCCTACAGTATAATTTAAAAAAGTAATTGTTACTTGTTTTGATATCTGTTCCTCTCAGGACGAGTATGTGTTGGAGGGCTTGGAGTGGTCCTTTGTCAAATACCAGGACAACCAGAGTTGCTTGGAACTGATAGAAGGCAGCCCATCAAGTGTTTTTTCTCTCCTCAACGAGGTCTGTTGTTCAACTTCAGGACTTATGCATGGATCAATACATAATCAATAATCAACAATAATTTAACAATAATAAATGGGTATTATACTTTCCCCCTCACCCAGGAGTGTCGTCTTAACCGAGCCTCTGATCCTCAGAAGTTGAGTGTCAGACTAGAGAATGATCTCTCAGAGAATGCAAACATAAGCTGGGATAAGCTGAGCAAGGTGCCACACTTCATTGTGGCTCACTACGCTGGTAAAGTCAGCTACAAAATAGAAGGCATGATGGAGAAAAACAAGGTAAATAGGAAAGTCACCCATCATATCAATCACACCAACTGCTGATCTAATTGGTAATGGTAACATTCTCTACCGGGTAGAGAATGTTACCATTACCATTTAGATGGGTAGAGTCTACACATTCATTCTACTCCTTTTTGTAGGACCCAGTGCCGCCAGAGCTCAGTGAACTGCTTCAGACGTCTGAGAACTCTCTGCTTCATTTGGTCTTCGCTGACAGCGAAGCAGACTGTCCAACAAGCAGAGGACTCAGTAAGGCGGCCACTGTGGTCTCAAAATTCAAGGTAAGAAAGTACAATCATGATCATTTGTTGGGTCTTCTTCTTGGGGTTTCTCTGAGTTTGTGTTAGTTTTAGTGTTTTATTTATTGTAATACAGGGTAGTCTGTGCCGTGGCAAGTGGCAACATTCAAAGATCTCAGAAAAATAGTGATAGCCGAGCCAAGCTCACAAAATGTAGATTTTTGACCATTTCTGATTCTATATATGGGCATATTAGGTTTGTATAGGAAGGATGGCCACGTCCTGCCTATAGATGGGAATATTGGGTTTGTTTATGGTTATGTCTAAGTCGTGTGATGTCTGCCAGACGGTCTGCCCTCCCTTTAGCCAATTTTAATATCGGATTATTGTAGTTAGTTTAAGTTTTTCCTAACTAGAATAACCATGGTTTGTGTTTGACTGTAGACCTCTCTGGAGAGCCTAATGAAGATTCTCCATAGCACAACGCCCCATTACACCCGCTGTATCAAACCTAACCAACACTGCATGCCGCTGACCTTCAAAAAGGAAGAGGTAGCTATTTTGCCTATACAAATGTGTTTTGCAAAACAGAGGAGGGGGAAAAACTCTAATTAGGACTTATCTGATGTCAGGTTATCATGCAGTTGGAGGCCTGTGGAATAGTGGAGACCATACATATTAGTGCAGCAGGATTTCCAATAAGGTATTGCATCTGTGGTTTCACTTCATTGTAGTCCTATGAGCAAGTTTTTAATTTGTTTGTATTCTTTTTTGATTGATCTTAGTCATTTTTGCTTTGCTATGCAGAATTCCTTTCAAAGGATTTGTACAGCGTTATGGAATGATTTCTAAATCTTCAGTCTTGAAACCAGGAGCTCAAAGTAGTGGTAAGTATCTGTGGTTTAGTGCATCTAAATGTAATGCTTGTGGATAATTTCTGCATATTTCTCCTTGACAAAAAGGTGATTTTATTTCCTCTCTTTAGGTCTGATGGGTTATTTTCACTATCTCTCTTAATAGACTTGATCCTCAATTCTCTTCTCTCTTGGGACTTTTCTAACAAACTTTGAAACTGCCTTAGAACCTTTAAGGTAAATGCATGGATTTCCGACCGTCGAACGCTGCTTTGCAAGTCGTTACATTTATATTTATGTTGAATAAACCAGCTCACTAAAACTGCTCTTACATGCTGTCTGTCCTTCACTCTTGCATGAGTATAGCGTGGAAATAAAGACATGCAATGCTAATGTGAACCTCACAAATCACACCAATCAGGATATTGACGTTCTCTTTGTCTTGTTTCTGTTGGCTTTCTACCGTCTCTATAGCTAAAGCCCCTGAACTGCTTGTTCTTGATTAACTGACACCGACCACAAACCCATGCTCACATCCAGTCATCTGAATGATGCTTAGAAAGATTGATTAATTAACCTCATCTAACTCCTGGTTGCCCTTTCTCTGTGCTCGTCTCAGATGTGGAGATTCGTTCGTCTGTGGAGAATGTTCTGAGAGCGGTGTTAAAAAGCCAGTCGCTTGACTCATCACAACCGCTTGACAGTGAGACACACAGCTCATTGGTGCACTGTGGAAGAACTAAAGTGTTTCTCACACAGAGGATGGTCAGTTCACCCCCCAAAAATGACTTATTTTATATCAATTACACACCCCTTGAGATTGTTTTTGTTTTTGTGACATTCCTAAGCCAATAATTCAATGACCGGTGGCTGCCGAGTAGGAGACCCACCCAGGTGGGAGTAGGAGATAATTATGCATGGTTGTATAAGAATGAAGCCTTGAATGTAAATATTTAATATTGTTGAGGGTTCGTTCATATCGAACAATGTTTAAGTAATCTTGAATGTAATAACGTAATATTTTTATTTTCATTCACTATTCATTTTTCGACATTTAAAAAAGTTTATAAAGGATAGGCATTAATAAGCTTTAAGCTTCAGCCTAAGCCTTTTCGATCAACCAGAAAGAAATGGTGAATACTCGAACTAAACTAAAACTGCTCACTCAGTTCTAATCAGTAGTGCATGTAACTCATCCCCAGTACTCGTGTACTGTGATTTGATCCACAGTTGGAGCTTCTGGAGGAGCAGAGGAAGGCCATCCTGACACAGAGGGCGTTCTCCATACAGTGCTGCTGGCGGAGGTACCAATGTCGCAGACGCCACACCCAGAGACGTGCTGCCACCCTGATCCAAACAGGTAAAACTCCAAATAATCAGTGTTTATAGACAGTACACATTAGTGGCTTTGTCTGCTCGCTGTGTCATCAGTGTCTGGCCAACAGATACCAGCTGGTTAACCACTTAACTTCAGTTGAAACATTTTCCAAATTGCTATTTAGTTTTTTTTAATTTTTGGCTATGACATGTCCACTATAGGGAGTGAGATACCAGTTTAAATCGGTTGTGTGTGTAATAACTTTGTACACACAACTTTATTTACACACGTGAAAAATGTGACTCATCCCAGTCAATTCTGAAGGATTGCTTTATTTTCTTTGGGTGGGATCTTGTGACCAACCTCTGAATGCAGTTGTCGTTAAACGGTGGCACAATATTGTGCATCGTTTTTAGTTTAGTTGTGTATATGCTGGTGTTTTGTTTTCAGTTGCCGTGCATATGCTGGTGTTGTGTTTTTCAAGTCAAATGTTGATGGTTGAATTCACAGTGTGTGTTGCTTTCTGCAGTGGTTCGGTCATGGCTGGTTAGGAGGCAGGTCCAGAAGTGGAACAGGGCAGCCTCAGTCATCCAGACCACCTGGAGGACATGGAGGGTAAGTAATGGAAAGAAAGCATCGCACCCACACATATGGAGTCACTTTTTATATTGTATTTATATTTAAACTTGTGTCTATTTGTTTGTCTAAAACATCACATGGATGCACTTGGGACGTATCCTCAGTGATGTATCCCAAGGTCATCGGGGTTTCGGGTCTCTCGAATATCATACCCCTCACTCAGGCGACCCAGTCGGGATGATCAAGTCCCGACTTATGTCCCAGTAGCTACCCTTAATCAGTCCCACTAGGGAAAAACCAGGGCCACACAATCCATAAGCTCAATCAACTTTATTTATATAGAACATCATATATCAGTTGCAACTTCAAGTGCTGAACATAAAAAGTGGAAGAAAATGATGAGCCAAAATATTAAAAGTGAATAAACAAAGGGAAATTAAATGCATAAAAATTAAGAATAAATTCAGAAATAATTAAAGTGCCAAACGTGTTTTTAAGTTTTCTCTTTAAAAGTATTTTTTTTAGTGGTGCAAACACTCCTATAGACAGCTATGTGTGTCCCTGGGTCTGTCCCTGTGCCCCTGGGTCTGTCTGTCCAAGCACGAAAATAGCGTTACTGTTGCACAGCCTGACACACACAGGCCAGGGAGGAGGGCTAGTACAGTACAGTACAGTACAGCACCACTCACTTCAGACGGATCGAAATTTTTTGAGTGGTGCAGCCACACGGAAATAGCATCACAGTAACTCTGTCATTTCTCAACTGGACGCGGGGCGGCTCGCCGGAACCGGGGTCCTCGGGGTCTGGATGTTCCGGGGACCCCCACATGGTAACTGTCATTTCTTTTCGGATGTGTGACGGCTTGCCGGAACCGGGCCGGCACCCAGGGCGCGTTCCTGTGGGTCTGTAAGTCCCCGGGGACCGCCACACGGAGTTGCACCACTCAGTTCACACGGGTGTGATTTCTTTTGTAATCAGTAAGATTGTAGACACATTTAAAAAATGTACTGCTTCTGACGGAAGGTTCCGCCAGTAGGAATCCAACTGGAAACTGCTTTTGGCGTAATGTTCCATCTGATAAGCTTTGCGCTTGGCTTGGCCTTTGCTTCTTTAGCGATCCTAGACCGGATTGCACAACCGTGCTGCCGTTCACCTCCCTTTATACAGGCTGAATAACTCGCAATCTATGGAGCTCTACATGGTTTGGATAAAACGCACAATGTTCGGAGGTCTTTGCAAGGATTTCTGCATTTTAGCTCGCTAGCATTGACGCTATTTATTTAGCATCTAAGATGGCTGCCCAACAGTCCCGGCTCGGAAGTCTGCGGTTGACTCTGCGTCCAGCAGGAGGCAGCAGATGGGTTTTAATTTTGAATTTATTAATGTTATTTTTGTCAAATGACAGGCAAGGATGGATGCGTTGGCCGAGGCAGAGCTGGATGATGCCAAAGACCTGCTGGAGGAAGATGAGCCGGTAATAAAGCCTGAACTAAGGGAGAGCGGCTTGGTTCAGCTCTCCAACATACCAGAGCCTATCACCGTGCGAAGCTGGCCCATGGGCCTCGCTCTGGCCTCGGCTCCTGCCAACACCATTTCTCTCACAGCCCTGAGCTTCCAAAAGATGCTGTCGGTAATGGCCTACCTCAGCTTTCCCTCCAGCAGAGGGGAGTACAAGGTGGAGACTAACCAGTACAAGCATGGTCTGGCCTCCATTAGGGCTCAACCCAAGGTGAGTACACACATGCACAGAAGACAGAACCTCTGTGAAAAAGCAGGTTAACCGCATGTTATGGGTAGTTCTCTTCATCTTTTCCCTCTTGTCTTCCAAGGGATCTGTGAAGCTCCACTATCAGAGATCGCCACTGCTCTATGCTGACATTCAGCCAGACCAGATGGGTGAGAGATTGACGGGTTTCAACGAGATCCTACTAGAGAAATCCTTGTAAACACTTCGCTAGACACTACAAAGATTTCCTGGGCACAGATGGAGGCCAATACCGGTGTTGCCTGAGCAATGGAGGTAAAGATGGCCCCTGCGTCATACAGTATAAACACTGATTTATATGGAGGGAAAAGACTTGACAAAAGTTGACATTTAACACTACCATATCTTATTTTCTATTTCTAGTAAAACGTGTTGCACATTTTGATGGCTGAAATGTTTGTTAAAAGAAATCACACCTGTGTGAAGTGAGGGGCGCTCTTATCATCATACATCACATTCCGTGCTCAACCAATCAAATCATCACAAATGTCATTCCGGCCAATCACTTTTGGCGTCTCACTTTTCTGCCCTCACTTGTACTTTGCTCAGCCAATCCAATCATTGCTATGGGGTGATCAGCCAATCACAAGCCAATGTTTGTGTTCACACAAACCTGGAAAGCTGAGCATAAAAATGATGATACCCAAACGACTTTTTTCCAAAACAGTCCCACAACATCCATTTGTTAATTTTCACAAACCTTTGATACATTATTTTTGCTGCTAGACCCTATATTTATACGGAATACTATACAGTATGTGGGACTGGAATAATATGGTTAGAAGCATGACTCACTATTTTCCACTGGAGGACACTCACGCCCTTCTGTTGTGATGTTCTATCTAGGACGGTCATGGAAGTGCATAGAAAATAACAGTAATTTCCACCCTAAATGCATTTGCTCAGTAAATTCTCTTAAATTTGAGGGGACTTTTAAGCTATATATCAAAACCAGGAAACTTTCATTTATGGTTTAGTTGCTGGAAAGAAATGCAATGGTGTAGAAAGTAGTTCATACCACAGAAGAAAAAAGTATTTGCCTTGAGAGTTCTCTCTTATTAGAACCCAGACCAGAGGCAGAGTCTACAAATGCCTTCTAAATAAGTAGTTTGCACACAGATTTTTACAAAATGTTCAAACTTAGCAGATGTACAATCTTGCAGCGCATCACGGAATGACACGCTGTGAGCTTGTATATCTCCTATTTTTGAATATCCAGCGCAAAAATCTAAACGGAGGCTTTGCCGGTTCATTCATGTAATCTACAGTATGTTCATGTGTAAAATCTATGCCCTCAACTGAAGAGAACCATGAACGATTCCATGTTTGCAAAACAGCGCCTGCCATTTGTCACAATCTAAGTACCTTTACAAATGTAAATGTCTTTTCTTGTAGTTTTTCGAAGAATTTTGATTGTTTGACAAGTGCCTTTGTCCAAGTCTGGACTCATTTGTGTATTTATTTGACTGCTTTCGTTGATGTATTGGGTTTTTGTATGTGGCAAGCATACATTTGTAAATATCTGACATGCATAAACTAGAAAATATTATAATGTATTTCCAATATGACCATCAGTGGAAACAAATGCATCAAGCAAGCATTGCACAAAGATAACGCACATACTGGAGGAAAGTAGAGAAATAGCTGGTCTCTTTTAGTGTTTTATTATCGAGCATTATTTAATGTTTATCAGGTAAATGTATTAAACCATGTTATGGACATGTCATGACCGACCAAATCTTAGCTTTTTATCAATTGCAGTTCATAGTAATGGTAGTACTGTATATCATGATTGATTTTTGTTACACTACTGTTTTGGGTGGACACAAAATTGTTGCAAACAAACATTATTTTAATTTGCACCTTATTTGTAGAGGGAGCCAGTTCTATTATTATGCTCTAAATGTAAAGGGAAAATCCACCGCACACCAAGTCACACCGCACTTTTATTCTACCTATGAGGGTGGATTCCGCCTATGCATTTCAATGGGAATGGAGCAGATTGCTGCCATTTGTCGATTTCTGCCCAAAAACATAAACGCTCCATTCCCTTTGAAATGCGTTGGCAGATGCTGCCCTCATAGGTAGAATAAGTGTGGTGTGACCATGCCGGCGTGCCCTAAAACTGACTTTATACTGCGCTATTCCAATGATGTTTTGTCAATTCGGCATCTCCAAAATATGGAAAACCGTCTCCCTCTGCTGGAAGTCAAAGTATCAAGACAAATAATAGTTGAGTCTGTCCATTGACATTACTTGTGCTCATAGCATTTTAGTTTGAGAGTGAGAGAATTGCTTGAACAGCTACTGTGTCCTAGGAGGTCAATTTTAACTAGTCTTGCCATTCTGCTGTTTAAGCTGAAGTTATTCAAATTCACAAAGTAAAACTTGGTTGTACAATATTAGAAAATGTGAATCCTACTTTAATCTGGAAAAAACTGTTTTACCAAGTGCAGACGTTAAATGCACATCTGTTGTGGAACCTTTCTATTGGACAAATGGGAGTTTGTAACTGCTGTTGATTGCTAATACAAGTTTACCATTACATTCATTTTTCTTTAAACGTTTCAGGATCTGCAATAGATTGTTTTATTAATCGTTTTAAATATCTTATGCCAAAGCATTGAAATATTCAGAGCGAATGACCAGTATTTGTTTTACCTTTAATATACTGTATTGTTTCTTGTAATAAATAAATACACATACGGTGCAATTATATATCCATGTCTTACACCTGACAGATCATAGGTCATGTGGATTATTTTGTTAAACACATTTTCTCAACCTTATCTCCATGTATCAGTCCTCACTGTATGACTAGCAGTTATCTCTAATTACTCTAATACTCTGCAGGCAGTGGATAGCCTGTACATTTGTAGGCTATGTAAATAGACATTAAATTGGTACTGTCATACAGTGCTTTTAGTGAGGAATGAGATATATATTTTAAAGCAAAGACATGTGACAAGGTGTGAACTCTTGTTATTGCATAGTCTGTGCCACCAAGCACATGAGATTAATGTTGATTCTGACTTTCACTTTTAAGAAAATATTTTATTTTTACATACAGGATACGTTGAATAGAAATACCAAATAATATAGCATACTTGAATGGTCTATACTGTGTAAAAATAACGTCACGGCAATAAAGAATGTTGGAAAAAACAATCAACTCAATCACATCCTGTATCACTTATTCTCAACAATTTGCAAACACTGATCTGAAAGCTCCACAAACAGAGGCTCCTGCATGGCTGCCTTCATTGCATCATCTTTGCTGTCAGCAGTGTCGATGGAGCGCAATAACTGTCGGAGATGCGGGTTATGAAGAAGATCTCTCAACTCTTGTGATTCTCCTGTAGTGAGGCAGAAACAACTGTCACTATGCAACCAAAAAAAACTGTTCAATGGTCACAAATTCGTTCAAGTGTGTAGTGATAGTTGTATCCACCAGCCGAAGGCATGGGGAGAGTATGTTTTGCACTCCGTCTGTCTGCGTACAGCTAATCTCCGGCACCGTTGGCCCGGCCGATGCCAAACTGCACACATTCCACGACGAACCTCTGTCCCAATTTTTCCACAACGGCCTATTATAGCGCCACCATGAGGCAGATTATTGCAAAACATTTATTTATATTCCTCACATTTTATCCATACATCACACAAATCGGTACACTAACTATAGTCATGTGATCAACACAGACCTGTCCGTTTCCCCATAGGTTAAGATTGCCTTCCAAAGTTTGCAGGATTGGTCCGTTTTGAACAAAATGCCTCAAATCATGAATACAACATGCAATTTCCATCAAAACATGCACACATTCCCACTAGGCAGAGGAAGAATTGGCACTTCAAATCAGCCTCATGGTGGTGCTATTTCAGGCAGATTCATGTTCTTACCAAAAACTGCACCGATCTGTGTACAACTTTGTATGCACACTACTACACGTTATGAATACACTGACGTGTTATATATTTATTGCCCTGTTATACAACCACCAGACGAAAACGAGACGGGAAATGTTTATATTACTTCTACACATTTTGTCCAAACAAATGCTATTATCCTGGTGGAGACCTGTGCACTTTTTCTAGTTGTATGTGAAATACTCTTCTGTACAATGTTTCAGTACTGTACATAAAATGCGATGTCACAGTTGTACCTAAGCGCTGAAGAATCTCTAATGGTACTCTGTCAGTGTAATGATCTTCATCCAAGAGATCCTCCACATTCCAGGGTTCTGCTAAAGAGGGGACAATGTACGCAAAAGTTAGAATTTAGAAGAAAATACCCCATTCAGTAGCAAATGTACATACCAGACAAGCTACACAATAGATTATACACCTAGTAAAAAAAAGTGTCTACGAATCTTGTCTTATTACCCCATTAGTTTAAACATTTTGGTATATAAAGCTATGCTAGGCACAGTATCACAATCACATGGTAGCAAAATGCTCCCACAAGTGCAGTAAACATATTTGGGACTAATTCCCAGACATTCACCTTTAAATTAATTTACAATTACCTCATAACTAAACTACTGCAATAATTATATGCCGAAAGCATATTTTACATTATATTTGCAGAATCATATCTCATAAGACCATGTATTAATTTAAAAGCCACTTAATAGGTTTTGACAGAATGTATTCATAATACTATACCTGACAGGGTTACCGTCTTATCAACAGTAATACGTGATGGCTGCGTGAGAGGCAGGCAAGTATCTATGTAAAGAAAAGAAAAATATGATGTAAATCACATGATACTGGCAGTAGTAAATTAGCCCCAATTAGTGTCTATTTTTTGTAATGAAATAACTTGTTTACCTTTATGCATTTTGTAACAGGCCAGTGAACAGCTGCAATAGGAAACAAATAGTTTTAGGGTTAGTATTAAGTAACTTTATATAACAGAGTGAACAATTATAATCTGGGGATCTGTGATTTAGAGAAGCAATTCAACATTTAATTACCTTCATAGTTTACTTTATATTACATTTTGTGAATAAACAAGACAAAAATGACAATTTAACTGGTTTTCCGTGGGGCATCCCCCCACCAGAGCCGTCCCCCACGCGCATGGTTGGTACTTGGTAGCCCTGAAACATGACTGACTGTCGGCGTCAACCATGGCTAGGTAACGGTTGGTGGCGGCCCGGTGCCTACTGGTCTGGAGTCTGGACCATTTATCCGCGAGCGAGGAATGCGTAAACAATTTTACTCCAGTGACTCAAAATCCAAATATACGGCACCCTCAAAACGCATCGAATAATCTTTGTTCCCATTTGCAGTTGAATGTTCAGTGTTTTCAGTTGTGACTGACTGATGATCTTTTTGAGCAGTGTTTGGACTAACGTGAAGCTTATGTACCCACTACCAGACAAAACACGAGCATGATTCAGGTGACGAACTTATCACATGTAAACACTATTTCACGGATATGTAAAAATCTGATACTTTCAACTTTGAACAATATACAATGTACAAAAGTCTGAGCTTTAGCCTTTTCTTGCTAACAGAAGCAATGTTAACGTTGCTAAAATGTTAAACACTTACAATACTTACTATCGTATTTTGCAGGTGGGACATCTGTATTTGGGTGTCTGTTCACTACAAACATTGCAGATCTGCATTATGGCAAGTAGATTAATGAGATACGAGTCTAAACGAAACAACTAGTATGAAAGCTTGTGTTCTGTTGTGGTAACATGTGGAAAATAACCGGAAATTATGTAATGATTCCGGGTCATGCATGCCTTCAAAATAAAAGCATCGTAGTCGTATTACCTATATGATGATGTCATGTAATTGCACACATTAAACCATAAAATAATAATAATACAATGCCAACACTCCTCTTCACATTTTGAAGGTACAATAAATGTAGAGCTACACTAAATGGAAATTCAACCATGCAGTCGACTTGTTTAATGTTCTCTTTATTAGAACAAAAAAGGATCTCTACTCAACATAATATACAATTTATTTCATTCACAATGACTAAATGCTGAGTGAGCACACAACACTGACTGACCTATATATTAAGTCAACACAAAATATTCTTGCACAGCTGTAACACGAGAGCAGCAGATCTTGTTACAGGGGCAAAAAATAAAATAGTCTATAGTAGAGAGTGCTATCTCTTCGTGTCTTGTCTGGGCATATTCCAGGCAGCACTCTGTTCCGTTTGCTCTGCTGGGTCAGGGAAGGCAGGAATGGTCACTTTGGATCTCCAACTGGTCAGGGCCTACGGAAATGAAAGTGCAATGCTTATTATGACCAAATAATCCCCAAACTCTGTAGGTTTATGTTGACATCATCAGCTTAACAACTCAACATAGTTAGTTGCATATATATATTTGTTTCCCCTTCTAAACTATCAGAGAATGGAAATCATTTATTTCGTGCACGCATCAACCCATCCATTTACTACTATAAATTCTTGCTGTGGAGAATAACTTTCACTGCATACCGGTAGGCCTATGTCTTGTAAATTTGGACATGCAATGGAACGTTATTTTCTTTTCACCTTTTCGTGTAGGCCTAATATGATTATGATCTAGTTCTAGTATGAAACCAAATGGCAAATGCAATAGAATTTGCATATGTACCCCGGAAGATAAACACCTGAATATTTAATTGTGGAGGCGGGCACTTGTTTAGATCTATAGCGATGTCTAGAATTATCAATAATTCAACCATAAACTAATTCAACGTTAAACAACGTTAGTAATCACCGAATGCAGGCTGTTTATTCAAGAGGCAATGCTGTCGTTTTGATTTGCATAGGCAATTGCTCAATTTAACATTTAATTTCAATTCATCAATCAAATTAACAGTTTCACACATTGTCAATCATACCTACTGTAAGTCTTTCAAGATGATCATGTACTCTTGGTTCTTTTACGTTTCACTTCGCTGTTGTGAAGTTTTTCCGCAATCTTTCTCTCGTGCCCAGCGGGGGAATGGCGATTGGTGTTCAGTCCTATTTCTCTCTTTGTCCTGCCTTTCCCACGGTCGTGGCAGGGGTATTCATCTAGATTGTAATATTCGTATTGATCATAATGAGCTTCTTCGAAAGAAGCCAGTCTTTCGATATCCGTTGCCATGATCAGAAATATTAGCAGTTTTACTTTACAGCTTTTACTACACGGATCTTCGCGAGCAAGTAAACAACACCTGACGTCATCCAGTGTTTATATACGCAAAGTCACATGGTCGTGCTGCTGCAGGTTATGTTGTGGAGCAGTCTCTGTTGCGGAGGTTTTCTTTTCATTAAAAAACTATTATTTATATATATATATATTACATTTAGTGTTAAATACATTAAATAAATACATTAAATAAATACAAAAGCCGATGTGGTTATGTGCGTCGGTCCACGTCCACACGCGGTGTCACCTCTTCTGCATTGATCATTTTAATAGCCCGACAAATTAAATAACTTATAATTATGTTTGCATTGGAATGTGGAATGGATGGATTATCTTGTCATCTTGTCATAATAACAACATGATTGATTGATTTCGTTGATTGCTTGATTGTTTTGTATTAGTTAAGTCTCGAAAAGTATCTTGCCACTAATAAATTAATGTACGAGTTCCAATCCGGTTTCAGAACATCCCACTCGATAGCCTCCTCTATTTGAGCGACCACATCAAACACGAGGTGGATGCTGGCGAATAGTCATGCTGGACCTAGCCTGAGTTAACGTGTTAGGTTTCTGGTCTAGAGGGGCGGGTCGCGGCTCAGATTTGCGCACGCCCTGATTGGATCTCATCGATCTGTCCGTCACCCCCGGCCCCTCCTCTCCCCCCTAGTGCAGCGCTACGTCACATCATTTGGAGCGACGCCCACCCGGAACGGTTGACTCCCACTTTTAGACCAGAGCGGCCAATGCGTTCCTCCAGGCTTTACATTTTTGCACCAACAAAAATGAAAGCCTGGTACCGAGGCTATGCTGGACCTACAAAAGGCTTTTGACACCGTGAACCACTCCATACTGGTTAACAAGCTGAAGCTATTGGTTTTGATAGCATATCAGTGAGCTGGATGCAATCCTACCTGGAGGGGAGAGAACAGATATGGTGGAGGTGAACGGAACACTGCCCCCCCTTCCCAGTGAGCTGTGCTGTGGCGTTCCACAAGGAAGCATACTAGGGCCTTTACTGTTTCTAATATATGTAAACGACATGTCATCAGCTTGTGACTGCAACTTGTTCCTGTTCGCAGATGACTTATCAGCACTGCTGGTCTCGGACAGGAACAAACTGCAGGTTGAAAAGACCCTCAGCTCTGAACTCGGTAGAATCTGCACCTGGCTCGCTGATAACAAACTATCCTACACCTGGGAAAAACTGAATCCATTCTCTTCGGATCAAATAGTAATCTCAGCAAGGCAGATGGCTTCTTGGTTAGAGTGGGTGACAATGTTATCACACGAAAAGATGAAATTATCTACCTAGGTTCCATCCTGGAGGCCAATCTTTCCGGTGATAAAATGGCCACCAACGTAATCAAAAAAGTCAATCAAAGAACAAGATTCCTTTACAGGATCTCCTCACTGGTCAACAAAAACACCTTTAAGACCTTAACAGGAGCCCTCGTACAAGGTTTCTTTGACTATGCATGCACCTCGTACCACAGCACCTCAAAGGCCCTTAAAACAAGGCTCCAGACCTCCCAAAACAAACTGGTCAGGCTCCTACTTGGCCTCAACCCCCGAACCCACCTCACCCCTGTCCCCTGCCCACTTTGACAGGCTGGGATGGCTTAGGGTCGACGACAGAGTACAGCATCTTGCAATGGGTCTGGTCCACAAGATTCGATACACCACCAAGATACCCATGTAGGCCTACGCTAAAAGGGTTTCTTCCGCGGATTCGGGTTCTTGGAAACGCCCCCCAGCCACTGCGTTAGTTTTACTGAGGGGTTTAGGTATAGTTTACTGAGGTTAGGTTTAGGTATAGTTTTACTGAGGTTAAGGTTAGGGTTAGGTTTAGGTGTAGGCTGTCAATCACAGCGACTTGCCAGTCACAGCGCACCATTTACTCAAACCCGAGGCAGAAACCATATTAGCCTCCCCTACCTGTCTAAATACTTCCTTAATGTAAACGAAGTCCACACCCACAACACCAGAGGGAGTGCAACAAACCATGTAGCCTACAACCCAGATTCGGCACAAACAAGGGACTAAATTATTTTCGCTATATGCCACCAAAATGTGGAACGCCCTACCAACAGTCATTAAGAATCCCTTGACTCCTTCAAAACCGCTCTCAAAGGGCACCTACGAAACTGGCCCCTGTAAAATCTGAATCCCCCCCCACCGCCCCCCCCCCCCTTTCCCCTCACTGTATGTTTCTTTTCCCTTTTTGCTTAATTATGATGAATTCCTGTTCTGTTCTTTAACTATATAGAAGTGTCTATTTGTTCGTCTCTAAATGTTTTGATGAATTGAAAATGGTGGACCCTGTTGTAAACAAGTGATGCTTAATTGGGTTGTCCACTCACAGTTCTTAATTTTTGTCCCACGATTTTGTAACCCATTTTTCACCCCTGTGTCAATCATCCTGTGATGTGATCCTGGGCTCTACACACCAGAATGTATTCACTGTCACTGACAGTTAACAGTCTTTGTATTGAGTTTGTGCTTGAAATGTAGGCTACTGTAATTCTGCAAACTGTTAATAAATATTTCAATCAATCAATCAAAAAGCTACAAAACCAGAAAAAGCAGCACACTAGACTTGACAACACATGTCCTCGATCCATTTTCAATTAATCATCAAGACATTTAAAGACATACACTTCTGCTGACTATGCAAAATGGAAATAAAAATCATCAAATACACAGTTAGGGAGAAAATGGAATACCACACACACGCACACGCACACGCACACGCACACGCACACGCACGCACACACACACACACACACACACACACACACACACACACACACACACACACACACACACACACACACACACACAGAGAGAGCCACGCCCATGGTGCTGTAGCAGTGGGCACGTTCCGTTCTGAGGTTCTGTGACGCGTCGTCGTGTTCCCACGTCGCGCGGTCGGCTCGCACTCGGGAGCAGTGCGTGCGCGCGCGCGTGTGTGTGCGCGTGCCATCCGTGGGTGGGTGCCGTGCCGTTGGGTTGCGTCGTTGCGTTGCGTGCATGATCTCCATCTAGGAGCCCAGGCAGGCCAGGGCAGCGCAGAAAGAATGATGGCGGCGCCCGTCCTGAGAGTATCCACCCCTCGATGGGAGAGAATAGCCCGGCTTCTCGTGTGCCTCGTAGGCATCGTGCTGTCCGTGTACGCGTTTCACGTGGAGCGGGAGAAGGCCCGGGATCCGGACTACCAGGCCATGTGCGACGTCAGCACTTCCATCAGCTGTTCAAAAGTCTTCAGCTCGAGGTACAAAAAAAACGAGGGAAACAAACAACAAATGTTGGTATGGGGGTATTCATTCTAAATGAGCAGGGACCATCAATATTTATATGTGTCTGTACACAAATGTGTGTGTGGCAAATTCTAGATTTTTTGATTTACACACACCACATTATAATCTTCTTATTTTGATCATAATACCCATTACTGAATGTCAAGTGTCCAGGTTTTCTTTAGAATATGTATACCTCTTATTTACTACTGACACTATGGCACATTAGGGGTCCTACTAGTACTTATGGTTCTGAAATGTATTCATGAACTCTGAGAGTGTTGTTACATTTGAACACTCTTAGAGTTACAGACCTGTTTATGGTCATTCAGGGCTAGCTCTTTATGGGTTTCTGTTTGACAAAATGTCCATGATCACAAGCCAGCATAGTGATGACCCCTGCAAATGAGCAAGGAAGCTAGCCCCCTTGCCCTGGAAGACGTTAGCTCATTCATCTGATGCTTAGATTTACACCGGGAACAAACAGCCTACCTACAAGCTCATGACACGTTGGCGTTGCATGGCGACGTGTAGTGATCTTGTAGATCGGCTATTCTTTCGATGCGCGACAACACCCTGGGCGAGAAACTATATGGGGCTTTGACAGCTCAACAAACACACCCCATCCCAAAAGGCAGTGAGGCAGCCCCCGGTCTGCTATGCTGCTGCGCGCGGGGCTCAGCTGTCACAACATTGGTTGAGCTAATGGTTCTTCTGCTAACATTAACTTATTTAACTACAAACTTGTGTGTAGCTCTTTGGAATGAAGCAGGGACACACCACCCACTGAACGAATTGAACGTTACCACGAGTCCACTATTCAGCATTTTACCACCAGTCAACAAACACTATCATTAGCTTGATAGCTAAGTTGAGCTAACCTGACTGGCTAGCTGCTACTATAGTTTCTGGTTAGCCAGCACAGCTGCCATCTGTGGAATAAAATAAGTTGCTTGCATGATCTCACTAACATCAAGTCCTTTTAAAATAAAGGCCTTAGTGTATTGGCTAACTGACACAGTGTGTGTGTGTGTGTGTGTGTGTGTGTGTGTGTGTGTGTGTGTGTGTGTGTGTGTGTGTGTTGAATGTACCCAACCATACCATAACACATTTTGGGGGCTTAGCCTGGTCACTCTCGTTTCTATATATAGCTGCCCTGTTAATGTTACAAGCTGTACAACAATACTTGAAATTTTGCTAACCCTAGTCCCTGCACAAATAGCTGCTAAAGGACACACTGTACAGGGCCAGTCCAGGATTTTATTGGAAGAACTCACTGGGCCGAAGTTGGAACATACTGATCATGTAACTGGACACTGCACACACATGTTGAGATCGACTGGATAGGCTACACTACGTTGACTTAGGCCCCTTTTCCACTATGGGGTGGAACCAGAACCAGAACCAGAACTTTCCAGGACCCAGAACTACCAAGAACCATGTGTAGTTCCAGAACCAAGTTCTGCTTCCGTTTCCATATAACCAGAACCCAGAACCTGTTAAGTCTGCCCCCCCCCCCCCCCCCCTATTCCCCCACTGCTGAGTAGCTTGGCCGGCAGGGCCCCCTCCCCCTTGGCACGGCCGGGGGGGTCCCGGAATACAGAGATATTCATGTTTAAATAATGACTGGTTATTATTCAACAGTGGTGGAAAGTAGCTGTATATAGTATTCTACTTAAATACATTTCGGCCATTTGAAAATAGACAAACTACAAGCTCGATGAGACACGTGAGCTTGTAGATTGTCTATTTTCAAATTTATTTGCTTTATTGTACTTTTTTAAACCAATAATATGAACATATTTTTATATGCCACATGTGCCACAGCTGTGGCAGCCACATGCCACAGCTGTCACATATATTTCTTATACATAATAGATATACTGTATATGCACATACTGTAGTTTATATGAACATGGATATATGCAGAATACATTATATATAGGCTATATTTGCCGATATGGATTTCCTTTCCATGTGGGGAGTGGGACAACAGTAAAACACCCGTTTTAAATGCATTCGACCAGTTGTTCTTTACCTGTCTACAATATTTTGCTTAAACTGCAAGAGAAAAATATATCTCATATGGGCTATAGCTCATATGATGATAAATGATAACCCACCTTTTGAATATAGCATTTAACATTGTGTGGGTTGCAAATATAGTGCCTCTTGAGCAGATTGAGCAAATTGTGCCATAACATCCAGTCCAGTTGTAATGTCAATATCAAGAAATGTGCAAATACAAATCATTTAACCGTTGTGCTAGTTGAATTTAATTCTTCCAATGTGTAGTATTGTGTACTGTATTGTACTGTATTGTAGCACATTTCTAGTAATGATATGCCTAATGCCTTGCCCTGAAAAAGAAAGACAATTCTGTTCTGGCAATTTAGAATAGATTATATGGCGCTCTCGCGCGCGAGCACACGCACGCAAACACATACACGCACGCAAACGCAAACACATACACACACACACACACATCTGCAGTTAGCCTAGCTGTTAGCTGTAGTGTAGAACAACAACTGCAAGCAAACAACTCGTCGCGACAGCTTTATGGCTCTCTCTCTCTCTCCCTCACGCACACACAAGCTCTGTCTCTCCCTCTCTCGTGGCCATAGTGTTTCTGTGTGCTTTTCCAGGTTATTTTTCTGTGTGTCCGCTGTCGCTGTGTCGCACTTAGGAGTTTAAAATGTGCGCTGTTGTGTTGTGTGCGCTTCTCCTCGCTCCGGTCTCCTCAGATGCTCAGAGTGCTGTCACCTCAGCTCGACCAATCGAGAGCAGCAGCGCTGCTGGCCCCGCCCATAGGTTCCCAGAACTCAGCGTTAGTACTACCTCAAAAGCAGGGCCGAAAAAAGGTTCTGAGAACCTGGTCTGAAACCGTGCCGTACCGCGCTGTGCGCTGTGGAAACAAACCCATAACTAAAAAAAATAGGTTCAGGTTCTGGATAGTTCTGGTTCCACCCCATAGTGGAAAAGGGGCCTAATTGTCTGAATAAACGGACAATATCCTCATTTAAAAGCATAGGAAACTATTTGACAGAGAAATCAGAGTGCATTTATTTATTTCCATTATGTATGTTAAGATCTTTTTGGTTTTGGATAATGTATTGCTTGCTTGGAGGATATGCATTGCTTGTTTCAAGCAATGTGTACTTCAAGAAGGTGCAGATGGCACCTTTTGTAATTTTTTTAATTCAGATTTGTTTCAGACAACATAATTTGTTCCATTTTATGTTCCTCCCCAATGTCTTGCAAAGGTCCTGCATCAATATTTACAGCCCGGTTAGAATGCAACACTACTGTTGTCAGTAACCTTTGTCTGATGGCTCTGAGTGTTCATCCAGGCTGTAGATTCTGTGAGATTTTAATCTAAACTATTACGTTGCTAAATAATTGGCCTGGAACCATTTACACCACTTTGAGTGACATTGAAATCCAAGGTGCCTCCCTGGATATATTTGCAAACGTTGCTTTATGGCCCCAACTAAAGGGAGTTGCATCACTGCTAATTTTCTTATGTACACAATGAGCACATTTTAATTCTAGGGTTCCTCAGGATTCTCTGTATCTTGGGTCCAATTTAGGTCACATTATTGTGACACTACCATGCATGTCACAAAATCTAGGTAGACAACTGGTCTTGCTTCTGAAATACTAAGACATTGGAGATTTTTACAGGGGCATCAAACAGTCCTATTTGTTAAAACATCTGACCATAACACTCGCCTGCTATGAGAGCACAATCAGTGAAATGAATATGAATTTCTTTACTGAGATTATACAATTTAAACACTTATGTCACTGTGTTAGATACTTTTGACATACTGAACAGGAAACGGGTTGGCTACCTTTAATAAATTATGTAGAAATATGCAAACTTCTGTATATCCACATGTCATGACAGGTAGCTGCAATGCAGGTGAATCTTCACAGGTTCAGTTGGCCTGATATTACAAAGCAATGCTCTGTTATATCAGGCCAACTGAACCTGTGAAGATGTGACTTTACTATAGCCTGGTTTCCAGCCTGATTCGCTGCGTTCCGTGAATCAGACTGGAAACCAGGCTACCTTTACTATAGCAGAAGTGTGTAGTTTCCTGTTGAATGGGTAAAACTTTCTAAGTAGTAAGTTCTGTTGATGATGCACGGGCTGTTTAGTGTATAGCCAGCTTCCTTGATGTTCAAATGTAATTGTATGATGATGATTTTTTATATATATTTTGTTCTCCAGGAAATGTGTCGGAACAATACAATTCAGCATAGAAATCACAGACTTCAAACACAGGCTACCTCACAATGGGGAAAGAGAATAAACACGCATCACTAGGGCACACATTCTAACAATGGAATGTGTGGCCTTATGTGTTGTCGCTTGCTCAAAGTTCACTAGAAACAATGTGTCTGTGAAATCCTGTGGAGATTTGTTCTCATTTTTTTTGAGTGGGACGGGCTGTTAAACCAGAACCACTGTTGGTGTCCCTCCAACAATGCCTGATTGTCTAAATGTTGGAGCTTGTTTTGATTGATTGATTGAATACTTTATTGGCAGAAAGAAATGTAATCACAGGGTACAGTCAAACAGAAATGTAATCGGTACAGGGTACAGTCAAACAGAAATGTAATCGGTACAGGGTACAGTCAAACAGAAATGTAATCAGTAGTACAGGGTACAGTCAAACAAATGTAATCAGTACAGGGTACAGTCAAACACATGTCCAAAGGGATCACTGAAAAAGTCCTTGCAGTCTTTTTTCCATTCAGGTCCTGGATATTCAATTCACAATCATGACATGAAAAATAACAAATCATAATGTACAGTTGTACACGGACGCACGCGCACATACACACGTGCGGCGCGTGCACACTCACTCACACACACAATACTGTATAATAATGTACAGTACATGCTCATTTCAACAACATGGTGTTGACTTTTACTCCCTCACAAGTTTGATCCTTGCTTGCAATAGTAAACTAACTATGGTCTTTTTGTAGTAAATGTTCTAATGGCCTTTTCCGTTGACGTTTTGTTTTTCATGGTGTAGATGGGGTCGAGGATTTGGACTCTTGGGCTCAATATTTGGAAATGACAGTGCGTTGAACCAGCCGAACAGCGTCCACGGAATTTTCTTTTATGCCTTTCAGCTCTTACTAGGTAAGAATCTTTTTCCCAGGTCATCTGTAAGCATTGATAATTCAGGTGACACGTCTCCCTAGTCACGGTGCTTTGAGCACTGAATCACCACCCCCCTGTGTTTGGCTAACCATCACTCAGATGATAAGACAGTAAATAGTAAATACATACTTCAACTGGTATAATTTAAAGGGTGAGGTCAGGAATTTTAAAAGTACACCCTCTTTGTGAAGTTTCAAAAAGTTTTTATGATTGTGTTTTCTGATAAATCCACACCAGTCACCAGCATTAGTTAATATTAATAGAATAGTTAGCAATGCTGCTACTTGGCTATTGACATATTACTTCTCTCTCACATTGCATGCATGTGCTTCCATGCTTCAGGGATGTGATTTTCTTAATAACATTTTCTCTGACATACAACAAAATGTATATGGAAAATAACAATGTTGGTCATTCCATGTTAGTTATAGCGTCACAGACTTTCGTCTATATTAATAATTCTTCTTGTGGATGGCGAGTTATAAATTTAGGGTCTGTCCTTCCTTCCAAAGGTCCTAATTTTAAGTCTCCCACGTTGACCAGTTGTACAGCAGCTGGTTTTGCTGACTCAGTCATGCTGGTTTTGATATGCTAGCCTGATGACTGGCCCATGGGGCTGCTTAACCACCTGGTTATAGCAAAGAACAAGAGGCCCTTTTACCCATAGCAGTTATGACTTCTCTTATTTGACAGAACACAATAGTGGCCCAGTTAGGTCAAACTGCCGTGTGTTGGGATTTCCGTGTTAAAGGCCAGGCAATGCTTTTAAACTTCAAAATTAAAATCCAAAGGATCTTCATGCTGTGTTGGAGGTGCTCTCCAAAACCACAGCATTATTATAATCCCCAGATAATTCAAATTGAAAATGGTCACAGGCATCCAGCCCCCTTTCCCATGGTCTCAAATGGATTCTGTATGGATGGAGCGGTGAATTGAGAAGGATGACCAAGTGTTTTTACATGGGAAATACTGGAAAATGTTCACAAATGGAACAATTATAAATGACATGATTCAGAACACAATTAGAGCTATTAAAATTACATAATTCAGAACTCGAATTCAATGTTAATGAAGTTCTTGTTCGATGATGAGGTTTGCTTTCTCAATGTCATTGTGTTATTAGCTCCTTTTTTAAGGGGTGGGCACGCACGCTTATCCGACACACATCTCTCCCGACAATGCGTTGGTTCGACATGCGTTGCTCCATGCTTGCGGTTAGGGTTTGGGGTAGGTTGTCGGTCTGATAGTATATCGGAACTGTGCCTGTACCCTTTTTAAAAGCAACTTTTTTTTACTATTCCAATGAATCCAATCATGAGATTTTCCTAGAAATACGTACTGAAAGCAGCCCTATATATTAAGTTTATGAAGAGCCCTGAACTGGATAAACTGCAGTGAACTTTAACACATCATTTCAGCAGTTTGGTAGCAGAATTTACAAAAACTATAAAACTACTGTATTGTAATCATTTTCTGCCACTAAGGATTTGGCTGACATTTTCGTCAATCTGATTCCTTGACTGTTCATCATTCAAAACTCTCTTTACAGTCCTATCTTATTTCACTTGATCGTTAGCTTATATATCAGGACCACTGTCCTTGTTAAGTAGGTTTGTCTATGCTATCATTATAATTCTTAACGTTATGTTGATATCCACCATTCTAGAACACCCACCTATCATCTTCATTTACTTTGAGATCTGTATTCACAAGTTTGTGAGAGGGTCTTTTTTATACGTTTGATAGTTTACGGATTAGGGAGTCGGTTTCTAGATTAATTCTGCATAACCATGTAAACAGAGCTATGTGATCTGGACAACTTGAGTGACCTCATGTTGCTTGTGCATTTCTTGAATTTCTATGGTCTGTCTATGAGTCGGCAAAAGTATGTTTGTTGTTTCCCGTTACTGTCTTGTTACAGGAATGACTGTCAGTGCAATGGCCGCCCTCTTCCTCATGACGACGTCCATCTTATCGGTGGTGGGTTCGCTCTACTTGGGCTACATCCTCTATTTTGTCCTAAAGGACTTGTGTGTCATCTGCATTACCACATATGTGCTGAACTTCATTCTCTTTATCCTCAACTACAAGCGACTAGTTTACTTGAATGAGGCCTGGAAGCAGCAGCTTCAAGCCAAGCAGGACTGAAGTTGTAGAGACAGCGAGAAGAATATAACTAAAAAGAAATGTGACCTCTGAACATGTGACTTGACACCGGGATACCTTGCTTCCACAAGATGTGTATTCTGCTGTGTTAAAAACAAACAAAAAAACAAACAAGAAAATTAACTTTAAAAAGTTGGGCCTGACATGTCGGTGTTGATTGCAACCACAGAAGGATTTATTAGCGAATTATTTTTTCTTTACTCACCCCCCCCCCCCCCACACCCCCCTCTCCACTGGCAATGTACGGGGAACTCCATCAACCCAAGCAAGCAGAGGTAGTGGTTCACAATGTGGAAGATGGGCAGCCCTCTTCTGAACAAAAAGGATCGGAAAATGGACAAAATATTGGACTTAAAGGGGTTTACTTGAAATAGTTTGAGGGTCCTCCTGTCACAGTGGATCTGCACTATAACCCGAGCGGAACTGTATATTGCGTCAGAAATACATACATGGTCAGCTCTAGGTTATCAGAGTTTGCAGATATGGTTTCACGATGGGGCAAGAAAATGATTAACACAAAAGTAGTGTTTTATTTTCTTTTTCTTCCATGTTTACACTTCTAGCACGTAACGTTTTGAAGAGGACCACTAATATAAAACATGGGAGAATGTGATGTATGTTTTGTCTAGTTCAGTCGCATTCTTGTTTTCTTTTTTGCATTCATGTAAATAGTTGCTGAGCAATATTCCAGGCTACATTGTGATTTAGTGTTGACATAGACATTTAAGGATAAACGCCTGCCAACAAAAAAACTGAAAAAACATACGAATCAATCTGGAACGGAGAGCGCTATGATGTCACCATTCGGATGAATACGTCTGCAAAATGTACTTGCTGTTGGTGCGGGACATTTCCTTAAAGTTGGGGTCAGGCATGCTGTTCAGAGTTGTGGATGTCTTCTTTGCAAATGGTCACCATCTCATATGCCCTCGGAAGCCATTAAGTTCTATACATATATATACAAGTCTGTCGGACAGAACGGTAGGTTTGTAAGACCATGTCTACTCAACGGCACTTTCACTGTAATTGTTTTTGGTTTTAATGTTCAACCGTGTGAAAAGCATTCCTGACCGCCACACACACACACAAAGTGGGATCCATGAAGACTTATGTGCCTAAAGGATCGTGAGGTGAACTACTTTATTTTCAGGAGGGATGTATAATGTCATGTAACGCCATTTTTGTTCTTTGTTTCACTGTCATAGGCCCTGGGCTTTATTTTTTTTATGATTACTAAATAGTCAACTAAAATGCCAGTATAGTGTTTTCAATAATGGGTAAAGGGGACCTCACAAAACCGTGAGGAGTCATTTTCAGAATGTGGGGAAATAAAATACTGGGAAAGGTATTGCATTTTTTTTCCGTTGAAATGAACAATGCAAGGTATTATGTGCATTACATTGTGATATGTACTTCAGTGCACAAATTGTGCACTAAAATGTTAATTTACCTCTGAAAGTATAAAACTGGGTACATTTTTACATATTCGGGGGTAAATTAAAGCTCTGGATTTTGCTGTGTGGTAAAGAAATCTGGGATGCTGAAGATCTCCATTGATATTGTGTAGTTGACACTGGTGGCTCTGTACTTATTGTAACCATTTTAGTATGGAAACGGAAATCATTATCTGCATTCAGTGCTATACAATTGTAGTTTACCAACAGTACAGGAAAGCTATGTCAATGCTTTGGTCCAGTATCTCGGTATTGTCAAAGTGTGGAACAGCTCCCAGCAGCTGGATTTCCTATTACCAGCACCAAGATCAGACTATTGTTTTCCCTTTCAGATCACCATTTATTTTGTATGTGTTATCAATGTTTTTGTTTTTCAGATGCATGGTACAAAATGTCCTGGCTTCAAGCGTATCTTGGCCATTGGACAACCTTACGGATACGGTTACAGAGCTATACATGTGGTTCTAGTTTAATACCAATTGGTTGATGGTTTCAATCCTACCGCTGCTAGTCTCATGTGACATGTCCCTTGTGTAATGTATCACGGGATGCTTAATGTAAAAATTACTTGTTGATCTTGGCAAATGTTCAAAGAAACAATGAATTTTATTGGCACATGCTTCTTGTACTGTATCAAGGCATCTGTGTATGCAAATGGGGGAAAGAGGCAGTACATGGCTGCACTTGAAGCCGTAGTATACTCCTTACTGTCAGTACGTGACTGTACTGTACCTGTATACTTATTACTGTCCGACCAAAATGTGGCATCCCAGCCTTTTCTTGTTGTTACTGTATTCTCTCATAGAATGAGGTCAGTGGTTGGCTTTTCAGCTCTTTGCATTTCATGGGTTAAATATTTTAGTTAAGACGGCAATTGTTCTTTTACAGACAAACATTTTGTTGTATTTTCTGTTTCATTCTTTTGTCAACCATGTCCGAAAGAGGCTTGTGCTCACCAAGATCATGAATTTCACTCAGACGTCAGGTTTCTGTATAGACTGTCTTCTCGTTTTACCATAACTGTGTCTTGAGTAACACAAATGTCAGTCTGTTACATCATAAATGTGCTCCCAATATTTCCACTTAACCCTGTTATTTTAGACATGGGTGAGATAGTCATTCAAGTCAAAGAAGCTTGTATAATGTGATGTGTAATCTTACAGTAGGTTGGACAAAGAGGTCACAGTGATATTTCTTTCATATGAAAAGGAGGGTTAAATTATCACCAACGCTAGACTATGACTCAGCCCCATGTATTGATGGCATGTACATTCATGTTCAATTTAGGCCCCGCAGTTGATAACTGCCATGTTCGTTGCATCACCAATGCCATCAAAAGTGCCTTCTGTTTGATCACCGGGCCTTGATCCAAAGAAGAGCAACAGTGTAAAATTAAGAATGACAGTAATTGGCACTCGTGCTTGCCTTCCTTCAAATGTAATCTAATTGGTAATCTACGGTGCAAAAAACAAAGGCTACCTTTCCTTTTCCCCAATCTGATCTCTACTGTCATTGTTTTCTAGCTAGTAACAGTTTGTTAGCTAAGAGTACACTATGTTTAAACTACAAGATTGTAATGTTATTTCTCCACCTTTAAATATGCCCTTTATCTGTATAGACTGTTAACATTCTGGGTTGTTTGTTAAAACAATGGGGTTGAGGGCTAGAAATCCATGTCAGCATAACATTATTTTTTAATTAAATTGTTTTTGTGGAAGACAACTTTAAGTTTGCTTCTGTATTTGCCAAATAAGTTTTAAATGCTGTATTTTCTTACCTGGAAAAGTGTTACATGAATGGTAGGGGGTGCAAAATCTCAATAAATCCATACCTTATGGGAAAAGTTGCAAAATTTGACACGAGTGAACATTGGAAATTGTGTCATTTGTCATGTGGAAATGGTCTACCATTAAAACATTCCCTCTGAAACAACCTCTGTCACTTTGATTGGTTCTTCTGAGAGGAATGCATACTAGACAATGTATTTTAAAGTGTGGGGGTTATTGTTGGGTCAATGGTATGAAAGTAGGCGTGACCACATGCTTGGTCCAATTAATTGAATGGGACAAACGCCAGCTGTAAGTCTGTATGGGATATTTCCTGGTAGAAATCAAACTATCCTGTAGCACAAGAATAACATGGAGGCTTAATTTCAGTTGTACTCACCATTGGGTGAGGCTTTTATTCAAGGAAGAAAATGGTCAACTTAAGACATCAAGGTATGAAAAAAAAACATACAGGACACAACACAGTTGTAAACTGCTGTAAACACTTTTTGGGTCGGGACTCCAACCCGCGAGACACTGTCAGGTGCCCAGACTACACCAGCTGCCCGGGTCTACCTTTATTTTATTTAAAAATCCGTTTGAGAAAACTGGAAATATCAGTATGTTAAAATGACACCTGTACTTGGAACTTTGTGCAAACAAGTTCAACATATAGACACAATCTCTTATGTAACATCACTTACAGCTCACCATGTCCCAATGCTTTTATAGGACTGGAAATATAAAGGCTTATCTCAGTCCATACAAATGGTGTGAGACGACATCAAGGAATTTTCAGATATTCAAAGTGACAGCTTCTTGTACAGGAAATTGTTGGAGGATTTGTGCTGTCGCAATCAATGGTTGCAATATTTTCCTTATAAAAAAGGAAAGGTGTTTAGTGAATTTGGAAAACATATGGGAGAAAGCAGTTGCACAGCTGTTTAGGGAATTTTGTATACATAATGTCAGCTCCATCAAAGGAATGTTGAAAAAGAAAATTGGAACGTTGCATGTAGGCAAAAATAATCCTGACGGGTGTAAAAATGAGGAGCATGTTTAATAAGCATACACATACAGCTTTTTGCACAGATTTTCTTTGTTAATACAATTAGCTTTTCTTTATGGTAGTTATCAACAAGACAAGAGATGTGCAAAGATGTTGTCCAGCATTAGATAAATGGTTTCACTCCCTGAAATAAAGGTCTGTTTCTAATCACTCAAGACAGATTCTGCCAACATCTTAACCACTAAGCCAAAGGGAATTCCCTATAGCTCTAGGAAGATATTAGACTTTAAAGCCATCAGACTGAGGCTGTGAGCCACTCCCATCCCTCTGGATCGGGGTCACGGCACCAATGTAACACCCAGGATTCGTACCCGGGTCTCCCCGGGCAAGGTTGTGAGCCAGCCACTCTACAAGTTTCTAACGAGTCACAGATGAGTTGTAAGCTAGCCTATTTTCGGTGAGTGACACACTTCCAGAGAAGTCATGGCGACTGATAACTTTAAACCATGATTTATTAACTACATTTTATGTTACAGCCTTATTCAAAAATGGATAATTATTTTTCTTTTACTAAGAAATCTCCACTATACCCCCCAAAAAGTAACTTTATTGTGCATACAGTACGTATTCACACCCTTTGCTATGACACTCAAAATTGAGCGAGGTGCATGCTGTTTTCACTGATCATTCAATAACTTGATTAGAGTCTGCTTACGGCAAATTTAATTGATTTGACATAACTTGTTTTTATTTATTATTGGGCAAGAGAATATACATAATTGACAATATCTAAGTCACAACACAAACTTTGATGAGGCAGTATTGCACGGTTTAAAAAAATAAGGTTTTCTTAATTTTCTTAAAAATATATATTTTATCATGATTTCACAGACCAATCAGACAGATTCAAGTACACAGTTGTTCCTTACTTAAGTTAGTTAACCTGGTTATCAAATATGATGCTTTTTATGGTCCCGTTAAAATGATCCTTGCTTTTTTTTTTAAAGATGCATCATTAGTCCTCATGATTGGATTATTAAGGCCAGGCAATTATCACTGATTATCACATTATTTTCCCTCTACTGGCACAAGTTCCTGTTGCATTCTCCCAACAGCTCAATCATGCAATAATAATATTTTTTTTATCCTCCCGTAGTTGTCCAATAGTCGACTATAGACAACATTTAGCCATTCATAGTGGACTATACAAATCCTTAGTCGGGGACAGGTAAAGAGTGCCTTCACCTTGGAGCCTCTCAGAGCTGGCAGGGAGCCCTGGTCCAGGACGGCAGTCTGCCCGTTTCATTTGCCAGTCTCCAGTACCTCTCCCTTAGGATGAAAGCCCCTGCTTTAGGCTGCCTCTGTCTGCTAAAAATCCCTTTCTTGTTCCCCACCACACGGGTCACACCTGCAGACAAGACAAAACCGATACGATCCAGTGAACTTTTATGATGTATATATCATAAACAAATGTATTCACTTATAACTGTGCAATATATAACTGGAATTGGGAAATGTGTAGCCTCTGTTTTCAGTAAGGCAACATGCGTACTACTCAATTGTATAAGACTAAGACAAATTAAATTATTTTCTTCACACAATGTATGATTCCTGAATACGCGATCATGACTAGGTCGCTAGTCGCTCGCTACTACGCGATTGGCTGGCAGTGCTTCTGGCAGCGTTTCCGAGTATGGGTCTCTTATGGGACTCTTATTGGCTTAGGCGGCATGGGGTGGGACTCTCATTGATGACTAGCTCGCTTCATTGATGACTAGGTCGCTTACATTTCATGAGCTGTTATTTGTCAGGTTTCACATGACAAAAAATGTATCCTCAATGTCTCTTATACTTGGGTGTGTAGTACTGTGTACCAAAAAAAAGTTTTATCACCATGGAGTTCTAACGGTGATGGCCGGGAGAACTCCAGAATGCTGGTTGGACATCATGCTGGGGTGATGGGGGCCTAGTACTACACAACCCCATTTAAATAATGCAAGGATACCAGCACATATACGTGTAGCATCTTCCTGTGTACAGACCAACTCTCTGTAGAACTGCTAAAGCAGGGGTACTCAACCTGTGGGTCCCCAAATTGTTTTGGGAGAGTCCCCACTCCCCAGATGACAGTAAAGTGAAAATTTGCCTGAGGAAGGTCGCAAGACCGAAACTTTGCTCTCTGCTCTTTAAAAATAAATGCTCTTGACATGATCTGTGGTGGTGTGTCCCTCCTTTCTCCAACACTTAGAATGCGCCAGAGGTTTTCAAAAATAATGGCGCTAGAGTGCCAGCAGATATGGCAGATTTTTCTCTGAAAAGCCCCGCCTTCCGTTCCCCCCCAAAGCCGGCAGGCATAATCTTCCATTCTTACCTTGCACTGGTCACGCTAAAGTCTCTCTAGAAGCGTTAATAACCATGGAGAGTTCCTAGATGAGAAGATACGAGCCATTCTTTTGGAGCCGCAAACAAGGAAGTGAACGGCAGTGCCCATGCGCAAATCAACAAGGAGTACATTGCAAAAGAGGCTATATCAATAAAAAAAGACCAAAAGACGCCTATACGTGCTTAGCACCCCAATGGTTTTTTATATAAAAGGCGAGTACCGGTATACACTTTCTTAGCAAAAATTGTGTTAAGACATTTGTAATACCTAGAGAAAAAAAAAAGAAAAGGAAAAGAAAAGACCAATCAAAAGTAATCAAGATACTACACTATAAAAACTGGTCAAACATTGGCCAAATTGCCAAATAATATCAGAAACAGGCAAAGTCGCAGTGCGAGGCGTTGTGAGCTTGTAGATCAGCTATTTTCACAATATTTATCTGTGGAAACGACGATGTAATTCCTCAACTCCTACATACCAAGTGCTTGTCAGGGTGGGGGGGGGGGTCCCCGGTTCAAATAGGATTATTTTGGGGGGGGGGGGGGGGGGGGTCACAGCCCGAAAAGTTTGAGAACCTTCTGTGCTAAAGCACCTGTACGTACATGCATCACTAGTATCAGGTCTGGTTTGACAGTGCTGTCATGACGTAATCCCTCGCTAACTAACCTTGTACAGTCATGAAGTCGGCAAAGTTCCAGATGAGCTCGCCGACCACGTACTCCTTTCTCTTCTCATCAAACACGCCGTGGTAGCTCTGCAGGACGATCTTCTGATACTCCTCTGTAAACATCATGGGGGGATCCTACACATTGGAAAAGAAAAGCTCAGCAGCACTCGCAAAGTACTTCCCCCAAAATGCAATGGTTTTCCGAAATTTCTGAAATAGTCAAAACAGCAGATCTACAAGATCACAACGTGCCACATCATGACACGTTGTATGCTTGTAGATCTGCTATTCTTACCATTTGAAATGAGAGAGACTATGGGCCGATTCATACTCCTATTTTACCGCTGTTTCGGCGCTGTAGTGCCGAAATGATTTCGGCTCGTCAGAAACTTTCAGTAGCACCGAAGAGCCGACTTTAGGACGGTACCCGCCCCCCCCGAACCTCAAATGACGTCAAATTGTAGGCTCTACAGCGCCGAACCGACTTTTATTCGGCTCTAAAATAGGAGTATGAATCGGCCCTATGACTGAAACCAAAAGGATTCAAATGTGTTTGTGTGAGCGAGTCCTCACACTGTGAAGCCCGGGGACCACATCGGCTCCATATTCACTCTGGATGATGGGTTTCTGGTACTTCCCATACCAGTTCTCAAACTGGGTGTGGAGCTGGATGGGAATGACCTCCAGGTGGCCCGGGTCGTGGTACCAGGAGAAGTAGCTGTTCACACAGATCACGTCTACATAGGGAGCCTGGAGACGGGAAGGTATGGTGGGGAAGACAATGGCAGGGAAACAAATTAGAAATGAATACAACTGGCCTGGGCCGTGGCTCAGCGGTCCAGGCACCTTGGCTGGTAATCCAGTCTGGCAGTGTGTTGCGTGTTCGACTCCCAATCCCGACGGCCTTTACTGCGTGTCACCTGCCATCTCTCTCCCCATTTACCGTCAGCCCACTTTCTATCTATCCCTCTACAAAAATAATAAAATAAAAGGCAAAAGCCACAAAAAGAAATAAATGAATACGACTCCAATGTGCCGTTATTCTTCTGATGACTTAAAACGAGTCTAATCAGCATACCTTTGACATTGAATGGGAAACTTTTGTGGATTCATGCAGCATTTTGTCTTTCTTGATAACGCAAATACACACAAGCAAGTGTTTTTCTATAAGTTCTGTGGATATAATTATACAGTGCTGTAGTGTAGTCTAGGCTTTTTCAGGGCGTATACCATAAATATTCCCTGCACAAACATGCAAGCGTACAGGCTATACATCTATCTCCTGTTTCTGTTTTTGAAATATAGTCTCTGTATATTGTAAATTAGAATGTTAGAAACTATACGATGGGGACTTACGTTGATTTCAAGTAACTTGTAGGCAATTGATACAATAGCAATACACAGTATCTCAATGCTGAAATTAGTGATATTCTCCTTTAAGAGCTCTGTGAAAATGCGGAAAAAGGTCCCATGAGACTGATTGGCGACAAAGAGCCACATGCTGCTGCAGGGCCTATTATTTATTACCTTCAGCCAGAGACTAAGAGCATAGGTATGTCTGTCTACAACACAGTCCAAGCACAGTAAAATCTAGGGCTTGCTTGACAGGTTGGCAGGTTTTAACCTGTTGGTTTTCTCACCAGACATACTCCTACTAAACCTGTGTACTACCCAGGGGGGCAGTCAGCCAGATATTTCGTGAAGCCTCATTTGAAATCGGTAGTTCATATAATGGCCTGTTGTGGCGCTGGACTGGACCCAAAAAGCCCCATAGCTCCATAGAGGCCCATGTATTTTGGCCCAACTTCACCTAGACTGTATTACCTTAATAAACATGGTCATGAATACTTTCTTCTTCCAGTCACTAGTTTAAAGTCTCATTTCTAATGTCATAATATTCTTTTTGGAAAATTATGGTCCCATTAATTAAAAAAATGACCATAAAGAAAAAAAAACATCGCGTATGTTCTGAGGGGCGTGGCTACCGTTACAGTCTATGATCGGGATTCCCCTCCCACTCGAGTCAAAATAAAAACCAACGGAGAAGAAGGGGGGAAGTCCCGCCTCGTTGTCTGGGCAGCCAATGGCCAGCTGGTCCAAAACGGAGCCAGCCAATGGCCAGCTGGTACCAAACGGATCTAGAAAGATGGCGACTTACAGTGCAGGAATAACAGGCTTCATTTTACGTCCATGTTAGACCCGGCGAACGCTTTGTCCATATTTTTTACAGTCTATGGTACTACCTACATTTGAATAAAATGTGTGAATATTCAATAAAGTTCCCCACACTGGGATGCCTGTTAATAATAATTACGGTAGACCTATTGCATCCCACAGAGCCATTCACTACTAGAGCGTGTCCTATATGTTACATATATATTTTCTGAGTATAATGAGTAATTAAGACACCATTACATATACAGATCATAAATACATAATGATTACAGACAAACAGATTACTGAAGTGTACACTGTAGAACACTCACCCCCTTGTCTCTGGCATAATTGCTATCAGTGATAAAGGTGACGGGGCGCGTACTATCCAGTGACTTGGTGTGAGATATCAATGTCCTGAGGAGGAAAAGTATAATCGATTTTTTTTCAGAAGAATGCTAGAACATCAAGTGTTGCAAGTAAGGACTCGGATATATAAAATATGAACTTGTGTGTAGTTTCAGGTCTACAAGGGCTTATATGTATTCAGCACATGCATACCAGGCAACCAGTGTGTTGCCTGCTTCAATAGCTAGGCAGGACAAAAGAATGTCTCTGTCCTACATGTCCAATCCAGGGTGTGGGCAGCCCAATAAAAGTGTTTGAGGCTGCGGAACCTCACTCAAATAGAGACCCTGCGAGAGAATGTAGGAGGGGTGGACGACGTCACTGCACGCTCGCGGTACGTCAGAACGGTCGTTGAAAAACATGCATTCTAATGAGATTTTATCGTTCGCTTGCTCGCATCGCTGGAAGTGTAGATGAGGTGTTAAGCCCAAACCACACCAAAGGGTCAGGACAAAACGTTTTTTTTTTAAAGGTAAACCACACCAACTCAATGAGTTGCATTGGTGTGGTTTACCTTACAAAATGTTTTGTCCCGACCTGACCTTTTGGTGTAGTTTGGGCATTAGACTCCACCTGTCCACCAGTTCTACCACTCTGACTGCATTCCAACATTTCTAACCTAGACCATATCTCGGTCATCCCTCCCTCGCTTGGAATTCTTTTACAGTTGTAGGCTTCTAGACTATTCTAAGTACAAGCTGAAATGGAATGATGGGACGTGGGTAGGTGTTGAAGGGTAACCAGTTACTCACTTGAAATAGAATCCAGCGGGAGGCATCTCTGCAGCTGGCTCATTAGCTACTGACCACATGACCACCGAGGGATAGTTCTTGTCTCTCCTGACCAGCTCGTCCATGACATCCAGATGGTGGTCCAGGGAGGCATTTCTAAAACTACGACTACAAATATACAACATACTTTTATAACATCCACTGATCAAATTAGTGAAATATGATCATATAGTGTTGCTACAACAGAAGACCGCAGACCAGCAGCGTAATATCTGCTGGTCTGCAAGGTTGATTTACGATGTTTGAGGATTCCGGTTTGCCCGACCGTCTTTCTTTGGGTGCCCTCAATACAAACCAGTCTCCATCACCATCTGTGTGAGAGTGCACAAAGCACCAACCTTCCTCTATTGCTCCCATCCTCTGGTAGCGGCTAATGAGATGCTTGTTATGAACACGATTTCATTCCTCAAAGGCAATTTAAATAGGAGCCGATTTGAACATTCGTTTCCTTGATTGATGCTTTGATGAACAGTTTTGAGTAAATATTAAAACTGCAAACTGAACTTCATGTAGATGCTCACAAGCAACCTAAAAAGTATTTTGCTGTAAAACATAAAAGATGCTGATTCCACACAACAATTAAATTCATATATTTAAAACAAAACTCACACTTGTGTGAAGTGAGGGGTGCTCTTGTCATACATCATCAATCATACATCACATTGCATGACGCTCAGCCAATCAAATCATCACAAATGTTATTCCGGCCAATCACTTTTGGTGTCTTCACTTTTCTGCCCTCACTTTTATCCTCAATATTACTTTGCTCAGCCAATCATCGCTATGGGGTGATCAGCCAATCAGCTGCCAAAGTTTGTGTTCACATAAACCCTCGAAGCTGGGCATAGGAAATGGGAGTTGGCATGCAGAAACCTATAATGGATAAAAGATGACCACAATGATCACTGAGATGTATACAGTGGTACCTACATGTCTTTAATTCCCACACCTGGGCATTCATCTATCACCACAATGCCATGACGATCACACATCTGCATGATCTCCTCGGCATAGGGGTAGTGGCTTGTACGGAACGAGTTGGCCCCAAGCCACTTCAACAGGTTGAAGTCTTTCACAATCAGGGGCCAGTCCAAGCCTCTACCACGAATCTATGGCACCCAGAAAAGGACAGGGAGTCGGTTATGAATTCAATATTTTGAGTGAACATGTCGTCGTCTTTATAGTGTGCCTTGAGGAAAATAAATGTGTTTTAAAACATAATTTAAGGCTGGCAGTGGTTCCCAAAGTGGGGTCCGGGGACCCCCAGGGGTCCAAAACTATGGAATGCACTTCCCTTTACAATCAGAACTGCAGCCTCACTGCTAAATGCCTAAATTGTCCTTGAGGGAGTTACATGGGTCCCCAGATAAATGATAGTTATAGGAACCAAATGGACCCTTATGGGTCTGTAACTCAGAACCAAATGGACCCGATTTGTACACTCTCAGAGTTAAATTAAATAGGGGAGTGTAGCCTAATTCAGGTCAAACCGGGGGCCCTTGAAATGAAAATGGTTCTCTTATGGGGTTCCTTGGCATACATTTTCAAATGGGGGGGTCCGCAGGCTAATGAGTATCATTTTGGGGGTCCTTGACATGAAAAGGTTTAAGAATCACTGATTTAAGGTGTTGGTTTTTGGTGATTCATTCAGTGAAGCTTTGCTGCCCCCTAGTGGTACTCACATCGGCGTCCTCGTGTTTGTTGACTCCATGGAAATAAAAGGGCTTATTGTTGATGAGGAACTGGCGACTGGTAACCTGGACTGTTCGGATGCCTATTGGTAGGGTGTACACGTCTTCGTACGCGGCCCCCTCGTGGACTGCCGTCATGTGAACCTGGAGGTTTAGGGGAGAGTTCATAAGCTATTGACCTTATGCACATGGCTGCCATCTTGCCAGCAAGGTGCCAACTAGGTGCAACTTCCCATTGACAACCCATTCATTCATCCAAACAGAAAAGTCCTATGTAATTGTATTAAACAACATCAAACTCACCAACATTGCAGCTGTACGTAAAGCTTGGATTATCCTCTTTCAATCTGTAAAGTTTTTGTTTCATAAAAATCCACCGTAGACATGTTATGAGCTACTTCCTGTCAAGAAATTCATTTCAGGTGATTGGAGTGTTGGAAGTGCTCATTTACATCACTCAACAGCCCTGCGTACCACCAGTTTTGAATTTGCACATAATGCGGGAGGCAGCAGGAGGTTGCTTTACTGATAGCGAGCGCTTCCAAACTCTGACACTGAGAAGATAAATCACCTGCAAGGTATTTCTTGACAGGAAGTAGCTCATAATTTTTTTTATGAAACAAACACTTTGCAGATAGAAAGAGGATAATAGCTTTTCGTACAGCTGCAATGTTGGTGAGGTTGACGTTGTTTAATACAATTAGATAAGACTTTTCTGTTTGGAAGGATGGGCTGTCAATGAATGGGCTGGTAGTAGGTGTGGTGGACTGGCCATCGGAAAGACATGAGTGGGCCGTTGCTGCATGGCTGGTGTTTTGTTTGGTTGTTTGTTTTTTAGAAGCCAACATTACATTAAATATATAAATGGTGCAGCTCTCTCGTACAGAATGCAACAATATGACCACCTTACAGTAACTTCTTCAAAGCATGCTGTACCTGTCTCTGCCCACTGCGTTTCTGGTGGTGAAACAAAGCTGCCACATAAACTGCTGGGATGTTGCAACTTCAACAATGCAGGCATTAGCCCACTGCTGCTTGCTGCAGCCTCTTCAAAATTGTGGTGCGTCACCAATCTCATGTGTGAATCTAGTCTACTCTACTTCTTTCATCCCCATGGTCTCCAAAGTGATTGTCCTTGGACATAAATAAATACCTCATTTTCATTCTCTGCAGCTACAAAACACCAGACACTAGTACTCAACACACATAAAATCCAATCACTGAATGACCAAAATTCAGTAATTGGTGTCTAGTAACACATCTCACAAAGAGTGAAATTCAGTTTCCCTAGGTCTAGGAGAATCTGTGACAGCTGCTGAAAGTTGGGGTACCATCAACAACCTATATAAAAAGGCAAAATCTTCAAAATGTCATTCAAAATTAAGCTAGGGGTTTTTCATGATTCTAAATCCATTGCAAGCATTTGTTTTGCACGAAAAACACTCCTTGGGCTAAAAACGGCCATAGCCGTCATGCATCGTCACAAATGTGCTGAGGTCATTGCATTTGGGAAAGTGCCTATACAGTATATACATTATATACAGCATATTCTGTGCATTAGCAGAATACTTAGTGAGGCATATTTGTAAAAAGAAGAAGAAGGAAAAAAGGAAATGATTCAGCTTTTACTGGCATGGGGCTGAATACAGTTGGTGTTGATGTAGGTAGGTGATGTTGAACATACTGTTGCTTACCCTTTAGTGGCTGACGTGACCCGATCTTAATGAAAATATAATGCCACTATCTACTACTAGACAATAGACATGCATGTGAATAATTTTGTCTTACCTCCATGGAGTAAAGATAGGCCGGATTCTCATGCATCAAGTATGGCCACCACAAGTTGACATCCACCACTTTGAGCACCCCAGATGGCCCAGAGGACAAGGCCACAGTGTGTCTATCTTTGTCCATCAACGTTATCTTCAGATTGGCCGTGGGGGAACCTACCGCTGATACACTGTAGCTGACTATGCCTGGAACATAGAGGACAACAAATGTCTGAGCGATAACATACAGTATCAGGTCACAAACGATCATTCCATTTGACCATAAGTGATACAGTACTTGTGGACGTTTGTATTTATTGATAGTGGCAAAGTCTGAGCCCTACTAAACGATCCACAGCTGACGGCTGTGGTTCTTGCAACAAATTGATGAAACCATTTTGTAATAAAATAGCCTTTGTCATGAAATGTCACTTCATCTTAGTTTTTGTAACTGTGACCCGGGCTTTTTTTACACAAGCATAACATACCCAAGAGAGCACCTGTCCTGTACTCTTTCAATCTCAAAGGCAGTATATTTGTATCTAAGCCATTACCAACACCACAGATTCAGTAATAGATGTGAAGAGAGACAAATCACATCATATTAATGAAGAGGTTTTGCCAACCTCAGAGGATGAGATTTATAGGACGGGTAGCAATAATTGACATCTATTAGTAAATACACAACCAGATAGGCATTCTAATAATAGAGGGTATGCGCATGCATAAAGTGAGTGGCAATTTAATGCAATCAGATATGACATTTCTGCTTGAATGTATGAAGGCCAAAAGGTAGGAGGTTTTTATGCCACTCAGTAAGTGTTCCCGCATATCTTCTGGGTAAGTGGGTATGATGATGATGTCATGCACAAACCCTCTATATTACATGATGTCCCAGGTGACAGTGCCCACAGAGATTTGGCACAAAAACGCTCGCACGAGAGGTCTTGTCTGGGTCCTATGACAAAATTAGCTGGCCTTTCTTTCCCCTGTGTTTTATTTTGTTCATTATTAAATTCAATGTTGTTTGTCATTTGTCATTGGTCAATAATTCATATACAGGCATGATCATGAATGTTAGAAGGGCTCCGCATCATCAGTGCCCATACCCTAGGTGGGGTTGGCGAAAGGGTCTTTCTGTATGGAGTTTACATGTTCTCCCGTGTCCCCTAGGGTAGGTACCCTCACAAAAAACATGCAGTAATCCTGGTCTCTAAACTACCTCCCACTGGCCAGCCAGGGCACCTGATGGAGGGGAAAGGAACTGGTCGGAATAACGTGTTCCTTCCACACGCTACATCCGGCCGGGGAAACTTCCGTCAGATGAAAAGAACTAGAAGCAGCTTGGACTCCTCATGCATAGAAGGAAGCATTAGGCCATTCTGCTACCCCCCCAGGTTGGCAGAGTAAGTGTAGCACCCAGGATTACATTAGATAATTGACACTGGGTTGCAAAATCGTGGGATAAAAATGTAAGAAAAAAAAGGGCCCTTCAAGAGGCCGAGCTTTGACATGTGGGAAATATCCTCTTAATCTTAAAACGTACAATTAAATATATGAATACAAAAATGATAATTACCAGTATTTTCAGAGATGTCAGTCACCACAGTGATGTCATCAACATATGCCTTTGGCGTAGTGTATAGCAAGACAGGACGATGTATCCCAGCATAGTTGAAGAAGTCAAACATGATGCTTTGCACAAAATAGCCACCGGGATACCTGTTCAAACAATTTACATTGTTTTATAACTTTGTGGATAAACCTTATTGTGTCATCTAAATTCAATTGATGGCTTAAAGGTGGATGGGGGCAATATGGAAATGCATGTAGAACCAATGTGAACATTGCACACTATTGTACAGTAATCAGGATTGGTTGTCAAACAGTAGGTTTGTTAGCACTGGTTCTCTCTGGCATCTAAGCCCAAGTCCTGTAAGGTTAATTTGTTTAATACGTTTGAATGATGAAGACTAAATGAATGATTATTACACCATAAGATTATGCTTTTGTTTGATGTTCAACCAGTTTCTTAAGTAAGTAATAAACAAACAGAACGGGTTACTTGGAGGTGTCGTCCATATGCTGGATGGTTCCTGGGGGGAGGGTCTCCAGAGTAAGTGTGTTGTTGACTGCAATGGTGATCCTGCATGGTACTTTGGGGTTCTCTCGGATTAAATCCCCTATCTCTGCCTCAAAGGGAAGATGGCCACCGTTGTGCTCCGTCACTTTCACTCCATTCACCCACTACAAGAAGACAGGACAACAGTTAGGATTAGGGTTGTCCCGATATGATCACGTGATCGGAAATCGGGGCCGACCACGTCATTTTCAAATGATCGGAATGAGAATAGGTGCAAAAAAAACGTGATCAGGATTTGGGACATCCCTAGTATCAATATATATAGACTGGATACTAGGTTAGACTGGATTCCTCTGGTATGGCATAAGTGTTCTATAAAAATATGAATATCGGATTGGAAAAATCTGTATCGTGTTACTGCAGCCATGTCAAGATTTTCATTTTTCTGTATTTGTCCTTTTGGGGGCGCTCTAAGTGTGTTCTATGTGTTGAGGGTTCTCAATTACTGTATGTGTCTTTGTTGCATCTGTGCTTCTGCTAATTAAGCTTGTTGGTTACACCTGTTGTGAGTGAGAGAGGGCAGAAGTCTCATTACATTGAAGGAGAGTGCACTGTGCAGAAGGAAGAAAGCTAAGTAAAGTAAACTAGGAGAAGTCAAGTGAACTATAAAATGTAAAGCAGAAGAAAGTAAAGTTAAATACAAGAAATTAAGTAAAGTAAAATAGAGAAAAGAAAAGAAAAAGGGTTTTTCAAGAAAGACTGAAGGATCCAAGTCGACCCCCCCCCCCCCCATTCATGTGCAAGCAGGCAAAGTGGTCAGTATTGTATTTGTTTGTGAATCTTATTGTGAAGGTTTATGTATTATTGTGAATGTAATTGAGTCTCGTGCGATGGATGGGTGGTACAGGGAGCACAAAAGCTAGCCCTCCAAGCAGAACCTAATGCTACTGAAGTTTCTGACATTTGTTCGACCCAGTGCATTGGGTCCTGTTGCACCACTACCATGCCACCTGGTACGCAGTCTTAAACATAAACAACATGTTTAGCGCCTGTCTGCGCTCTTTGACGACATTTTTTCGTGTGAGCGTTTCTGAATATGTTTAGTATAAGTACCCATACATGCCGCTGCGAATATCTCCTGTGGCGCGGAAGCCGTTAAGTATTTTTAATCTTTGTTTGACCGATTTGGTCGCTTTGATTCTTCTCTTCCTTCCTTGTTTATTGACACCTCATTGTACCGCCTATCTGGCTAGCTAGTGGCGCTATAGCTATGACAGAGCAGATCAGAGGCAGGGACGTAGCCGCACAAGCCAACCGCACACCGGGAGGCGGTACAATAAACGGTAAACAAACAAGAAGAAATAAAGCGACCAAATCGGTCAAACAAAGATTAAAAATACTTAACGGCTTCCGCGCCACAGGAGATATTCGCAGCGGGATGTATAGGTACTTAAAGTTCCCGAATTCAGAATAACTCAAGCAAAAAAAGACCGTCACACGGCGCAGATTCAATCTTAGAGAGCATTTTTACTTCCGCGTTCCGGAATTCCCATACGAAAATATAGTTATGACCAGGGACCCAACATAAAACTCATAAAAATTTCAGAAAAGCTTTATGTAGGGTCCCGAAAGGGGCTACACAAAAGCATGATCGGGACATCCCTAGTTAGGATGTTAAATGCAGGGGACGGATTTCACATGTGCAAATGTACAGTGACCCCAATAATAAACTACCAAAGGATGGGTATTCCAGCTAATAACATCATTTTAAGAGGGTTACAGGAATGGATGGAATATTTAGACCTATTGAAGTGAGCCCGGAGACTTTCATTCCCACGTAATTTATATATTGCTCAATAAGTGTGTGGAGGATGAATGAACTGCTGAGGTGACGAGTTTCGTTTAAATTGGAAGCACTTCACGTCAAATGTGTTTAACATATGGTATTGTTCATATTATGTACCATACGTATAGAGAGGAAGGGGAAAGGAAGTTGAGCATTTTCTGGTCCCCGGGGGAGCGGGGAAATTGCTTTTACAGCCTGACACGTACACTGGTTGGGCTGAGGGTCAAGCCGGTGACTTTCCGATTCCAAGGCAGCCCCAATATGACACTGACTTGAACCCTTGGGCCTTCATAAATGCAACATGTTGTGAACACTCAATTTGTTTAGTCTCATACAGCTCCGGAAATTAGAAAGAGGAGCGTAAATGCTTAATTTATGCTCTGTCGTATGACTGTGTCACATGCCGATAATATCTCGTCTACAAGCTCACAACTCGTTGCATTTACGACACTTGTGACAGTTTGTGACACCATCATACGATTAAGTATAGATTGGGCTTAACGGGGAACCACAGGGGTCCTTGGCGGGGTTCTCCCAGCTAAATGATAGAATGTTAGCAGTTTGGTGTACACTGAATGAATGTTGATTGGTGTCAAAAGGGCAAAACTCATATCAAATGGTAGTTCCAACCAGATTTTGCTGCGTTCCGTGGATTTGTAATTGCCTCTTAGTAGAGAATCCACAGAATGCAGCGAATCAGGCAGGAACCCAGGCTAATCAAATGGGGGGTACATGACCTAATAAATAATGCATATCAAACTGTCCATCCTTGTAATGAAAATGTTTGAGAATCACTGTATCACATGCAGCCCCCACCTTCACTTATATTAATGTGGCCCACAGGTTAATGTCAGAATACTGATAAATGTTTTGATTGCAATGTGGCCCTCTGGAGTGAGTGTGGAAATATAGTGGCATTCTCCATCGACACAGTTGCCCACTCCTGACTTGCATACATACACCGTATCACTTACGTACATACTGTACTTACCACCACCGAATAGTAGTGAGCACTCCCCACTCGGAGTACGACTCTAGTTCCCTCATCCGCGACCCAGCCGGCGGGCACCCACACCTCTCGATCATACCACACCCAGCCAATGAAATCTCTCAGTTTGGGGTCCTGGGTTATGTCATTATAGCTGGCAGGAACTGGCATGTCGATCACAGGGCCACTCTGATACAAAGATAGACGTGTGTGTGATTTGTACAGATAATGTATGCATTTGTAACTCAAGTGTTTTTTTATTTTGTTTAGCTTTTTAGACATTTATACAGGGAAGTCCCATTCAGATACAAGATCTCTTTTACGTGGGAGCCCTGTTTAGTGTAGCAGGCAGCAGTACAAAAACATACACAACATAAACACACATTTAAAGTGTGTGCACTGGGTTGCCAATTTCATCCTACCAGGAGAACATCAGCTTCACTTTTATTGTGATGCTGTTTCAACTTCTTTGCATCATCACTTCCTATTTCACTTGTTCATTCTCTATTCTATTCTGTACGAGTATATACCCTCTCCTGATTGGATCAAATTGGTATCCCAACCTGTTGCTGTATTTTAACAGGGAGACACCTGTTGCTGAACAAGCACGGTCCTTATCCTTATATGATTTACTCAGAATAGAGTGAGATGCTTAACACTTATTTTTAACAAAGGAAAATGACTTGCTACACTTTTTAAATGTCATTACCTCGCCGGCGGGATACACACCAGGGCAGGCTCTAGTAAAGTAATCAATGGAACGTATGGAGTCAGGACCGGTACTGCTGCAGTACCACACTACAGATGTGCTATTATGTTCCATGCATACACATCTGTTACTTTGAAATTGCGTTCTATTCATTCAAATAAGTGTCACATTTCAGATTTAACATTTAGGAGATATTTGGACTTGTTCTTTGTTTACCTCTGATAAGCAACTTTTGTACCATGCCTCTTCAAAGCCCTTGTTCCTGCTAAGAGACATGTCTGCCCTGAAGTTCCACAGCCCGTTTAGCTCTTTGATCTCTCGCGAAGAGGACTCTCGGGGAAAGAGCATCCCAGTGCTGAGCAGGTAACCTGCGTCCCATTGTGCAGTCTGAAATAAAACATGAATTATCAGTAATTTGCCTGGACTAATCATCCTGCATACATCTAAAGTCTGAGAGAGCGCCGAGTCCAATGGAAGTTGTTGCTGATGTAGTCACATGGGCGATTCTTTGGTCATGTGATCATCATGAATGATAATAAACCTCGATTTCACCACCCGGAAAACTGCCAAACGGATAAGATCTAAGAAATGACGCCCGTTAAAACTGCATGTTCATCGCGTTTCATTGCAACATCTTTGTGTAAGGTTTCCGCACGATTTCCTGATAGTGGATATTCGCCTTTTCTCCTTTCAGGGTTTAAACCAAAAATGTAGTAACTTTTTAACTTAACTTTTTATAGCACTAGATGGAGCCAGATACCAGTCCGTTGCTTGTTGCTAGGTAAACCACCAAACGTTTACACAAACTTAACTTCTAATCTAATGGTTTTGTGAACATTCTCGGTTTTGGTCGATAGTTTCTAAACTAATTTTAATCAAATAGAATAGCCTACTTCACTTGAGTTGTTCCCATTGTTACATTTATGATTTATGATGAATTGATTGAACATGGTGGACCCTATTGTAACAAGTGTAATGCTTTATGGTGTCGTTCACAGTTAACAGTTTTGTATTGTTGTGCTTGAAATGTACTGTTATTCTCCAATCTGTTAATACATACTTCATACCTACGTCTATTTAGGCCTAGTGTAGACCATATGTTAACCGCAGTAGTGAGCCAAAATAATAGCCTATTTAAGTGCACATATTCTCTTGGGGCAGTACAGAGCATCACTGGAGAATGGGGCCATATACTGCCTAGAGCATTCTGGGGCTCAAACAGCATCATGAAGAACCCTACTTATTGCATTCTGGGTTTGAGCTGACAGGCCTTTTTTTTAGTCAATCAGTCTAGATAGATAGATACTTTATTAATCCCTGAGGGGAAATTGAAGTGTTACAACAGCAACAGGCAGACAGATCACGCAGCGCCAACTGCCAAAGTCACCTTAATTCAAGTGGTAGATGCCAAAAAAATATTTTGTATTTAAATTATATAAAGAGGCATGTCCTGTGGTCTACCTGCACAGGCTTTAGTTTATGGTCTACTGTTATGGGTTACATTAGATTTGATCTTTTCCACATGTTTGTGTCAAGTCTGCTATCTCAGGATGGCCTATAAGTGACAATTGTTTTTCAGGAAAGCAGACGCCATAGAAGATCAAAGGGTCCATTTTGCTCAGTGTAGACTAGAGAGCTCTATGGGAGATAGGCATTACAGAAATGCCAATTAAAATGCTGCACGTCTCACTAATTGGAGGTAATAGTTTTAGGAAGGGGTGCTGAGATTCAGACCAAGGTCAAAAGATCATGAGGATTTGAAAACGACATGACCGTTGAGTTTGTACTGTGTGTACTGTATATCTACTACAGATAAGGATCACCCTCATGAGCAAAGGCTGGGAGCGGGGCAAGAAAGCCCTTATAGAACCATTAACATTTACAATTTAGCCATCCCTAAAGACTTGCATGGTCGGCGTCAGTGCCATGAATGAACATTTAATGTCTTTGGAAAAACTCTGAACATGTCCGACTAATTGGGGGTGTCTCTTGTTTGTGTGTGTTTTTAGGAAGGGATGCTGAGATGCAGGCCAAGATAAAGGATCAGGATCTACATTGGTATGTTAACTATATAGAGCTTATGCTACCTGAGAGTGAGACTGCCTGCATTTGATAAGGACATTATTATAATTGTACCTGCTTCAAACACGAATAGATTTGCAGTCTTTGTCGTCATAAATTAATAGGACAATTGAAGCTGTCCATCGGAGACCGTTTGCAGTGCCCTGTTATGATATTGAGGCAAATGAGTATGACATTGTGAGTAGCCAAATAACTGTCATGTTTGCTCTGTTGTATTAGGCCTCCTCTATGGGCACACATAACCAATTTCAGGGCACTTATACGTGCCCTAATGACTAAGGTAGCTGGGGCTATAGGTTATGGTTTGACATGCATGCTAGATTATAGTCTCAGTTTACTGGTTTCTAGCTGCTAGTGGTGTTCACAGACAGCAGTGTCCTATGCTAGCAATAACACCTGAAGTGGTAAATTGAGTGAAATCAAGTTGTTCATCTTTATTGTGACAGCCGGGCATTTAAAGTGGGACTTAAGTGCCTTGAGTGACGTTGAAACATGGATCAAATGATGTTAGTAATAAACGTTTTTTTTTTTTTTTGTCTGGTGGAGGCTTATAACTATCAGTTATCAGAAAATTCCACTGGGTAACATGAATGTCATGTAATCCATACAGCAGATCTGAAGGAGCATAGTCTAGTAATTAGCCTAAAATGGAGCTGCACTGATTTAACCCAATTGTATGAAGTTATGCATGCCACCAGCTATTAAGTCAGAAAAACACAAGGGCTTAATTATACAGTATGTCTTAATTAATTATGAACCATCTCTTATTTCTACTGAATATGACTCCTCACAGTTTTCACTTCCATCCTGTTTGGCTGCCCTTTTCTTGAACCCATAAGCATTGTTCTCACTCTAGTTTTTGTTCTTGGTCATTAACTCATTATGTAACAGACGGTGTTCTCGTCAAGTCCGAATATTTCAAGTTGTGACTGAGGTCATATAGTTACACAGCATTGTGTACATTAAGCAAATGTTTTCAGTGAGGTCAAAAGTAATTTCCTGTCTGAAGTCATTTTCACTAGCTGAGAAAAATCTGATTAAGATGTGCTTTATATAAGGTCTTTACATTACTTTATCCTCTTCGTCCCGGTCGGGGCATAAGGCCGCAATCATACACTGCCACTGAATCCTGTCTCGTGCTTTGGCCTGTGCTTCGTCCCAGGTAAGACCCATCTCCTTCAGCTCCATCATCACTGTCCTTCGCCAGGTGTTCTTTGGTCTGCCTCTCTTTCTTTTCCCAATTGGGGTCCATCTCAAGGCAACCTTGGGTACCCTTTCGTTGGGCATTATTACCCAAATAGATTGTTTCATTTACTAGTACAGTCCACAGTATAAGAGAAAACGGCGCCTGTTGCAATCTGAAAGAAAGAGGATTTGAAACTGACATGACTGTACATTTGTAATTCATTTGCAGAGAAGGATAGCCCTTAGAAAAATGGACATTTACAATTCAGGGTAGCATCCAGAAAGACTGCAAGGTCAGAGCGAGGAAGTGCCAAGAACATTTAGAAAATCTGTTCCACTAACCTTGGTGTGATGCTTGAGGTGCATGTCCTAGGCTAGCTACCTACCGGTATGTAAATGTGCTGTACCTGGCTTCAAATTCTACTCCTTTTTAAAGCCCTTGTCATCTATGGCTACAGATCCGTGTAACTGCACAATTCTTCAACACAACAGTAGCAGCACTGATAGTTAGTTAGCATTACATTTCTTCCCTCTGTAAACAACATCCTGTCCCCCACTAGATCAGTGGTTCTCAAACTTTTCAACTTGAGAGCCAAAAGAGAAATTTGACTTTTGCCCGGGACCCAAACTAGTGAAAATAGCAGATCTTCAAGCACACGACGCGTCGCACCGCATTGTGAGCTTGTAGATCGGCTATTTTCACTACTTCTTAAATATGTGTTTGGGAGAGAGTTGTGTGTGTGTGTGTGTGTGTGTGTGTGTGTGTGTGTGTGTGTGTGTGTGTGTGTGTGTGTGTGTGTGTGTGTGTGTGTGTGTGTGTGTGTGTGTGTGTGTGTGTGTGTGTGTGTGTGTGTGTGTGTGTGTGTGTGTGTGTGTGTGTACACATGATCTCTGTAGTCATGTGATCAAGATCAGTCTGTTGGATTTCTCAGATTCTACACTGATTGGCTAACATTGCCTTCCAAAGTTTTCAGGAGTGGCCCGTTTTGTCACATGTCCTGCTCATCCAGAATTCTATCCTCAGAGATGCTATGAGTGATCTGGCTCTGCATTTCCTCAACAAAATGAAGAAAATTGTTTCAAAAAACAAACAAACATGTTTATATTACTCCTAAACATATTGCCAAACATCTCACACAGTCCTATCCTCCTGGTGGAGACCTGTGCCCAGAAGGGCACTTTTTCTAGTTTTTTTCTTTTTTTGAAAATGTTTTGAAATATATAATAATATAATAATAATAATTAAAAAGAAAATGAAGCAAACAAGAAAGAAAGGGACCCATGATGAAAATGTTTTGAAATAATAATAATTAAAAAGAAAATGTAGCAAACAAGAAAGAAAGGGACCCATGATAATGTGTCCGGACCCGACTCCCGACCCACTGTTTGGGGACCAGTGCACTAGCGTATCAATTCAATCAAAACCAGTTTAGCTGACCTTAAACAACGAAAGGAACAGCTCTTTTCTTACCTGCAGGCTATGTTCAAGGCTTCTCACTGCTATTGACCTTTTAAATATCGCTGTAATTCTATGATTCTTATGTGTATTGTTTGTGTGTTGATTGTTGACGATAATGTCGTATACTCCTGGATGTGCAACACACGTTTATCTTGACCGTGACATCAACTACAACTGTGCATGGCACTCCCTTCCCTGAGACAACCCTACCCAGGGCTTTCATTTCATACAGTAGCCCAACTACAACTGTGGCACTCCCTTCCCTGGGACAAGCTGTCATCGTTCAGTGTGGCTTGCCACTTAATATTCTCAACAATGGTGGAGTGATCTTCCAGCCTATGTCAGGACAAAAGTTACTTTCCTGCTTTTGTTCTAGAGAGTGCATGGCGATTTTATAGGGTGGATTGGCCCAGTTCTGACCTACCGTCACCAGACTGACGAGTACGTTTCCTTGTAACCAGCCAAACACCGTCCCAGATGCGGAAGTCAACCAGACACCCTCGGCCGCGTCATAGACGGTGTGTACATTCCCAATCTGATCTTGCGCCAGCTGGAGCTAATGCCGCCGCCGCCCTCGTTAGTAATCGGTGCCAGCCGCGGCACATCAGAGGCACAGTATAAAACTTGAACTTGAGACTGACACTGGCTGGTTCACCTTGGACGCTGATGGGCAGCACATACTTATATTGGCTCTGGATGGTAAGTGCCCGCACTCACTCTCCCTCTTTAGTTAGACGAACATTTTAAATGCTTAAGTTCGATCCTCATACCTGTATCTCCACTCTGTTAGGCAAGTAGGAGTGGGGCTGGAAGGTGACGGACGGAAACCTCGTTTCTCACCTGGATCTTACCTGGCGCTGGATCGAGACGTGGGCGGGAATGGAAACCTTGCATCTCCAAACAGCCACCTGCAACTTAAGGTCGTAAGGAAAGCTTTTTCTTATCACTTGTTTAAAGGTATATTCAGTGATTTCACTTAATTCAAATATCACTTATTTTTTTGTTTTGTTGTGATAATCCTCTCTACTATAGAGTGTGCTGACCATATAAGGAGTTCCTCCCTGTCCCCAGTTAACCCCTGTGGGTCAAAAAACCTTAGGTTTCGTTTTTGGCTCTCTATCCTGATTGGATGAAAGGCTTAGGTCCCAGCCAAAAACGAAACCTACGGTTTTTTGAGTGAAATCACTGAATATACCTTTAAGTTATTGAAGAGGCACTCCCTGATCATGGTTGAGAAGCTAAGGATAAAAGACTACATGTGTTTAATAAACCTACCGTTTGAGCTTGGCCGCTCTCCTCAGTTGATGGTTAAAGGACATTTATGTTCCGTATACCTAAGACTGTGAATGAAGACAGAGACTTTTATTTTCATTGTTTGAGCGGAAGATACTTTATTTGCCAACCCAGCCGTTTAACCCTGTGAAAAACAAAAACATTGGTTCATTGTTTGAGTAGAAGTATCCTATTCCAAGTACTTACCGCAAGCCCTGTCTAAAGTACTCTACTGTAAAATACTCACCCCTGCCCTACCCTAAGTATCCCACGCATACATACTTACCTGGCACTAGATAAAGTATTTCTACTACTTACCTCGACGTATCCAAGTATTAGTACTCCAAATACTTTACTACTTCCTGTGAAGAGAAACCCCCGTCCCCCGTAGCCCACCTGTAGATGTCGTCCTCGCCACCTCCTGGAACCTAGGAAAAAGAAGAAGAAACTTAGACAGTGGTATAGTTGGTAGACAGCCCACACGGGAGCCTGAGGCCTCAACTAACACTGTACTTTACCTCTCATCCTCTGCAGTGTGAAGACGCCTGGAAGACCACATGGCTGACTGTTGATGCATTATTTGATTCTGAACAAAAGTGGTGATTACTTTAATTTCTGTTCAATAAAAGAAAGGGCGCCACTGTGTGTCAAACCTTGTTTCTGCTGTCTGTCTCCTGATTTGTATCAGACCCCCCACAATATATTATTATTGATTATTCTAGCTATTGAGTTCTCATATGGATTTGTCATTTGCATACAAGTGACATTACTGTAAATAGATCCTGACCCACAGATACAGTATACCAGTAAGACGCCTGAGGGCGAGAAGCTACCTCGCCCCAAAGGGCCAGGTCGCGTGCACCCATCCGCCTGGGTGACAGCAGACTGCTGGGCGAGCGTTGGCTCTTTGGCATGGGGGGTCAGATCAACATATGGAATGAATTCTGTATTGGCCATATATGGAGTGTGTCTTGAGTGTACAGGGCTTGATGAGCTCGGATCAACATATGGAATGTCAGAATAGGTCAGCTCCATATACAGCATGGACATCTAAGGGTGGCAGCGGGGGAAGCATCTTTTGTGTACAGGTTTTGATGAGGTCTGGTCGTATATGGAGTGTGTCTTGAGTGTACAGGGTTTGATGAGGTCAGATCAACATATGGAATGTCGGAATAGGTCAGCTCCATCCATATACAGCATCTGTTACAGTTTCAGGACACTCAAGGAAAAAAAATGCTTTTTACTACGCAGCCACTACTCTGTGGAATGCACTCCCTCCAGCCCTGAAATCCCTAAATTCTCTTGCAAGATTTAGGAAAGACCTGAAATCATGGCTCCATCTACACCAGGGGTTTTCAACTGATTGTGAACAAGGGACCACCACTCTGACTTAGAATCAACCTGGGGACCACTATTGTGTTGGGTGGGGATATGGCCTAAGACAAGTAAGACGCGCAAACGCGTGAAGCGAACGCAGCTCGTGTGTGTGTGTGTGTGTGTGTGTGTGTGCTACAGCTGCGCCCTGTGTGTGTGTGTGTGTGTGTGTGTGTGTGCTACAGCTGCGCCCTCTGGTGGCGGGCCGGTGGTGTAACAGCGTGACACACACACACACACACACACACACACACAGACATTCAGCCCTTGCTGTCATAGTAAGTGGCTCACTGCGTTCGCAATTAGTGCTTTTGTAAGTTAACACTTGCTATGCAGCCCATGTGTATACCTCCCACTGTTTCTCAACCGTTGACTACTACTGGTAAAATGTCCTAATAATAATGACTCAACCAGACAATCCGGTGCATTTCCCCCTTCTTGAGAAAACTCCCTTTTTCAACTCCAACTTGTCAGTAAATGACTACATGGATGGACTCATCATAGGTCACCAGGTCATTCAGTTCACAGTTTCTCAACTAGTGGAAAGAACATTTAAAACAAATCAACAAATCCTACAAAATGCATGGTCAGGGACCACATGCAATACCTCCACGGACCACCTGTTGAAAACCCATGATCTACACACTAACTGGTCATAGTTAGCTTCTGACCCTGGATAGCCCATCTCCCATGCTCTGGACTGTTCTCTCAGGGTACCACTTGTCCTATCATGTATATAGCTCCCAGCCTTATATATAAGGATTATTTGTTTCATGGCTGTTTTGTTTGTACAGTATGTTTGTATATAGTTTCATGTTACAAAGTGGACCACAATGGAAACAAGCAAAGGCCTTTTTGTGTCCAAGTCCATTTGGTGTTTTTTTACTCTTCCTGCCTTCCTCCGCATATGGTTCTTAGTTATGTGATGTTTGCTGTTCCTCGTGGTTGTTGCTGCTTGTGGTCCGTACGTGCAGCTACTGCTGCCTAAATTATGCTTCTCAGCTACTGTCCATGCTGTGATAAGGGCCAGGTTGTATGCAATATATTGAGTTTGATATGCTGCTGAGTTCTATTATGTGGCTTCAACAAGCTACATAATAGCCTGTTTTGATAATTAAGCCGGATGCGCAGACAGTGCTGCAGCTTCTATTGTAATGTGGTATGTGTTCTATAGTTAAAGCCAGGTTATCGTTTTGCTTATGTTTTGCCAAATTATCTCAGGTGCAGTGTTTGTCCCCTCCAGCTATGGGTCCTCAACTCATGTGCAGTGTGTTGCCACGTCTGCTTTTATAAGCAACGTTGGGCTTGTTTCCTGTAGTCAATTGTTTGTTCTGTCATGGATCCAAAATGAACTTGTCCAAAATGAACTGTATTGTTTCAAGTCATTGTAGTCATTAGGCTACATATTTTAGGTTTAAGTTCTCATGTGGTGAGTCCTAGTCGGGTATGGGACGGTTCTACACCTGGTTGCTTTCTTTCTCAAGATCTGGCAACTCTGCTGCCTGGTTGTCTCCTAGCAGTTTCATTCATTTTGAAGCAAGACTTCAGTCACACTCTGCTTACCAAATATTCCTTAAAACACTTTCTATATGTACCTTGGAAAGTGTTGCCGTGAGTTAAGTACCTTAATTGTCATCTTGATATAGGTTTGGTGCTAATGTGTGGTTTGTTGATGTCTCCTCATTGCCAATGCCATGAGGGTTTGTTCATGCTAAGCTAATGGTAAACCTAGCACCCTTTCACCCTGTGCTTTATCATGTTTCAGTTCTTCGTGAATCGTCTGGTTAACATTAATACGTTTATGCAGCTCCAGAAGAGCTCTCTGACTGTGTCTAATCATATGTGGCATAGCTATTTATCTTAAAGTTATCCCATGTTTCCAATTCATAAGGACAGTATCATATGATATTGTTAATTAATCTCAATCCTTTCAGTTATTTGCAGGATATATATCGGTTGAGTATTCCCGTAGGCCGATGGTGTTTCCTCGTAAGGAACGTTGGCGTCGATGGTGTGTCCTCATACTGGCGTTAGAGGAACGTCGACGTAATCCGGCAGGATCCAGAAATGCAGCTTGCATTTCGTCACTTTCGCATTTTAGAACTTCAATGCCGTGAGCCATGAAATGTTGCACAAACCTTGTGGTTGTCTTTTTTCCATTGTTAATATTGTATCTGTGTTGTCCCATCCTTGTACCTATTGTTTTACCCGTTTCTCCGACATATTGTAAACCACATTTTTCACATGTGATTAAGTAAATGCAGTTGCTGGTTCTGGCTGTTATTTGTTGTTTAATCTCTAACACGCGTTTTGTAGTTCTATTTTTGACTAATTGTTTGGGTTTTAAGTATTCTGGTCCCTGGCGTGCTGGTGTGTTGATTTCTTTTAGCTTGCTGTGTACTAGATAATCTTTAAGGTTTTTGTTTTTTCTGTAGGCCGATATAATTTTATAATCTTTTAGAAGATCATCCGTTCGGTTCTCAAAATTCCTTTTTATTCTGCTAGTGTGCTCTGTGTTGAATAACTGGTCATCAGGGCCAATTTAGGGCCAGGATCCCGCACTCTTATTTCTAAGAAGGTATTTTGAACTTTCCGGAGGAATGTCCTAGTGTATCCTCTTAGTCTGAGGGCCTTAAATAGTGTTTTACAAGCTATTTTGAAATCACTTCTTTGCGTGCAAATCCTATGGAATCTTAGTAGTTGTGATTTGACTATCCCTGTGTAGGAGTGTGTCGGGTGGAATGACGTTTTGTGTAATAGGGCGTGGGTGTCTGTTTCTTTAAAAAATACTTTTAAGTCTAGTTTCCCATTTGTGTTAAAGTTTGGGCCCTTGAAGATTGTTACATCAAGAAAGTAAATCCTTTCAGTGTGTGTCACAAATTTTATCGTTATGGATCTATGATGTCTATTTAGAACATCAATAAATTCCTGGAATTCTTATTTGCTATGTTCCCATATTCCAAATATATCATCCAGAAACCTATAGTAATGTGTCGGTTTAAGTCTGCATTTTTCTAGTGCTGTCTGCTCCCATATGCTCATGTAAATGTTTGCATAAGATGGTGCAAATCGCTTTCCCATGGCCGTCCCTTTGATTTGTAAATAAAACTTGTTGTTAAAGGAAAAATCATTCTGGGTTAGATTTAAGTCTAGTAATTGGAGTAATTCCTCCTCTGGTCGATTTGTGTCTGGGTATTTACTAAAGACTTCTTTAACTGCTAGTAGGCCTGCTTCTGTCTCAATGTTTGTGTAGAGGCTGTCTATATCTATCGAAAACAGAAAGGCCTCATTTCCTACTATAATAGCTTTAATTTTGTCCACAAAATCGTAAGTGTCTTTTATATAACTGGGGTGTTTTATCGACAGTGGGTTCAGGAAATATTCAATAAACTCTGCTGTCTGATAAGTCTCACTGCCACAGTCCGACACAATTGGTCTCCCGGGTGGAATTTCATATGGTATTGTCCATGAATCCGGGCTTTTGTGTATTTTTGGTAAAAGATAAAATATCCTAGCTCGTGGGCTGTCCTGTCCTATTAAATATTGTTGTTGTTTGGCATTTATGTGCTTTTCCCCCCTCAGTCTGTTAACGATGGCTTTGGCCTTTACAGCTGTCTCTATGTAAATTGGTTGGTCTAATTGGTAAATTGTTTGGAAAAAATAAATGAAAATGAATGTCATAAAACCTTTAAGGAAAAAGATAATCTCACAACAGAACAAACCAAAACCTTTTTTTTAATGTCACAATCCCTTTAATATGTCCTGGTATGCGTTTTACCATATTCATGTCCTCCTGGATTAGTTGTTTAAGGCTGGTAGGGAGCACCGTCTCTGCAGGTTCCCAGTTTGATCCTGGTCGAAAGGGTTGCATTTCCCTTCCCTGGTCCATTCCAAAGTGTGTGGCTAGTTTCAGTCTGCGGTGATACTGGGAAAGGTCTTTCTTTAACCTGTTGGTTTGTTGTTTGTAGATGTCCAGAGTTGGAACAAATGAAAGTCCCTTTTCCAGCAGTTCGGTCTGGTGTTGATCTGGCTGGAAGTAATGGGACAGATTAATTATGTTTGACTTACCCCCCCTCCTTTCTTGGTTTATGGGGTCATTAAGTTTAAACTAGTAAGCCAATTTTCAAGCATTGCTTTGCTTGTCTCTTTTATTCCAATGTATGTTATCAGGACCCACTTTAAAGTCCCTTTCATCCAATTTCGGGAGGAAACTATGGCCATGGCCTTTTACAATATTGCGATTTAACTCTCTTAAGTTTTTTTTTGGGGGGGGGGGGTTATTGTATATCTATCTCCCTGCTCTTAATGTTTTACGATGATGTTTAATCTCGCAGAGCAGGGAGAAAATGCAGCAGAGCCGAACGCCAAGTCTAATATCGTATGCACACTTGTATTCTCATTCTATAATAAATATTGGTTAAATCTATTCGTGAGTTGTCTGATTGAAATGGAGCGTAGCCTGCGGAGTTAGTTAATGCAGACATACTCGAGGGGGTTCATGCCATGCTCAAAGGCGCACCATTCCTCGGTTGGAGCTTACAGCAGTCCTCGCTGTCAGAATGGATGGAATGCTTCAAAAGGAATCACAGTGGCAACTGGAGAAGTCTGTGTTTTGGACCGATAGCATGACTGTCATCAAATACATCTCCAATGAAACCAGACGTTTTCATACATTTGTTGCCAACACTTGATTTTGAGTAAGCAGAGAAGGCGATCATTCATTTTGTTCAGAAGCACAAATTCCAGAGCGAAATTGCCTCTCTTAAACATGGCTCAAATATTGTCTCCAAAGGCAGTCCACTGTACAAGCTAGACCCCATACTGGAGGACGACATTCTCAGAGTCGGAGGTCGTTTGCATAGGTCTGCACTACCATCAGAAACCAAGCGCCATATCCATTTCAAAGACTTGCATCTTTCCCAGCTCATTTTACATCACATCCATCAACAACTAGGACACGCTGGGAAGAACCACATGTTGCGTAGAACCCCCACAAAAGCATCTGACGACCCCCATGACCTTGAGGCCCTAACCCCAAACCACATTCTCCTGCTGAAAGAAAAATCAAATTTTTCCCCATGACTCTTTGAAAAGAGCGACCTGTACATCAGAAGGAAATGGAAGCAAGTACAGTATATCGCAGAGCTGTTTTGGAAAATATGGACATCTGAATACTTACTTGTGATGCAGGAAAGACAGAAATGGGCAGCTCCACGAAGAAACTTCTCCCCAGGAGACATTGTCATTATTGCCGATGCCTCAGCTCCAAGAGGATCCTGGAAGATGGGTCTAGTTTTGAGCACCAAGTCCGACTCCAAAGGATTGGTCCGCTCTGTGATTGTCCAAACCAAAACCAGCGTATTGGAGAGACCTGTGACAAAGATCTGCCTGATGGTGGAGGCCACAGACATTTCTTTTGACAATTCTATCTACTTTCTCTTTCTATCCTGTACTGTGTCACTCCACCTGTACTGTGTTACTCCACCTGTACTGTGTCACTCCACCTGTACTGTGTTACGGAAAGACATCGACTGAGATCATCAGACATTGTCATATGCAGAGACATTAAACAAATGAAAATGGAGCCGTTGAACAAAGTTTACCCCCTAACCACCTTTAAATTAATCTATTACAAATGCAGAGGACACATTTCATTTCATTCATATCTGCATATGTAGAGTGACCAATGACCCAGTAAAAGTACAATTCGGTTACAACTTCAATTGGGCGATACACATACTATTATTACATGAATATAAAAACAGATATAAAAGATACCTGAATGTAACATAGATACGTCAGTTTAGCAAGTTTGCTTCATTCAGTGCTAATTCCAATGTCACGAAGGCCATGTTATATCATTCCAAAAACTGCATAATATCAAAGATAAGTGGGAATAACTGCTAACGGTTCGCCTCTCTCTTGAAACACTCCAGCAAGTTCCATGTGCTTAATAGCATAATTGCCTGTCATTGCACTCCTGACTCATGAGACATACTGTAGGCCTATAGGTACAGATACAGAGCAGGGAACAACCTCAAGCGCTTCCCAGATACAAACTAGAAAAAGTGCCCTTCTGGGCACAGGTCTCCACCAGGATTCTTCCTCAGCCTAGTGGGAATATGCGTGCACAGTTTCATCGCAATCGGACGCTGCGTTGAGGAGTTGTGGCGATTTGTACAAAGCGGGCTACTCCTGAAAACTGTAGGAGCCAATCGTGGCCAATCAGGCTGGAATATGAGAAATCAAACAAACCTGTCTTGATCACATGACTATGGAGATCATGTGTACCGATTTGCGCGAAATTTGGATAAAATCTGAAGGAGTAATAATAGAAAATGTGTTTTACATATGTCGGCCTCCTGGTGGCGCTATAAAGAGCAGATGTGAAAAATTCCAGACAAAGGTTTTTCCTTGGCCTCTAGGGGGTTGGCATACAAAGTTATCCACAGATCCGTGCAGTTAGAGGTAAAAACACTTTTCGGCCAGTTATAGCGCCACCTTGAGGCTGAGTTGAAATTGTTCATGTGGCATTTCGTCCTCGGCCTAGTGGGAATGTGGGTGCACAATTTCACGGAAATCACGCGATGTGTTCATGATTTGCAGCATTTTGTTTGAAACTGAGCACTCCTGTGAACTTTGGAAGCCAATCTTAACCAATCAGGATGTAGTGTGAGAAATCTGAAAGACCGGTTTCGTTGAATGGCTCTAGAGAGACTGTGTACCAATTTGCGTGATGTTTGGACAAAATCTGTAGGTGTACTGTGCAAAAACTTGTTTTGCACAAAGCGGCCTCCTGGTGGCGCTATAACAGGCCGTTCTGGAAAGTTTGACCGGGTTAACGGTGGCCGAGATTAGCTGCTCACGGACACACGGACGGACGGACACACACACACACACACACGGACGGACGGACGGACGGACGGAGTGCAAAACATACTCTCCCCCCATGCCTTCGGCCTGGTGGAGACAATAATAATGATAGCCATCTTTCAAGCAGCGAGTACTTGCTGATAGCAGACTTTTGTCACTCCCCTGAGGAGACTGTAATGCAATAATATAATATAAGTAATGTTATCATTCGAGGGGACACATCCAATTATGTGGCTGAAACTGGAAGACATTTGTTTTGCCACAGTGTCTTTATCTGTTTAGCGAGCCAATGTGTCATCTTCTAGCATACCTATTAACACTCTCTGCCAGGCCCTTGATGGGAATTCAATTTCAGAAAATTCCCTATTTTATACATACGTCATCAAAAAATACCAGATCTACAATCTCACAATGCATTGCAATGGGTTGTGAGCTTGTAGATTTTTTTTTTAAGTTTAAGCCATATATGCCCAACATTTAACCAATGAAAACTATTAACAATAGCTTGTGGCTAAATGCAGCTGTGGCTCAGAAGGTAGAGCAAGTCGTCCAAGCCTCCTCCTGTCCACATCGAAGTGTGTCCTTGGGCTGGCGTCGACTGTTCGCCGTTTCACCTCCCAATGTATGAATGAATGAAGCTTGGAAAAGCGCTATAAAAATGCCATTCATTATTCATTACAATCACTACATTGGATCTGTGTTCCATGGTTTTGGAGTGGACATGCAAGTGTTGACCGTGACAATAAGGAAAACATCCTGCTGCTAATGAGCTGGTCCCAGTCAGTGGTGGAAAGTAACTAAGTACTTTTACTTAGGTACTGTACTTAAGTACAATTTTGAGGTATTTGTACTTTACTTGAGTATTTCCAATTTCCAGTACTTTTACTTCTACTCCACTACATTTTGTAGTTTTACTTCACTACAATTATTTGAAAACTTTAGTTACTACTAGTTACTTTAGGGATTTTAATTTAGATTAGAAAATATACATTAACCACTTCAACCCTATACATTTTGGCATTTTCAATTCCTTACTTTTAGTTGTAACGGAGTAGTTCTAAATTGCAGTATTGGTACTTTTACATAAAACAATTAAGTAAAACAATTGAGTACTTTTTCAAGTGCATTGTGGCTATTCTTATTTCCTATGTCCCTCTATTTCATGTTTGTTAGGATATCCAACCTCCTAATGGCACATTAATTAGGAGATTAGGACCCGCGGTTGTTTTCCTGAAACCTCACACTTTTCAGTTTTCACACTTGACATTTCTGTCAAATATATATGTCATATTTGCCATATTTCTGACGTCTGACGTCCATTTTCCCTTCATTGTCAATGGCATTTAATGTTTGTGTTGCGGACATTTTACCTAATTTAACAAGGCTAGGATTTCACTTTGTGAAATTTGTTATTTTTATAATTTGTCATTCTGAGCAAAGGTCAGAGCAGAGAGTCACGGAAGCTTTTACACAATCCGGCTGCTTGGCTGTGCAAGTCACGCCTGGTGGAACATGTGCTCCAAGGTGAAACGCTAGGTCGTTCGGGGGGCTTGCTGTGCGTCTTCTTCCTCTGTCCGTGCCAGCTGTCCTGGCAATGACACCCCAACTACAAACAGTCTGAGTCATCCATCTATCTACGAGCCTCTATATCCGCACCAGACAGCCAGCATCCTTCTGCTCTCTTTGCAGCCAAGTTGAGATGCAAACGAAAATGATACCTTTGCCAGTCGTAAATAATCCTCCTTGTTTCGTTACAATGTTTTGTGATTCATATTTTATCCGGGTTTCCCCACACACAAACAACACAAATTAACAATAACCAGAACAGATACAGCAACACAAAAAACCATGTGAGCAAGTAAGGATCTACAGTATGGGGGGGGGGGGCAGCTAGTAGTCTGTCATTACGAAGCAATAGCATAGCCAAGAGAAGGAATCTATCCCACTTCAGGTGGAACTGGTCTATTCTGCCCTTCATAGAAAAGGGTATTCTTTCATACTCTTTCATTACTATTGCTTTTTTCTATTGTCTTCAGTGCTCAGCTGCACTTAATCACTTCCAGGGGGGAAGCCCAAATAAGGGCCTTGTTGTAGTGGGGGGGGGGGGGGGGGGGGTGTCTTGGGTGGCACTGTAGCTGAGCAGATTGGCTGTGTGGGCGCAGAAGTGGCAGGGCAGGAAGTTATCCCTTAAAGTCCTGCTGGGCCTCCTCTGTCGATCATTTCACACTTCCAAAAGCCCAGCATGCATTACTCAGAGCCATAGAGTAAAGGCCTATTCATATAGTGGAGGATATTAATGACACGATCGTTCACTTTATGGTACAAGCACCAAATTTGGTACACAAGTGCTTCAGAACCTACTCTCTCAGAAAAGTACGTTGTCCACTTGAAAAAACTAAATGGCCACCATTTTTCAAGATGGCCGCCAAATGAAAAGGGCCTTTTGTGGCGGTTCTGGACAACCGTGGGTCCGACCGACTCGAGACCGGGCACTGCACTCCCTGTGGGTGTGTGGAACGTGTGTGTCGAATTTGAAGTCGGTGGGGCGAACGGGTCTCGGGTTATGTGGATTACAGATGTACAGACACACACACAGACTTGAATATATGTCAATGGGCAATGCCCATTGGGGGTTTTTTTTAGATGATGGGTAAGGAGAGAGAGATGTGATGTCAGGTGGTGTGGGCTAAGAAGTGGTCAGGGCTATATGAGATGTACAGTAAGTGCAAAGAGAGATGGTGAGGGAGGGAGAAAATTATTTGTACCAATTGACCAGACAGTAGTGTAACAGGTTAAGGTGAGTATAGAGATGGAAATGTTCTAGCAAGGGAAGCCAATGTATTGAGAATATGGGACATATTATGTATGTGTCAGGACTCAGGAGTTATTTGTGACAGAAGGCTACCAGTGAGAAGGAAGATGTATACGATGGTAGTGAGACCAGCCATGCCGTACGGTTGGAAACGGTGGCACTGATGAAAAGGAGGCACAGCTGGAGGTGGCAGAATTAAGGATGCTATGGTTCTCATTAGGAGTGAAAAGGAAGGACATTATCAGAAATTACTGAATTAGAGGATCAGCCGAGGTTAGAAGGTTTGGGGATAAAGCAAGAGAGGTGAGGTTGAGATGGTTTAGACATGTGAAAAGGAGGGATGAGGGTACATTGGGAGAAGGATGCTGAAGATGTAGCTGCCAGGTAGTCCTGCAACAAACAGTCAAAAAGTGCTTTAGTTTTCGAGATACCCCTACCGGAGTTAGGACCAAACACAACATATTTTTTCCTCATCTCTAAGGCCTCCCATACATGAAATGGATTCTTGTATAAAAATATTTTACTGCAAAAGTGGTGAAATTGTTATTTAAAGTTATACACCTCAAACTAAAAATAAAGCCTGTCCGTCTGGTGGTTGAGGCACTTAAAGGCATGTAGATTCACAATGGAAGCTCTGAGAAGTTCAAAACTTGGCATACTTGAAGCCAGAACATACCTCTACATTCTAGAAAAGACTGAATGTCAATATCTGAATGTCAATATGAGATATATTCATTTGAACACATACTTACAGTAGGCGGAATTGTACATCTATGTAGATGTCTTCTCTACTTTGTAGTGACTCTGGAATGGATTGTCATAGCAACACATATGATGGCTTGTAGGAAAGGTGAGGTTCTACTGAATCCAGCAATACCAATTGTGTAAATGTAGCTTGCATAATCGTGGAGTTATGCCACAAAACATATATGGTGTCCCAAACGGGGGGAAATAAAACTAATGAAATCTACAGTATCACATTAGTTTTATTTTTACTTCACTTATCAAGGGTGGGAAAACATAAAAAAATCACTTGAGTAGAAGTCCCTAAAATGTATGAAATGTCTCAAACTTGAGAAATGAGAAATTGTGAAGAAATAGATGCCGCTTCAATAGAGAAATATGCAAGCCTACAGTGGAACTACTAACTATTATTATGTTGCAGCACTGCATGACCTGGATGTTAAATAATAATAATATAATATCTCAAACTTATATAGCGCTTTTCTGAGTACCCAAAGACGCTTTACATGGGGGGGGCTTTACAGAGGTAACAACAAATTAAAAACAACTTTAATAGAAAAAGGAAAAATAACACTAAAAGCTAAAGAACATTAAAAGACAGTGAAAAGGGTTAGCTAGGGAAGGCAATATTGAAGAGGTGGGTTTTGAGGGTGGATTTGAAGGTTTGAAGGGTAGGGGCATCTCTGAGTGCCTTAGGGAGGGCATTCCACAGGGTTGGGGCAGCAAAGGCGAAAGCCTGTTCCCTCATCAAGCTCAAATCTCAATATTATCCTCATAAATATAAATAATCAAGTTATTAATTTCTGTTATTTGAGTTATTTGGTTACAGTCAATTTATACTACAGTATTTGGCTCCACCTATGTGCATCTTATGTGATCTTATAATGTGAAGTGTATCGGAAATCGGGGCCGATCATGACATTTTTAAATGATCAGATCAGGAGCACAAAAATGTGATTGGGACATCCCTAGTATCAATATGATATCCATATCATGATATTAGACTGTATATTGTCCGTGATTTGGGATATTGTACTATTGTGATATTGGAGGAGTTGCATAAAAATATAATTTTCAGATGGGGAAAAATCGGTATCGGCAGATACTCAAAATTAAAATGATCTTACTAAATGTTGCTCAACAGAGAGATGATGATGTTCATAAAACCGTGGCTCTATATATACAGACAATATGCTGCAGTAATGAGCAAGTTGCAAATGTTGAGTGAGAGCATGCCTGCACCAGCAGTCTCATCAAGAAGACTGAATAGGGTTGATACAACATTGTTTAACATACAAAGAGATTGTTTCATTTGTGTGAAGGCCAGTACAAGACCAGAACATCTGACAGCCATTATGGCTGGTACTGTTAAGGTCCTTCATGCAGCATCAGAAAGGTTGATGAAGTTGTACATCATCTGCTCCTCTCGTACCCAGATCTGTTTGTGTATGATGACAAATATACAATATACAGTATAATACCGGTAATATGCCGAGGCGGCAGTGCCTCAGGGATAGAGTGGCCAATAGAGCGGCTGGATGGAGAACCGTGAGGTTCGCAAGACAAAATTCAGTGTGAACTAACAATATACCGGTAGTACTGTATCATACCATATTCTCAGTTCGATCCAGGGCTCCCCCAGAGTTAGACTCTGGACCCCTAATTGATCCCGATGTGCAGGTCAGGGGGTGTGTGACTGAATCTGTGAATGTAATGCACAATCTATGTAAAGTGCTTTGGATAAAAGCTCTATATACTGTAAATGCACCAATTTCCATTTACGGTATATAAACTCCTTGACTGTTATGATGACATACTGAAGACACTAACTCTGAGGAAGAAGATGATATTGTCTAAATACAAACCCTGGAAACATACAGCATTATAATTTGTAGAACATGGAAAGTCTGATGTTGCATGCTCTAAAAGTGTGCCCATGGGAAATGGGCACAATGAGAGAAGATGCAAATCTCCAAGAAAATCCAGAACTACTACATAGACCTGCAGATATACTGTATCGATGAAGAAAACCATGGACCAGTGTCTTCAGTATGTCATAACTCTTATTTATTGAAAGTGATGACTTGTCATCACTTTCATTTATTTAAAGAAAGATGTTAACTACTTCAGTGAGATTAATAAAAGCTTTGACATAGATACTGGTCTGCTGTTCTAATTCTTTGTTTTATAGCTGCTATATTTCGTTTAGATATTTAGTGTTTTAGGTAGCATTTATGATATTTGTCATGATATGCAAAGAGATCTGGGTACGAGAGCAGCCGATGTACAACTTCATCAATCTTTCTGATGCTGCATGTGAAGGCCCTGTCTCTGGTACTCTGACCAGTGACCATGTGAAGGCCCTGTCTCTGGTACTCTGACCAGTGACCATGTGAAGGCCCTGTCTCTGGTACTCTGACCAGTGACCATGTGAAGGCCCTGTCTCTGGTACTCTGACCAGTGACCATGTGAAGGCCCTGTCTCTGGTACTCTGACCAGTGACCATGTGAAGGCCCTGTCTCTGGTACTCTGACCAGTGACCATGTGAAGGCCCTGTCTCTGGTACTCTGACCAGTGACCATGTGAAGGCCCTGTCTCTGGTACTCTGACCAGTAGTCCTGGTTTTGTCTATGAACTGATTGCACAAGAGCGCAAGGACTTTTTTGTGCTATCCCTTTTGGACTGATTGTATGACTGTACTCTGTTGCTGTTTTTACATTTATGTCTAATAAACTTTTAAATCCATCAATCAATCAATCAATTGTGCTGGCCTTCCCACAAATGAAACAATATATTTGTATGTTAAACAGTGTTGTATCCTATTCAACAATGTTGTACCCTATTCAGTCTTCTTGACGAGACGGCATGCTCTCACTCTGGTCTTACTGGAGTAGTTTTCTCAACATGATACAGTATATGATGAGGAGAGGAGAGTATATTGAATGTGGGTTTGCCAGGGTTTTATGAACATCATTTCTCTGTTGAACAACAGTTAGTATGTGTTGAAGGTCTTCTGCCGTGGGCTTTATACATTATGGGTCTTGTTTCGTGCCTTTTTCCAACTGTTTAGCAAAGATGATACAAAGATTTGGATCCAATATTCCATTTTGGTAAAATTTTAAAGACACACTTCAGAATTTGTACAGTATCTATGTTGTGCATTGCGCGCACTATTTTTAGGCTATAGTATATGTGCAGTAACCATATTACAAGTGATACTAATTAAGTCTATTTTCCATTCTGGTGAAATAGTGTCAGGGCAGGGTTCTGCTATTGTCAGTGTAGACTACTGGACAGGCAGTAGGCTCTGTTACACTAAAGATAACTAAATACTAGGTCACTCTCCACTCCAGTCAGCTAAATAGCTACTTGATTTGACAAGGTTCATCTCATCTTTTCACATTCCAAAATATGTGAAATTATTTTACCTGTCATTTTATGAAGAAAGCCACATACTGTAGGCAATAAGATGCAAGTGGAGCCAAATACTGTAGTATAACTTGACTGTAACCAAATAACTCAAATAACAGAAATGAATAACTTGATTATTTATATTTATGAGGATAATATTGAGATTTGAGCTTGATGAGGGAACATCCAGGTCATGTGCTGCAACATAATAATAGTTAGTAGTTCCAATCTAGGCTTGCATATTTCTCTATTGAAGCGGCGTCTATTTGTTCACAATTTCTCATTTCTCAAGTTTGAGACATTTCATACATTTTAGGGACTTCTACTCAAGTGATTTGTTTATGTTTTCCCACCCTTGATAAGTGAAGTAAAAATAAAACTAATGTGATACTGTAGATTTCATTAGTTTTATTTCCCCCCGTTTGGGACACCATATATGTTTTGTGGCATAACTCCACGATTATGCAAGCTACATTTACACAATTGGTATTGCTGGATTCAGTAGAACCTCACCTTTCCTACAAGCCATCATATGTGTTGCTATGACAATCCATTCCAGAGTCACTACAAAGTAGAGAAGACATCTACATAGATGTACAATTCCGCCTACTGTAAGTATGTGTTCAAATGACTATATCTCATATTGACATTCAGATATTGACATTCAGTCTCTTCTAGAATGTAGAGGTATGTTCTGGCTTCAAGTATGTCAAGTTTTGAACCTCTCAGAGCTTCCATTGTGAATCTACATGCCTTTAAGTGCCTAAACCACCAGACGGATAGGCTTTATTTTTAGTTTGAGGTGTATAACTTTAAATAACAATTTCACCACTTTTGCAGTAAAATATTTTTATACAAGAATCCATTTCATGTATGGGAGGCCTTAGAGATGAGGAAAAACTATGTTGTGTTTGGTCCTAACTCCGGTAGGGGTATGCCGACTTCTGGGGGCCATTGTCGCAGTACTAAGGTAAGAGGATGGCCAAAGACGAGGTTTAAGGATGCTGTGAGAGATGACATGACGGTGGCAGGTCACAGAGGAAGATGCAGAAAACAAAACCAAATGGGGTCCATGTGTGGTCCAGCCCTATGGAATGTAAAATTGTGCTAATGAAAAGTATTTAAAATATATCCGTTAGCACACATCTCTCTATGCACAAAAAATTATGCATGCCACAGAAATCCATCTGCACTACATTGCATCCATGTCATATTTACTGTACAAATATTGCTTTTGTATGACATACTGTTTTTGCACAACATTTCACTGTGACACAAATTACATTACAATTTCCACATTAACCGACCCCTCCCCTTTTCCCTGCACGTGCACACACACACACACACACACACACACACACGGTACTGTACAGTACACTATAGTATGTTACAGTACAGTATGGTAAAGTACAGTACGGTACAGTAACGTGCGGTACGGCATGGTACAGTATGATACCATAAAGTATGGTACAGTACAGTATGATGCCGTACAGTACAGTACAGTACGGCACGGTACAGTACAGTATGGTACCATGCAGTACAGTACAGTACAGTACAGTACGGTACAGTATGGTACAGTATGATACAATACAGTAAGGTACAGTACGGTACAGTATGGTACCATGCAGTATGGTACAGTACGGTACAGTATGGTACAGTACAGTACAGTACGGTACAGTATGGTACAGTATGATACCATACAGTAAGGTACAGTACGGTACAGTATGGTACAGTATGGTACAGTACGGTACAGTCCAGTACAGTACGGTACGGTACGGTACTGTACTGTACTGTACTGTACTGTACAGTATGGTACAGTATGATGCCCTACAGTGCCGTACAGTATTATACAGTAGTATGGTATAATACATCACAAAGGTATAGCCAAATATATGCTGAAATGCAAAACCAGTCTAATTTTGGTGGCCATCTTGAAATATCACCGCCATATTGGATTTTTGGATGGCTCGGTTAAAAAAGTTAAAGAGTTGACCAAAGGAATGTTCACGGCAAATGTCACCCTTGTATCACCAAGCGAACAACCGTTCCAATGATCTGTTAATTGCACAAATTCTGTGTGTGTGTACGTCTGTAATCCACGTAACTCGAGAACCGTTCGCCCCACCAACTTCAAATTCGACACACACGCTCCACACACCCACAGGGAGTGCAGTGCCCGGTCTCGAGTCGGTCGAACCCACGGTTGTCCAGAACCGCCACAAATGGCCTTTTTCATTTGGCGGCCATCTTGAAAAATTGTGTCCATTTTGTTTTTTCAAGTGGACAACGTACTTTTCTGAGAGAGTAGGTTCCGAAGCACTCGTGTGCCAATTTTGGTGCTTGTACCATAAAGTGAACGATTCTCATGAAATATTGACTTAATATCCTCCACTAGTCTGGATTTTCGGTGATGAGGTGACCACCGCTCCGGTGGTGAGCTGACAACCAGAGCTGAAATAACGTTGAGCGGTGGTGAGTAAAAACAGAGAGAAGGGCTGGAGCGGTGGCGGTGGCTTGCTCTTCACCGCGGCTCGTGACGTCATGTTGTAGTTCGGTGGTCACCCCACCACCGTAAATCCAGACTATGTATGAGCCTTTAGACAGAGTTATAGTATGACATTATGGGGGGGAAAACAGCCCGGTCACGTGGTTCACTGTCACTGTAAAGCCTATAGACTCCAATGCATTCCGTAACGTTCCGGTTCAGGCCTTTGTCACTATTCGCCAATAGAAGTCTATGTAGAAGAGCTGCCATTGGACTGGCCCCATGAAGTGAACATAGTTGTCGTAACAGTGTCTTACTCTATGGCTCTGGCATTACTGCCCTACATATTACAAACTACCTTCAAGGTAACGATTATTATGTTCTCTCCACATGTTTCCTGTATTTATTTATTAATGGCACGTTTACTGTGGTTTGTTGAGGATGTGATTCCTTCTAATACAGCAGTAGAATATTAAACATGCTCTATCCACAAGGGGCCAAAAAGCCCTGATGGGGTGCATACGTTGCATGTGGCAGTGGCAGTGGCAGGTTAAAACCAAATCGTGGCTTACTGTGAGGTTGGTTTTGGGTAGGGTGTCGGACTAATGCCTGTCGGACTGTTCGCTGTACGTGTCGTACCAAACACATACACCACTGATGGATAACATCTATCAAAGGTTCCCATCAGATGATTTGGGGGTCATGTGAGAAGCCACAATTCATCTGCAGTAAATTATCTATTTTGTTCGATCCACCATGAACAAATCCAGCGCCTTCCTGTCCTGACATATATTACATAATGTTATGTTCCCCTGGACACTGTAACACAGACATATGACAGAACATTTTACACCTCAGCCAGCCTAGTGTGAAATGCGATGGGAGCCACAGCTGCTGTGGGGGGGGGGGGTCGATGAGACCGGTAGATCGATTTTAATTCCAATTTTCAATCCTCTCCCTGTCCAAATATGGCAAAGAAGATTTATAGATACATCCGATGCCGCCCCCCCAATACTATAGTGTTGTTTGAAGAGAATAGATATGGATTACCAATTTACCATGCTTTCAATCGCCTCAGTATTTTGTAGGCAAATGGCTTCGATATCCAGGGTCGGTAGTACACATCCACAGCTACCTGCATGAGGTCTGTAGCCTTCCAAAGATTTATTGTCCCCTTGAAACCTGATAATTGCCATCAGAGCTCATGTGGCCTCAGATAATGGCTCTCTTGGGAGAGGGGCCGATGCGTATGTACTGTAGCTTAGTGTTTGTGGTAACACATTGACATCATTCTTCTCTCTCTAGGACTGGTCGTATAGCCGCTTTACTTACAACTATTTATGCTCTCTCCTGCTCACCAACCATGCAATACTCCAGAAATGTCAATTCCTTTGACCATGACCTTTGTTTTGTATCAGTAAAAATAACACATTTAAAATGTACGCTCTCCCTGTGAAACCTGTTTGTTTGTAGACACACTTTAAAATGATTGAGGGGGAAAAAGATGATTTATACTGTATATTGCAGAAAGAGCCCTTTGATTTAAATTTAAAGACATTTTGAATAAAGTATAGACTGCTGGCCTGGCCTTTCAATTTAAAGCTCAGTCAAATCGAGTATTCCCTAAAATTAAGCATCCTGATACAAATTCAAAAGAATTGGCAGAGGTATTTACTTCCTACTATAAAAAAGTTATATATACAGTAACCGTGAAAAATAATATAAAAAATATTACGTCTATTAGACTGTCAAATTAAGCCGACTAATGCAGGAAGAACCTGAAACAATGGTCTAAACAAGTTTAAGAACAATACTTCAGCAGGAGAATATATCTTCTCTATAACTATATGCACAAAGGAGCAGTGGTGTAAAGTAACTAAGTACATTTACTTAAGTACTGTACTTAACTACAATTTTGAGGTATTGGTACTTTACTTGAGTATTTTCAATTTCCAGCACTTTTACTTCTACTCCACTACATCTCAGAGGCAAATATTGTACTTTTACTCCACTGCCTTTATTTGAGAACTTTAGTTACTATTAATTACTAGTAGATTTCGATTACATTTTAATGCCAATACTTTTGTACTTTCACTCAAGTACATTTTGAATTCTGGACTTTTACTTGTAACAGAGTAGTTCTACATCTGCAGTATTGATACTTTTACTTAAGTAAAACAATGGAGTACTTTTTCCACCACTGCAAAGGAGGCATGTAATTAGTCATTCACATAACAGGGAAAGACCCTACCCAATGTATGGGATATCAACCTGTAAACATTAAAAACCTTCCAATGTCAAAAGGTCAAAGTTCACCGTTCTGCAATTTACAATTTACAATTTAGGCATTTAGCAGACGCTCTTAATCCAGAGCGACTTACATTTAAGCAAGAACAAAGCATGGGAATACATCACATAAAAAGCATTTATCATGAAACATGCGTAAGCTAAGAAAGTAACAGTGGAATATTTATATAGTGAAACTATACATACACTATACATATAAACTATACATCTTTACTACTATGCTATATATGTGTACTATGGCGTGCTATGACTACATACAATACAATTACAGTGCTGTCTACATAACATGCTATAAGTCTGTATCAAATGCTATATAATCCAACAGAAATGCTATCTAAGGGTTTAGGGTAAGTGCTAAGGGCCATGATGGAGTCTGAAAAGGTGGGTTTTCAGGCTACGGCGGAAGATTGGGAGTGATGCTGCAGTTCTGACTGCAATGGGAAGTGCATTCCACAGTTTTGGAGCCAGAAGGGAGAAGAGTTTGGGACGTGTGGAGCGTTGTCCCGGCGTTTTTAGTGAGGGTACTTCCAGCTTCCCTGCGTTGGCTGATCTGAGTGCGCGGGAGGGTTTGTAGGGTTCAATCATACTTGTAAGATATGGGGGAGCCATACCTTTGGTTGCTTTGAATGCCAGCATCAGAGTTTTGTATTCTGTGCGGGCAGCGACCGGGAGCCAGTGGAGGGAGCGGAGCAGGGGGGAGACATGTGAGAATTTTGGCTGGTTGAAGACCAAGCGAGCTGCTGCATTTTGGATCAGCTGGAGAGGCTTAAGTGCACATGCTGGTAGGCCAGTAAGGAGGGAGTTACAGTAGTCGAGTTTTGATAAGACTGTTGTCTTGCAACAATTCCTGAGGATTTTGCACCATGCAAGGCTTGTCAAATAACATTCAAATAGGTGGGGACAGGCCACACGTTTTCTTCTTCTAATCCTACTCTCCTATAGAACTTGCTGTTTGATTAGTTGACTTGTTGATTTTGACCAACTTCTTTTTACATGACTGTGTGTCAGAGCGCTATCCATGGTGCTGAATTCTGAAAGCTTTTGCTTTGAACTCTGCTTTGCCAATGCAATAGCCTATAAGTAAAATACAATTAAAAGTGTGTGTGTGTGTGTGTGTGTGTGTGTGTGTGTGTGTGTGTGTGTGTGTGTGTGTGTGTGTGTGTGTGTGTGTGTGTGTGTGTGTGTGTGTGTGTGTGTGTGTGTGTGTGTGTGTGTGTGTGTGTGTGTGTGTGTGTGTGGGGGGGGGTTAACCTGATATTTCCTTTGAGGCTGCTGTAAAGGCAATTCCCACTTGTTATCTTTTTCCTTTTTCAGCACGGTGCCACATTTAAAGATATTTTTAACACTTAAGCATAATGCATACGCTCCCTGAAGAGGACCGATTTTATTTTATTTTTTATAACTTTGTTTATTGTTTTTTTTTCACAGAAGCATTATTGAAATAGAGTTTGAAAAATAATAATTAACATTAACGGCTTCTAAGAGGACCGATTTTCAACTGAAAAGCAGAAGTTTATTCCCACTCTCTCTCCCAGATGTGATGCATCACATTATTTCAGTCGACAACCAGTTCTTTACATCATTACAACAGCAGCAGGAGGAGACGCAGGGGAGTGGTATACTACACACATACTGTAGCGTGTGTGTGTGCGCGTGTGTGTGTGTGTGTGTGTGTGTGCGTGCACGTGCGCACGTATGCGTCATAACTGGTAACTAGCGTGCACTATAGGGTGTGGGTGTTGGGGCCTGTCATAATAGCCTGCACTGGGGCCCGCTGTGACTACATTACGCCACTGATATGCCATGTCGGGTTACTATAGTAACAGGAACAAGGCTATAGCGAATGTTGTTTGCTTTACATTGTGAGTGGGATTGATATCACAACCGGGATTGTACCGAAACAAGCGCACGCATGCGCGTGTGCGTGCGTGTGTGTGCGTGTGTGTGTGTGTTCTTCCACCTGATAGCCTGATGCAAAAATACCTCTGCAGGACGTTTTGCACTGTTTAATCACATCAACCCTGGCATCCCTATTTTGGGCGTGTCAATTGATATTGACTTACTTTTTGTAAGTGCGTGCATTGACATTGTGGTGTCAAGAGTATTTGAATAGGGTTGTAGTGTTAATTAGCACTGCAGGTGAGTGTTTGCTTCACTGTGTAGACTAATTTTATACAGAGGTGATAGGGATATATGTGCATTATTGTGATGTATCAATAATAACAGGTTATCAATAATACTATTGTGATTTATCAATCACTTTCTATTACTCAGAATAAAAAGCAGACCTTTCTTTCTCTTAATTTTGTCAGTCAGATTAACCTCGATTCTGATTCTGTCCTTGATTCTGGCAATTAATTTACACTCATTCTGAAGCACTGTCTTAATGGTCTGGAATTGTCTATGGAAGTTGTTCTCGAACGTTTTAATTTGAATGACCCCAGTCCATTTAGTTCCTATAGATTTAGCAGCGAAACCTGCCTTTGTTTTGTCTACATTGAACTCTAAATAGTTGTCAGTGTGTAAAATGGGAAATGGTCTTCTGATAGTCTGTAACAGAGTTATTGTCTCGGAGCAGTCCGAGAATGGCAGTGTCATCAGAGTATTTAAAGTATGTGATGTTGTTGGGTGAAAAGGGCTAATACAGTCATTTGTGTATACTGTATGTGTAGAGGAAAAGACTGAGAACACACTACTTTAACTGTTTGTGGACTGTTACTCAGGACGTTGTGAGTCCAGTGGATGAGGAGTGGAGGGATGTTGAGGAGGTGCAGTTTCTTGATCATATGATGGCGTTGAATAGTGTTGAAAGCAGAACTGAAATCAACAAAAAGAATAGTGGCAAAATTGTTCCGAAGATGAGTCCAGATGTTGGAGAAGGGAATGAAGGAGGCATGCCACAGCATGCTCGTTCCCCCCCTTTGCCCTATAGGCAAACTGGAAAGGGTCCGTGACCTGACAGCTGGCAGAATTATGTTTAAAATCAGTCTTTCCATGCAGGAATTTCATCATTATTGATGTTAATGCTATACGGGTCTAGTCTGGTTAAGGTTCTGAGGGGCGGGGTTTCTTGGGTACCGGTATGATGGTGAATGTTTTCCAGAGGGTGTGTTTAAGTTTTCCATTTAAAAAGGCGAGACTTACAAAGAGCCTGAAAATATTGTGATAATTTCCAGGGGTACTTTGATTAGGTGTAGCCCTTGGGCCCTTTGTGTTCTTAATCCGGCGCTCAGAGCCAGCAAAATGTGCATAATATATGAATTATGGTGCTATTAGGGCCCTTTAAACCTGGCTCAAAACCAAGGGCTACAACATAATACAGGACAAAAGTCAGGTCTTTACTTGCATTGAGTTTATTTTAAAGTCAACATAGTAGGCCAAGTGTTTTTTCCCGCCACACAATAAACAAGAAATTGCAAATGTAAAATAAAAGTGTAACAAAAGTATGACCTAACTAAAGTCCTAAACAAACAAAAGAAACAGATGGGCTGGCCAAACTCAGAAGAGGGGATTCTGGATGTGCCCGTCGCACTGAACAAAACATAGACTAAACCAAAACTAACCAGAACAGAAACGATGCCAAACAATACTCAGGACCAAGCCCATCATAACTGAAATAAAGAAATACAGAGACTTAAACTAAGGAATCACATGGTCATCATGGTTCTCTCTGATGGGGTGCTGGGGAGATTATGAGAGCTGGCAACAGCTCCTCTTTATAGTCTTGGCCCCAATCATGAAAGAGGTGCAGCTGCGACAGGGCAGGGAAGCCAGAGCAATCCCCAAATCAAATCAAATCAAATCAGCCTTATTATTATTATTTATAAAAAGCACATACCAAAATTGACCGAAGTGCTTCACATGCCAGTTGAGTGACAGGTGAGTGATAGACCACAGCATCAACACAGTGTAGACACTAGAGAAGGACAAAGAGCTATCAGTGAACTAATAATAGATGTCTTGCTGCAGAGTGAGGTGTAAATATATGCAAGCATATAACAGGTGAAGAAAATAATTAAATAAGTATTTTGGTAGAGGTGCTCCCTTTTTCCCCACCTGTTTCATATCTCTGCTGTCGGGAAGAAACCACTAAACTCAAAAATGTACATTTTTCAGGAAATGAAAAATAAAAAAAGTTCAGGAAATTAATAAAATCCTATATATATATATTCTTTTTATGATCAGTACTTTATTTAGATTTTTTACAAACAGAAAAACAAACACATGCAACAACAGAATACGTATGCATGGATATTATGAACACAAAAACAATTTAAAACAAGGATAGACAAGACAAATAAAAATATAAATAAATCAAATTAAAAGATCGTCATCAACCGTATCATGTATACTAAGACAGTAAACAATCAAAAGGGCATTGCCTGACCATGGATCACATCAACATGACTGAGGAACACGTTCCACTTCGAATCATATTTATCTAACTGATTATTCATCTTAAAAGATAACTTCTCCAAAGCAGCCACAATACCAAGCTGAGTGAACCATACATGTGCTGGAGGCAAATCATCAGACTTCCATAACTTAACAATGATTTTCCTGCCCACCATTAATGCTGTATGAATCCAGTCAGCTAGAGGTGCGCGGAGGTGTTTTAATGGCGATGGATCACCCAGAATAAACAGAACAGGTGTATAAGGAATATCCTGGTTCGTGATTTGCATTATATTCTCATGAATAGCACACCATAGCGTCTGTACCCTAGGGCACTCCCACAATACATGAATAAGTGTACCGGGGTCCTCATCACACCTCCAGCAAACCGGACTCTCTCCGAGCTTAGCCTTGAACAATCTTGTCGGAGTCCAGTAGACTAATCTTGTTCTAAGTTTACGGGACAAGAAAATCTTATATTTTGAAAACAAAGCAATACTGCCTCATCAAAGTTGAGAGGTGGTGGAGTTAGCTGTTTTAGCAGACAGTTTGAGGGTCCAGTGGAGTTAAGAGGTTTTGTCCCAAGCACTTTTTACTACTTTCCATAATTTCGAAACAACACAGACGTAAAGCGTGTTCAAAGGCACTGATTTATGAAAAGATATATGTGTTTATCTGTATTATATTATAGATATACTATATTTCACTAGTAAGAGACCACACCACTGCTCAAGTTTAGGGGTGTTTATTGCACAAGTGAGATGAAGGTGTGGGGGCGTAGTCTCGGGAGCTTGGCGACCGCCGTGCTCTGCTCGGGAGCGATCGGTCGCCTCGACTCGGACGCTGCACCCTGAAAATCAGTAAACAGTGAAAACCAAGTAACCTACTGTCTCCAGTGTAGACACATTCGTTTTCAGTCCTGATGTGTATATTTCCCCACCTATATAGTCATGGTTTCAAAATAGGTTCCCTCACTTCAAGGTTCAAGGTTCTTTATTATTTGTCTCCCGAGGAAGAAATTTGTCTTAGACACTTGACTGACTCATTCTTTAATCTAGGGAATCTGGTCTTGATGTGTATTGTCCCTGGCTTTAACATTGGGACCAGACGTGCTTCCGCTCTGCCAGTAGCCTTCATCCCACACCCTGTTACTGTATGTAAAGCTAGTATATCATCGAGAAACATGTGTTTGAAAACCTCACCACACCACACATTCCATCCCGACATTGGGCAGCGTTGACCCCCGACCCGTATAGAATGCATGCAATGCTTTGAATGTAAAGAAAGCCCCCACATTTATCGGACCACTATTTATTTGACATTGATTAATCTCCCATTGTTCTATTGTGTAGCACTTTGAGATTTGTGCCAAATATAATGTGTGTTACAAATGCAATTTATCATTTGTATATTATTATTGTTCTTTCCCCAATGCCCCATTCTCCTCCTCACCCCTTCTTCTCGCTATTGTCATTGTAAATGCCTTGGAACATACCTTGGAACACCTAAACACATCAACATGCATGATGTGTTTTCCTGTCATTGTACACTTATATAAAATGTGCTTAATATGAGTATCTGGGCTTATTGTGCCTCTTTCTTTTTTACTTCCTTATAACTCGCAACTGTTCTTAATCTTTTGAACCCAATTACATGCGGAAAGATATTTCCGCATTATTTGGTAGTCTTGTTTCTGCATCTCAACAGACATATAAGACTATAGATAAACCTTTGACCTTAACCTTTAGCAGTAAGAATTAAACACAAGAGAGTCAGGAACCAAACCAAGATAAATGCCAAGGCCCAACCTCGTGGAATGTACTTCAAAACTCCTTAAAACTGAGCTCCCTGTCATCTTTCGGTCAGTTCAAAGGAATGCTCCAGAACACTTTTCACCGTGATTGCTCCTGCTTCAATTGATTTATTTACTGGTTGTTCTGCATTTAAGTTCCTTTGTAATTTATCCTGATTTATAATGTTGTGTTGATGTATTGTTTTGACTGTATTTGTGAATTGTAACCTCGGCTATACAATACAATACAAATTAAATGTATACTCCTCGGGGGACAGGTATCCGCCAGGCTGGGTTGCCTACGATGCAGGGCCAGCAAATTTAGGAAGTCAGCTCTAGCCTGTTGGAATGGAATATGAAAGATATGATACATCTTGATCACATGACTCGAGAGATAATGAGTACTAATTTGTGTGAGGTTTGGACAAAAGTTGTTGGAGAAGTAGTAGCAAAATGTCTGGGAGTGTGCATACAAATTTTCATGGCATGCAAAGTTTCACGGCAATCATACATGATTCATGATTTGTGGCATTTGAGCAAAATATTCATACTTCAGGACAGAGATCTCTGTTGAAACATACCTGGCTAAAAATCCTTAAATGCCTTAATACATTAATGCCTTAATACAAGTTGATGGCATCATTTTGTCCATGTGTGGTACAGCCCTGAACGTGCCAATAAAACATTTAAAGTATTGTTTTGATGCTCATATTAACTTTAGGAAGTATTACAGGGTCTCTTGAGCTTTACAGTGTTATTAGCTAAGCTGTCGCGCCGCAGTGCATCTAGGTGGGTGATGCTCTTCTTGCCTGTCCTGGCTCCCCTACACAGTCTCACCCAAACGAGATGAAATAGCACGGAATTGCAATTCCGTGCATGCACGCCAAAATCCGTACATACTGTATGACACTGAAATCCTCCCCATAGACAATGATGGAGGGGCGTTGTCTCTACCAACTTGAGCCACCACCGAGCGGCCTAAGGGCTGCGAGTTGCCGTGTTGAGCGTTGCGAAGTTCAGCTCAACCCCATCGAGTTATAACCCAATAGCACAGAATCGTAAATAATGTCAAACCCGAACTTAGCCAAGTGAAATCGCACGGATTGGTGAGATGGGGTTGGGCTCCCATAGTGTCAGTTTGCTGGCCTCTAGTTCTGGGTGCCTGACGCAGTGCCCTGTCAGTCTTATCCCTCTCTTTTCTGACTTTGTCTGTGACCCGTGGTAGGTCCCCATAGAGGTCCACATTTCTGATGTGGTCCATGTGACGCCTAGTACCATTCGTAGCATTCTTGTGTAGACCTCTTAACCTCTTAAAGGGATAGTTCAGATTTTTTTTACTTAAGCTGTATGAAATACTTGCCATTAATAGTGGTTGCAACTGTATTAATTCATTGCCCAAATCCCATAGTGGGAGTTTTGCTCTGGTTTTGGTGAAATATTAAGTAGTTCCGGTCATTTTGTGGGGGGTATTTCTACCATATAGTGCAACTTTTGTTCATCATATCGCACAGAACTAGGTTTTTTGTGTCCATATCACTACACCCAAAAGATCCATGTGATAGAGGGGTCAAAGTTGAACGAAAGTTGCGCTAATATTTTAGAAATAGGTCAACAATACAAAGTAATTTTCTTTTATTGCGTGGCCCCAGTGCCCCCCACAAAATGACCGGAACTACTTAATATTCACCAAAACAAGAGCAGAACTCCCACCACGGGACTCGGGCAATCAATTAATACAGTTGCAACCACTGACTAATGTATAATAAGTATTTCATACAACTTAAGTAAAACAAATCTGAATTATCCATTTAAGGTTCTTTTCCCATGTCTGATTCCCACTCTCTCCTCATCCCATGCAACGGCATTCCAGGCCAGTGCCCTCCGGACCTTTCGGGTCCTGTTCTGTTGAAGCAGTCCAGGCCCCGAGTGGGCCCCATCAAGATCGATATACTGTAGGTCATAGGTTGCATGCTATATGGTTGGTACCAGAGCTCCTCTTGGTTCTGACTGTCACAACTCACAACCTGTGAGTTATGGCTTTGTGTTTGAAGTTTACACCTGGCTCTTATCTGATCCAGTTGACTGGGATAAAGTGAACATTCTAGGAATCTATGTGTGTATGCGCATACAGTACATGTGTGCATGTGTGTGAGTGAGCAGGCCATATAGAAATTCTATGTCAATATGAACCATGATATGCTCCCAGTGAAGCGCTTTGGATAAAACCACTAAAACCACTGGGTTAATTTTGAACAAATGATTTCATCAATGGGGCGTGGCATGGAGGTGATCAGCCTTTGTTCAATCTTGGAGCACTGGTGTTATTTATTTTTTTAGGCCATGAGGGCATGTGGCGGCAGGAGGTTAAAGTGCCTGCTTTTAAGATCCCAGTTTGATCCCTCCCTCTAGGTTAGTGTCGAAGCAATCTGGGAACCCACTGGCAAAACAGATGAAAAACAGCGCCCTGTTTTCCTCAACTGTCTGTCTTGTGAGGCTATAGTGTCCTTGAGCCCTAAACCACTTAACCCCTAACTGATACCAATAAATGAGCAGGTTGATGCGTTGCAATGTTGCATGGAAGGCACTATATAAAGGCACCACATATACTGTAGGTGACGTCACATTGCAGGTTTTCAGCAGAATTCTGCTGATGCACATCAGGAATAGTCCATGATAGGAAGTCACGTCAAACCGCACTATTACAGAACTTATCTCAGAGGATGTAACTTGAGTGTTTCAGAATTGGTGACACTTCACAATACGTGCGTATAGGCACTGGTGCAATATCTATTGCATAACAGAGTGAAAGCAGGAACCGTAAAAGTACCTTAATGCTTTTACTTGTCCGAAATAATAGTGTACTTTCAGTTCATATTTTTGTGCTGGTTTCTTGCCAAGCAAATCCATGGAAAAACATTTACTTGAAAAGAGACAGATCTGTGTGTGTGAGGTTGACCCACATTTTGGGGTAAAATTCTCTGAACTATCTACAGAAGGGAACGTGTCCTCCCCCACGGAGCCCATTTAGTATGCCAGAACAGACAAACTCATATACCCAGTTGAGATTATTTGTATTATATATTCGTGTGATCCAAACTTAATTATTATGTCCTCAGGCCGTTTCGCCCTGTCTGTGTGTTTGTCTGTCTGTGTACACTACAAGCTACAGCTAATCTTGAGAAACGTTGCACACATGTACCCTCCCACAGTAGGCCAATGAAGAAGCACACATGTACCCTCCCACAGTAGGCCAATGAAGAAGCACCACACATGTACCCTCCCACAGTAGGCCAATGAAGAAGCACTACATGTACCCTCCCACAGTAGGCCAATGAAGAACACATGTACCCTCCCACAGTAGGCCAATGAAGAACACATGTACCCTCCCACAGTAGGCCAATGAAGAAGCACACATGTACCCTCCCACAGTAGGCCAATGAAGAACACATGTACCCTCCCACAGTAGGCCAATGAAGAAGCACACATGTACCCTCCCACAGTAGGCCAATGAAGAACACATGTACCCTCCCACAGTAGGCCAATGAAGAAGCACTACCCAACACATGTACCCTCCCACAGTAGGCCAATGAAGAAGCACTACCCAACACATGTACCCTCCCACAGTAGGCCAATGAAGAAGCACTACCCAACACATGTACCCTCCCACAGTAGGCCAATGAAGAAGCACTACCCAACACATGTACCCTCCCACAGTAGGCCAATGAAGAAGCACTACCCAACACATGTACCCTCCCACAGTAGGCCAATGAAGAAGCACTACCCAACATTTAAACGTTGCACACATGTACCCTCCCACAGTAGGCCAATGAAGAAGCACTACCCAACATTTAAACGTTGCACACATGTACCCTCCCACAGTAGGCCAATGAAGAAGCACTACCCAACATTTTTCAAATTGACAGGAAGCTTGACCTTTCAGCTTATAACTCTTGGACCTTAGGTAACATAATCAACCCCACCACAGATTTTCGGCCATTTTGTGATTTCTTCTAAACATACTTTTCGCTGAGCTGATTCTGCCTAAACACAAATCATTGGACATTCTGTTTGGAGACATGCATCAGTCAGATTTGTCATATTCCATTCCAAAATGCTGCGATTGGCTCAGGGAGTCAGGAGGGACCCGAAAGCTTGTCCCAAAAGATTGGGAAAGCTACTCACTAGATGCTCATTGGACCCTAAACAAACTGTTACCAAAATATTTTCCCACCGTAGTAGATGGTACATAGCAACAACTCTTGTTCACAAACTGCCCTCCCACCTCCCACTGTAAAGTTGATTTTAAACTGATAATGGTAACAACTGATGAGGTACTCAAAAACCCTGCCCTGCAACCCTACAAGGCCACTTGCCATAACAATATTCAATCCATATTTCTCAGAGACTCAGCTCCAATCATCACCCACATAAAGTAACCCCCCTGCACAAGTAAGGGAGCAAATTCCTATTCTATTCTATTCTTAGCTCCATCTCGAAAGTGATGAAAAATGTGTCTATGAACAGGTTGAAAAGTATTTTGCCACAAAAAAACAAATGTACAAATTCCAATCTGGCTTCAGAACGGGGGTTGCCCTGTGGTTCGACCACAGGGCAATTCTACCTGGAGGGGAGAGAGCAGATTGTGGAGGTGAACGGAACACTGAGCTGTTGCGTTCCACAAGGAAGCATACTAGGGACTTTACTGTTCCTAATATATGTAAACGACATGACATCAGCCTGTGACTGCAACTTGTTCCTGTTTGCGGATGACTCTGCACTGCTGGTCTCAGACAGGAACAAACTACAGGTTGAAAAGGCCCTCAGCTCTGAACTAGAATCTGCACATGGCTCGCTGATAACAGACTTTACACCTGGGAAAAACGGAATCCATTCTCTTTGGATTAAATAGTAATTTCAGCAAGGCCGACGGCTTCTCAATTAAAGTGGGTAACAATATTATCACACAAAAAGAACGTCTGAGTCGCACAACCCCCCAATGGAATGTCAGATAGAAGAAGACAATACTTGGACAACAATTACAGGAAATACACTTACTATTTTGAGCTGCAATAATGATAGAGAAAGACAATTCAAAAGTTTGCACAGACTCCATTATGCACCTCTACTGAGAAGCAAGTGTAATAAATGTGACACAGAAGTCGGTACATATTTTTGAGTGGTGCAACCACTCCATTACACAGCTATGTGTGTCCCTGGGTCTGTCTGTCTAAGCACGAAAATAGCTTGGTCGGTTTTCATCATTTCTCAACCATTTCAGACACGGGGCAGCTTGCCGGAAACGGCCTGGGCCCGGCCCGGCCCCGACTGTTTCGGACACAGGGCGGCTCGCCCGAACCGGGCCAGCCCCCTTGCCACATTCCTGTGGGTCTAGATGGTAACTGTCATTTCTCGACCGGTTCGGACGCGGGACGGCTCGTCGGAACCGGGCCGGCACCCTGGCCGCGTTCCTGTGTGTCTGGAACTTCCGTAGACCACCCAGAGACCCCCACACGGAGTTGCACCACTCACTTCACAGTTCACACGGGTGTGATTTTTTTGGAATGAGGTGAAGAATGAGCTGGATACCTTGATATAATATATAATTTGGACTTGTCTCCTCTCCAGTGTGTACTAGCAGCTAAGGTATCCAGTGCAAGGACCAGACGCAACGCTAAATTAGTGTGAACTGGGGAAGGGGAGCACTTGATTCCCTTACAAACCTCACCCTTGTCTAAGCACCGCCCGCGCTCATATGACTGTTAATGTGTGGCTCTGGGCGCTTGCTGTAAAGACATCAAGCGCCTCCTATTCCCCGACAGAGACTGGCCGAGGAAAAACAAGGAAGTGTGGCTCGCTCTGGTGGGCGCAAAGTGGCGCAAAGTATGTGAATTAGCAACAGTTTATGGTGTTATTATTGCTAATTTGCTTTTAGAAAAGCAATAAGCCACGCGAGGTCCGAGGTTATTGTGTATTTTATAATGCCGCTGCGCTCGTGTCTCACCAAGCCTCTCAGCCATTATATAATACACAATAACCTCACACCTCTTGTGGCTTATTGCTTTATTGTTTCATTTTATGCTCTCAATAGTTAAAGATCTATAAGGGTCCATTTGGTTACTAATTCTCCATCATTTAGCTGGGGACCACCTGGAACCCCCTCAAGGACCACTCACTGTGACATTGGAATCTGTTTGTAACTGTCCCTTGGAAATAAATCTTCCACAGCAAAGTTCCAAACTAATATGCAGTGATATTAGTCTGGCTATGCAGGCTATCGTTGTATACACTGGCCTACTACCTGAAATAAAGCATTAAAAAGCCAAGAATAAAATAAAATAAATAAACCTACAGGGAAATCGGTCTCTATAGTCTGATTGATGTGGTTCCCGCCACTCCAACCCTCGAGGAAGCAGAGAATTTTTGTGCTGCGCTTTGATGTGTACCGTCGTCTCTGACTTCATTCAGAATGTGACTCCTTGATGAGAGGTGTGCGCCCATGCTCACTGATTGATCTCAGGAGGATTATTCCGGTGCACAGCGAACATATTGTGCCGCAGAACATCCTCAAAGTCCTCCTCTCTTCTTCTCCTCTTCTCCGTCTCTTCGTCGGCGCCAGAGCACCGACGAAGCACAAAGCAACCATAAGACACAGAGCCAGAGGACTGGAAGAGAAGAAGACGGAGAGAGAGAGAGAGAGAGGGAGAAAGAGAGAGAGAGAGAGAGAGAGAGAGAGAGAGAGAGAGATCTCGTGCAGGGATGCGACTGTGAGCGCTGAATAATTGATGCGCTAGAGGTGAATAATGAATATGTGAGTGATTAAAGGATACATGCTGATGAGCCAGAAGTGAGGTGAGAAGGGCTTCCCCTGCTACAGAGCCATCTCTCACCTGCTTCACAGACTGAAAAGCTACTAGAAAGGACTAAAATGGCACGCCCCAAATTATCCATATACAGTCCTGTCCATGTTTTTTTTTTTTTAAGATATTTTTTTGCGGCTTACGCCTTTTATTGATTTTTTAAGGGACAGATAGTAGGCTGACAGGAAACGGGAGAGAGATGGGGGGATGACATGCGGTAAAGGCCGTGTCGGGTTCGGGAGTCGAACCCGCGGCACACCGCGACTGGATCACCAGTCCGGTGCCCAGACCGTTACGCTACGGCCTGGGCAGTCCTGTCCATGTTGTGTACAACTATAGCTGGATGTTACTGGGTAAAGTGCCATGTGTGCTGTGTATGTGAAAACAAAACATCACACATATGCAGCGTGTGCAGGTGAGCATCCCTTTTTTGAGGGGCGCTAGCCCTTTCTATGTCCAGCTTTGAGGGTTTGTGTAAACACAAACATTGTCCCAACATGAATGCCCAGCTTTGAGCGTTTGTCCTAAAACAAACATTAAATGCCATTGACAATGCATGGCCCGCTTTGAGTGTTGGTGTAAATGACAAGCATTGCGTATCCACAAACATTGAAGACAAAAGTGAGGACGCAAATTGTGATTGGCCAGAATCAGATGATTTATGATGATGTAGAAACGGCACAATCGAGAAAACTGCACAATCGAGAAAACGGCACAATCGAGAAAACGGCACAATCGAGAGTGCGAGAAACGGCACAATCGAGATAGTGCGAGAAACGGCACAAAGCGAGAAACAAGAGCGCCCCTCACTTCACACAGCTGTGATTTTTGAGAGGCAGTTAGTGTAGATTCTGTCTGAACACAAACATTTAATGCCATTGACAATGGATGGAGAATTTATGTCATCTGTGTCTGAGCAAATCGGCATACAGTATGTATGTCGGACCTCGTCGGTGGGAACCCTTAGCCAATAAGGGACCACCATTCTTGATGATGATGATGTACCATTCACTTCACACGGGTGTGATTCTTTGTTTCACAAGAAGCCATAATCTGAGTGAGTGATGTAACACCATGTGTATATTGGAATAGAATGGAAGGGGGAATGAATGCAGTGGTGAATAATGCATTCATCCCCAGGATCACACAGAGTTGTGTCTGTATGCTGGGGTTTCCTATACTCACGAGGAGTGGGAAGAGAACCAGCCAGTGCATGGGGGGGGGGGGGGTGTGTGTGTGTGTGTGTGTGTGTGTGTGTGTGTGTGTGTGTGTGTGTGTGCTCTCACGTGTATGCTTGCATGTGTGACTCACGGTGAGACACCACCATGCACACGACACATAGAGAGTAGACGAGTGTCTTTGCACATGCGTGTTCAGTCACAGTGTGTGTGTGCTTGTGCTATAGTAGAGCACACATTCATGTACAGTGTGTGCATGTATGTGATTATTTTTGGTCCTTGGTAAAAGTAACTCCTTTGCAACACCCACACAGTTACACACCACCATGCTAAATATACACCTCACATGTAGAGCCTGCAGCTCATCCCCCCCAGGCAAAACAAAAAGAGCATATGCTTCACTTTTATTTATTAAAGCGATGTAGGAGGAATGCGGATGAGAGCCTGTTGTGGTGTGTGTGTGTGTGTGTGTGTGTGTGTGCGCGTGTACTGTACGTGTGTTCATGTGTGTGTTTGTGCGTGCGTGAGTGCGAGTGGTGTGTGTGCGAGCGGTGTGTGGGGGTTAACCCGACATTTCCTTTGAGGCTGCTGCAAAGGCAATTCCCTTTTTTCTTTTTTTAGCACAGTGCCACATTTAAAGATATTTTTAACACTTAAGCATAATGCATACGCTCCCCGAAGAGGACCGATTTTCAACTGAAAAGCAGAAGTTCATTCCCACTCTCTCTCTCTCTCTCTCCCAGATGTGGTGCATCACATTCTTTCAGTCGACAACAACCAGTTCTTTACATCATTACAACAGCAGAAGGAGGAGGAGACACATGGGAGTGGTAGTGTACTTACTGTACTACACATACTGTATGGCGACACACTTGGTGATAGCATATCTCTGCTGTCGGGAAGAAACCACTTAACTCCAAAATGTTCATTTTTCAGGAAATGAAAAGAAAAAATATATCTATTTTTTTTTTTCTTCAGGAAATGACAGAAAACTGCCCCATCAAAGTTCGTGTTGTGACTTTATACATTGCCAATTACTTCCATGAGAGGGGGAAGTTTAGTTGCTTTAGCAGACAGTTTGAGTTAAGAGGTTTTGTCCCAAGCGCTTTTTACTACTGGTTTGAACTATTGGTTCAATATTTTCAAAACGACAAACAGACGTAAACGGTGTTCAATAGCACTGATTTATGCAAAAAGAAAATCTAAAACCTCACAGATTGAGTTACGTGGTTTGCTCCCGACAGCAACGATATGTTTGAGCGGCTCTTATTATTTCAGCTGAGGCTGGGTTAAATGACCCCCTGTAACGGGGGAGTGGGGCAGAACGGATTTCCCTCTTTAATGAATCAGTTGAAGGCCACTTCTCAGGAGGCGCCACCATCCTAACAGATAAGCTCTGCATGTATGCTCACAGAATAGGTAATTGGAGGAACTCGCGTACTACACATGGCATGTGGAGATGGCTTTTAGTGAAAGAAAGTTACGTAATTGCAACATGCTCTGAGAACGCACGCAGGCCACCGATCTGAGTCTGACCACACAGCAGTCATTGGGCTATACGGGTCGTGCATTTTCCTGGAACTATGGAAGGTATGTGGGATTCTCCAGAGGGGACCAGTATTCCCTGGGGATTTCAGCTGAGTAAATACAGTAAATCACAGTTCAAGCTCCTTCGGGCATTCTCTCACATCGTCCGATACCTCAAAGTGAAAACCACTGACAATCCTGTATCTTGTGTTGATAGAGACAATATATCGTCATACCATAGATTAGTGATTCTCAAACTTTTGGAAAACCCATTAGAAAATATTTTGTGCCAGGGACCTCCATAAAAGATTTGTGTTGTTAAACTATTATTGGAATTAAAGAAAGAAAGGTTAAAGTGGTTCAAACTGATTGTAATGCTATATTAACACATTTTGCTGGCGATCCCCTGGAACCTTCTCAAGGACTCCTGGGGGTCCCAGGCAGGACCCACTGGGCCCACTCTGAGAACCACTGCCATAGATCATCAATCATACATCGCATTTATTCATATATTACATTCTAAAAAGAAAGATTCATGACAGTGAAGTAACAATTTTATCTTTAAGATAACACTTTTTAATACCTATAAGGAAATAAAATAATATAATATCAAATGTAATCAACATACTATAATATATATTATATTGTATATTATATAACTGGTCAACAATCATAAAGAAGTAAAGGCATGGTAGAAGCCAAGCTATAGAATCATGACAAATTAATACTGTGTTGCTTGGTGACATTCTCAGTTAAAAATGTAATGCATGATTATTTCCGTATGACGTAGGTGATCAAGTATACAAACGATGTGCATTTTGACAGACTGACATTACCTCATCATTCCATTTTTCAATTGAAATGCTTTTTCTCCCTTAAATGCTCATTCTCATTCGCCCCGTTTGTTATTTTAAATGCTTATAATAATGCCTATAATATCTTAAATGCTCATTCTCGTTCTCCCCGTTTGTTGCTTTCCCCTCAAAACAGTCAAACACTCTGCTTCCTCTTCCTGCTTCTTAAACGTGAACAAAAGCCATTAGTGCAGCATTGCTGCGACTGATCAATCACTTGTAGCAGACATAAAGGATGTGGGATTGTTTACCATACATCTATAGAAGGCAGTCCATATACCGTTTGTACTCACATACGCACGACTACGCACAAGACAGTATGCACTCAAGGACACGCACACACACACAGATTCTTTCACTTTTTAGTTTTCTACTGTATGAAAAAGAGAATGCTTCCAAAATTGGGTTCTCTGGTAAAAATCTGGTGGTAGCAACTTGCAACTAAGTCATTGAGTTACTGTCACGAATAGGCACACACCTTGTGATCAGGATAGTATTGAAGCTGGACAATGAAAGTCCACCATTGGAAAAACGTCACACCTTCTCTTATTATTGCTGACATCAAAGCCTTTGAAAATCATGCATCAGCACAGATTCGTACACTGACTAATAATGTTTAGGTACCATTGTTTCCCATAATAGATTGTTACAACTGACACATAGTCCTTTGATGTAGTCATGCATTTCATCTTTACATAAACATGACTTGACTTGTGGGTCCATTCTGCTCTCCTCTACTCCAGTGGTTCCCAAAGTGGGGTCCAGGAACCCCCAGAGGTCCTTGAGGGAGTTCCAGGGGGTCCCCAGCTAAATGATGAATTATCATTGATTTTACAATATAAATTGGGGTCCCAGAGATGAAAATGCCATTAAATGGAGGTTCGTAGACGAATGCATGTCAAACTGGGGGTCCTTGAAATTAAACGGGTTGAGAATCTCTGCTAGAGCCGTAAAAATCTTCTCTTATGGGAGTACTTGGCATATCTCTTCAAATAGGGGTCTGCGGGCTAATTAGTGTCAATTTGGGGGTCTTTGACATGAAAAGGTTTGGGAACCACTGCTCTACTCAACTTCTCAATGATTGTCTTCCAGAGTTTTGATTGATTGTTTGATTGATTTATTAACAGTTTGCAGAATTACAGTACAGTTTCAAGTACAACTCAATACAACAACTGTAAACTGTGAGTGGACGACACCATAAAGCATTACACTTGTTTACTATAGGGCCCACCATTTTCAATTCATCAAAACAATTGGAGACGTACGAATATACATAACTATATAGTCAAAACAGGAAATCATCATAGAGGAGGTAAAAAGGGAAAAGAAACATATACAGTGAGGGGGAAAAAGGGGTGGGTGGGGGATTCAGATTTTACGGGGGCCAGTTTCTAATTGCAACCGTCCGTAGGTGCCCTTTGAGGGCGGTTTTGAAGGAGTCAAGGGATTTGCATGTCTTAATGACTGTTGGTAGGGCGTTCCACATTTTGGTGGCATAGGAGCTAAATTAATTTAGTCCCTTGTTAGTGCAGAATCTGGGTTGCACATGGTTCGTTGAACTCCCTCTGGTGGGTGTGGACTTCGTTGACATTAATTCGTGGACTTCGTTGTACATGGGTATCTTGGTGGTGTAGCGAATCTTGTGGACCAGACCCATTTAATGCAAATGATGTACTCTGTTGTCAACCCTAAGCCATTCCAGCCTGTCAAAGTGGGCAGGGGTGAGGTGGGTTCGGGGATTGAGGCCAAGTAGTAGCAGAGTGGCAGAGTCTCTGAGAAATCTGGAGGGAATATTGTCATGGCCAGTGGCCTTGTGGGGTTGAAGGGCACACAGGGGTTTAAGTACCTCCTCAGTTGTCTTTACAAACACCTAGGTTTTTGTAGAAGGCTTTCATGTGCTCTACACCAAAACGCCCAGAGTGGGAGGGCAGTTTGTTAACAAGCGTTGTAAAGAAGATGTTTAAGTAGTTGGCTACATCTAGCTTGTCAGTTCGATTTGATGTTTATGCTTGTAAACCTGGTTTTAAGTTTCTGACCGCAGCCTAGTTGATTGTTTAGAAGCTTCCAGAGCTCCCGAGGATTGTTTCCTCTGCCTTATCATTGATGAAGTTACTTTTAGCAGATTTAGTCATGCAGCCCAACCCCCCCACCCCACCACACCCCCACCACCACCATTCCCCACCTATGTATGCATACCCATTTGTCAGTCAGCATGTATGATCTGTGTTTGTTATCATATTCAGCAAAACATCAGCACCCAAGCGCTTCGGCTGAAAGAATCCCTCAATCCATCAAAAATCACCATGACGAGGATTTCCTTCGGATGTTAAACGGGAAAACCCAAATTAAGCAAATTAACTATTCCCTTATGCATTGCTATAAGGTCCTTAATGGCGGGCGGCAGTGGCCCAGGAGGCTGAGTGGTCGTTTTTGGAATCCGAAGGTTTACAATTTTCAATTTGCATTGGGATTTAGCAGACGCTCTTAATCCAGAGTGATTTACAATAAGCAGGAACAAAAGACATGGTAATACATCAAATACATAAAAATAGTCATGATAGTCTCATTTATATGAGAATATCTTAACTGTTCTTGTCTAATATGACCCCCGCAAACAACTTAGGAACTGTGAGAAAGGTTTCTAAGAAGTTGTTCTTAGCCAAGAACAGTTGAGATATTCTCTCCTAAATTAAGTGAAAACTAAATTTAGCCAGGTCCTCTACTAAAGCGCACAATGGGTCATTGTACAGTAGATCGGCTAGTTGAACAAGTTTCAATTTTTTTTTTAAATAGTAAAAAAAAAAGGTAAAGAGGTTAAGGGATAACGGGGTAGCTGGCAAAAATAGGGCCCTTAACCCCTAACTGCCCCACTTGAGCATGGTGCTGGCAAGGTATAGTAGAATTTTTAATTTAGAAGTTTTTAACCAATCTGGGATGGAGGACCAGCACATTGCTGTTCCTTCAAATATGCACAGGTAGCAGCCTCCAACCACGCAGCAGTTACTGTACACAAATAAACTGTTCAAGGAGGAGCTGTTTCAGTTAGGGAGAGTGACACATGAACCGCTCTCATACATTCTCACTGAGTAATGAATGACCTGCCTGTCTATATACTCAACAGCTTGGACCCGGTCCACATTTAATATTCCTGGCATATCCCTCATTGTTAATAATGGTCGGTGTGCCATGATGACGTACACTATGACACTTTTTGCATTTCCATTGTCCCATGGTGGACAAGGTGTCTGTAGGAATACTGGACAACTCACCCCGGTGCGTGCCCGTTTTTCCTCCCGGAATTTTCCCCAGTGAGGGGGATAACTTTGTAATATGCTATTGGCTGTTTGTATTCTTTTTGGAAAAATATAAAAGGATACTCCTGTGGAAAGGCTATATTATTTTACTTATATTGACCCTATAAACAATTTAGTATTATTTAGTATATGTAAGGTTTTGCCCACTCAAATGGTACCTCGTCAGATAACAACTTCTGTGAACAGACTTCACTGTAGTAGCTTTTCATAAATTATATTTGTACTTAGGTTGTCTGCTCTCATGAAAGTTTATAGTTAGAGAAATTCAAAATCCAGCCGTGTGCTGTCCAGCCTCTCCCACCCCATCACTGGGGAAGATTCTGGGAGGGAAACGGAAACGGGGTGAGTTGTCTTGTTACCATCTGTAGCCGTTTTCCCCTATGGGATCGACATTTCCTTTGGCATTTCAGGCAGGAAGATGGAGGTCCTCTCTTCCCACTACACAGCAGGTAGCCATATAGTCACGCAACAACAAACGTATATGAAAGCCATTCTGGCCAGTGGCCAGAATGGCCAGACTTTCTTTCCGGATGATTGTGTTTGTGATGATTGTATCACCTATTTACCTTGTGAATCACCATTTTTACTTAATGCTGTCTGGATATTTGCTTTGTGCACTTGGTCCCACTACCAGCTCATTGGTCTTGTGGGAGGTCGGGGTTCAATCCCTGGCTGGGCCATAACAAACACTCTGAAAAATGGAACCCAATGCCTCCCTGCTTGGCACTCAGCATCAAGGGTTTAATCTGTCCCTTTGACATACTCCCATCATATGTCCAAGGGGTGTACTTGTACATCATGCTGCCTCATGCTACAGAAACAGGAGATAGGCTCCTGCCCTATGGGCCTCATGGCTCGACAAGGCTTACTTTACTGGTCTCGGACAGGAACAAACTGCAGGTTGAAAAGACCCTCAGCTCTGAACTCGGTAGAATCTGCACCTGGCTCGCTGATAACAAACTATCCTTACACCTGGGAAAAACTGAATCCATCCTCTTCGGATCAAATAGTAAACTCAGCAAGGCAGATGGCTTCTTGGTTAGAGTGGGTGACAATATTATCACACGAAAAGATGAAATTACCTACCTAGGTTCCATCCTGGAGGCCAATCTTTCCGGTGATAAAATGGCCACCAACGTAATCAAAAAAGTCAATCAAAGAACAAGATTCCTTTACAGGATCTCCTCACTGGTCAGCAAAAACACCTTGAAGACCTTAACAGGAGCCCTCGTACAAGGTTTCTTTGACTATGCATCCACCTCTTGGTACCACAGCACCTCAAAGGCCCTTAAAACAAGGCTCCAGACCTCCCAAAACAAACTGGTCAGGCTCCTACTTGGCCTCACCCCCCGAACCCACCTCACCCCTGCCCACTTTGACAGGCTGGGATGGCTTAGGGTCGACGACAGAGTACAGCATCTTGCAATGGGTCTGGTCCACATCATGATGATGTATATTACAGCATACAGTACGTTGTCGTTCAAACGTTGTACGAATGTCGCTCGAACGTCGTTTAAACAAATGTCGATTGAACGAACGTCATTTAAATGAACGTTGTTTAAACGAACATTGCTCTATATATATATAAATTTGAAACTTATTTTACCCCAAAATACAATGATTTCCAGAATGTTTCGGGGAAAAATCTAAACATTGGTATATAAAAAATTAAAATAAAAGCAGATCTACAAGCTCACGACACTGTGATGTGGGATAATAGATCGGCTATTGTCTTTATTGTGTGTATTACAGATATGAACAGATGTTTCACTAACACTAAACAAATAATGTATCACAGCAAATAGAATGAATAGTAGTTATGTTTAGGGTTGTTCCGATCCGTTCACGTCATCGGAAATCGGGTCCGATCACGTCATTTTCAAATGATCGGAATCGGATCTGGAGCAAAAAAACGTGACTGGGACATCCCTAGTATCAATATTATATCCATATCATGATATTAGACTCGATATTGTCTGTGTTTCTGGATATTGTACTATTGTGATATGGCATATGTGTTCTATAAAAATATAAATATCAGATCGGGAAAAATCAGTATCAGCAGATACTCAAAATGAAATGGAGCAAAAAACTGATCGGGACTGTCACGTTCTGTGACGTGTTATGTTTTCTTGTGTAGCCTGTTCTTGGTTTTTGTTATTGTTTTACCTTTCTGTTGTGTTCCTGTGATCTTGATGTTTTGTATTTTCCTCGTTTCTTAGTTGCAGTTTTGCCTTACACTGTGAACCTTTATTTTGTAGTCATGTTTTGTGCCTTCCTGTCTGCCCCTGTAGTTCTGTTCCTGTCTTGTCTCACTAGTCCTGTGATTGCCCAGGTTTCTACCTGTGTCCCCTTAGTTCCCCAGCCTATCCCAGTGTTGATTGTCAGTGGTGTTCACCTGTGTCTAGTTATCCAATGTCTATAAGTTTGCCCTTGTGTGTTCAGTTCCTTGTTCGTTCGTAAAATGTTGTCAGTGGTTTTTTGTTCCTAGTGTTTTCCATGTTCCTAGTGTTTTGCCTAGCTCCTAGTGTTTTGCCTTGCTCTCCTCGTACTCCAGTGTATGTTCCTGTTTTTGGTTAATAAACCCCCCTTGCATTCGACCTGCCTGTCCTCTGCCTTTGTCTGCACTTGGGTCCAACACCTGCCTGTCCTGAACCGTGACAGGGACATCCCTACATAATTATGTTAATTATAATAAACATTGACATACCAACATTTGAATATATGCAAATCTTTGAATTAATAACATTAACAAAATGTATGCAGATTTTGTATTTTAACAATTTGCCTGGATCTTAAATAGGCTATTCTCGGTACAGTTTCAGCTTCAGTACTTTGACATGACTATAATGTGTCGACAGTGGTGGAAAAAGTACTAAAATGTTTTACTTAAGTAAAAGTGTAAATACTGCAATATAGATGTCCTGTATTCAAAATGTACTTGAGTAAAAGTACAAAGGCATCTGCATCAAAACGTACTTAAACTACTAAAAGTAAAAGTACTCATATTGCAGAATGTCCCATTTCAGTTCAAAATGTGTACAATTTTTTTTTTAAATAATAATTGTAATCTACAAGCTCACAATACGTCGCATCGACGCATTGTGAGCTTATGTAGATTTGTTATTTTCAAATGGCCGAAATATATAGGGCTGAAGTGGTTAATGTATGTTTTCTAATCAAAAATCTCCAAAGTAAGTAAGTAAAGTTTTCAAATTATTGTAGTGGAGTAAAAGTGCAAATTTTGGCTCTGAGGTGTAGTAGTCTAAGTTAAAAGTATTGGAAATTGGAGATACTCAAGTGAAGTACAAATACCTCAAAATTGTACTTGCAGTACTTGAGTAAATGTACTTTTGTAGTGCTTTACACCACTGTGTGTCGATGATATAACCCTTGGCACGATTCCTCGTGAAGCTAATCGCTGAGGCTTATCTCCCCCTACGGTGGAGAAAATGTAGAGGAAATCAAACATGTATACACATGATGTTTAGTAACAAAGCCATCGGTCCCAAGGATGGAGTGCATAGGACTGATATCTCTTAAATCCATAAATATTTATTTTTCCACTTTTACCCAATTATTTATTGATTTCTTTCCGGCCTTCATTCAATTGTGAGCTCTTGGGAAATGAGGATGCTGACGCTGGGAAACAGGGTTTATCGTGGAACGGAACTGGAAGAATACATTAACATGCATGGGTTTTTACAATAGAAGAATACATTAACATGGGTTTTTACAATATAAATTGTGGTCCCATAGCCATGCGTCTGTAGCTTAATGCCATGTCAAACTGGGGGTCATTGAACTGAAAATGGTTGAAAATCACTGCTAGAGCCGTACAAATGGATCCGCAGGCTGGTAAATCACTGCAAGAGCCGTACAAATGGATCCGCAGGCTGGTAAATCACTGCTAGAGCCGTACAAATGGATCCGCAGGCTGGTAAATCACTGCTAGAGCCGTACAAATGGATCCGCAGGCTGGTAAATCACTGCTAGAGCCGTACAAATGGATCCGCAGGCTGGTAAATGTAAATTTGGGGGCATTGACATGAAAAGGGAACCAATGGTGTAAAGTAAATAAGTACTGTATAACATTTTGAGGTAGTTGTACTTTATTAGAGGATTTACAATTGGCTTGAACTTTTACTTCTATACTCCACTACATCTCGGATCCAAAATATTGTACTTTACTTAACTTTAGTTACTTTGTAGATTTTTGATTATTAACACAAAACATACATTAACCACTTTTGGCAGATCTACAAGCTCGTAGCTTGTAGATCTGCCATTTTCAAATTTGAAAACTTGAAATGGGACATTCTGCATAATGAGTAATTTAACTTTTGGTAGGTTACTTTAAGTACATTTTGATGCCAATACTTGTATGCACTTTTACTCAAGTTAATTTTAAATTCCGGGCTTTTACTTGTAACGGAGTATTTCTATACATTGCAGTATTGGTACTTTTACTAACAATTTTTTTCCGGCACCGCTGATATCTCTTCCAACCCATAAATATTTCTATATATTTACCCCGGTTTTTTCTCTCTCTCTCTCTCGCTCTCTGTCCGGCCTTCATTCAAGTCGGAGCTCTTATGAAATGAGGATGCTGAAGCTGGAACTGGAAGAATCCACCTGATCTATCTTTAGACGATTGGGAGTCGCCGGGCCCCACGTGGTGGGCCGTGCATGGGACGTGCTCAGGCCACCACTGGGGGCGAGGGCAGGAGGTCTGCAGGGGCGGGTGGGTTACAGGCAAACATCCAAAGGACAATGGTGGGAAATAGACAGTAGCAATTAGAGAGCGTCTGGTTATTATGAGAACATCATGGCCTCATGCATGTGCTTGAGCACCCACAATGTCAATAAACAAACCCTAGAGTTGAAACATCTGCAACCGCCTACAGAAGGCTATACAACGTCACCAAGAATTTGGCCAAAGCCGGGACCTTGATGATCCCGTTCGCCCCTTACTCAAGTTATTTGCCTTTGTCTTGCTCGTTTGAAATGTGCCTAGTCCAGCATTTTCAGCCTCGCACATTGCCCGTCGTATCTGCTGCCCCGTAGCCTATAGAGAGCGTCTTGTCTGGGTGGAGTGAAACAAGGATGTATTGACCAAGATAATGATGCATTTCTATCTTTATCTTCTGTTTTCTGTCCCATACAGCCTCCCCCCTCCTCCCACCCCCCACTCCCCATCTTACACAAACAGGACAGCGGGGGGGACGAGGGGACGCACATCCTCCCCCTGTGCTGTACATACAGTATTCTGTATACTGTATGTCTCAACATACATCCTATAGACATGTATCATCATCAGGCTGCAGTGCAGTGGCTCAAGGGTGAGAGTGGCCGATAGAATAGGATATAGATTTAGATAGATCCCTGTGGGCTCCCCCCAGAGTTGGTGTCAGGGGAATCTGTGAAGCCATCGTCAATACAAAGGAAAAACAGCGCCCTCTTTTCCTTGAATTTGACGTGAGTCAACAGTCTGTCTTGAGAGACTAGTGTCGAAGTGTCCTTGAGCAAGACTCTGAACCCCTAATTGCTCCCCTAATGTGCAGGTTGGTGCCTTGCACTTTGGCTCTGTACTTGTTCCACTCTATTTTCCCTCTACACCAAAGACTTCCGATCTACAAGCTCAGGATGCGTGGTGAGCTTGTAGATTGGCTTGTAGATTTGTATCGTTTTCCCCAGAACAGGGATTCGAGTGGTTAATGTAAAAAATAAATTAAGGTTCTACCATAGACTGTAAAAAATATGGCCCAGGCCGTAGCGTAACGGTCTGGGCACCGGACTGGTAATCCAGTCGCAGTGTGCCGCGGGTTCGACTCCCGGACCCGACACGGCCTTTACTGCATGTCATCCCCCCATCTCTCTCCCGTTTCCTGTCAGCCTACTGTCTGTCCCTTCAAAAAATCAATAAAAGGCGTAAGCCGCAAAAAAAATATCTTAAAAAAAAAAAAAAAAAAAAGAAATATGGACAAAGCGTTCCCCGGGTCTAACATGAACGTAAAATGAAGCCTGTCAGTCCTTGAATTGTAAATCGCCATCTTTCTAGATCCGTTTGGGCCCAGCTGGCCCATTGGCTGGCCCAGACAACGAGGCGGGACTTCCCCCCTTCTTCTTAGTTGGTTTTTATTTTGACTCGAGTGGGTGGGGAATCCTGATCATAGACTGTAACGGTAGCCACGCCCCTCAGAACATACGTGACTTTATGGTCATTGTTTCCTATTCACAACGCATTCAGACTGCAACGATTTAGAGATTAATCGTAATCGAATCGATTATTCAATTAGTTGCCAACTTGCCAACTAATTTAGTAATCGTAATGGAATCGGCAACTAATTGTTGGGTTTTTTTCCACTTAGCCATAGTTTTTCCAGTGTTAAATGTAACTAAACTAAAGAGGAGTGAGCCATCTATTCTCTTACAATCTGCAGGACACCAAAAACATCTAAAGTCTGAGACCATTTTACCCTTAACATCTTAAAGAAAAGGATTACCTGCAGTATTTATAAGATGGAATTTCTATTGTACATTAACATTAAAGACAATACAAAGACGTCAGACTGTACCTGCGTACAGGATTATAAGCTCAAGAACAAAAAATATGTCTTGAATATTCATTTTTAAATTAGTTTAAAAGAGTACTGTTACCTTTTAGACAAATGTCTAGCTATTCTTTCGATTTAATTTGTCTTTTATGTGAATAGCAGCCTAATCAGCAGCTGAGCTAAATGTAATAATGTATTTTTGAATTAATTATTTATCTCTAATGTCTTTTTTGTTAGTTAGAACATGTCTAAAATAACCTAAAATCAAGTTAAATAAGTGCCATAATCCAATTAATCGTTTTAAATAATCAGCCGATGAATCGATTATGAATATAATCGTTAGTTGCAGCCCTTATGGGTTATAATGCCACAGACGAATAAATGTCTAATTCCACACTATTCATCCATAATGTATAAATGATAGATAAGGGGTCAGGACAACGAGGCCTTTTCGTGGAGGGGTCAGAATGAAAATTGGACTGTTTTTCGTCTGTGGTTCTAATGTCTTCCTCATTGGTGGTATTGGTGTCAGTTTCTAGGTCAGCTTCACAGTATAACATGATGTAGGTTCAGCTTCGCACAGATAGTACGGTTTGTTTTCCTCAGTGTGGCAAGCTAGTAGATGTGCTTACCGGTATAGTCTAGACAACATATTGCTACCACTGCCAACATGCCTTCAGGCAGACTACAAAAGCCAATGTTAGAGTGAGGTCACAAGAAGTCTTAGATGTTGTTCATCACAGTGCTTGAGAACATCATCAGCTTCATGTGTGCCGTTTTAGATATATATTTATTTATCATTGCAATGCCTTAACTAACAAAGGCTTTTAATTATACTTCCCTGCTCTTCAGTGTGCTTAAAGTTGGCCTTATAAGGGCTCCTGTTCAACACAATTAATGTGTTGAAGTGCATTTCTTACTGAAGTGCAATATGGAAATTATTTGTGGTGGAATGTTACAAAGCTGGTGCCCCATTATTTCCATGTTCATTTGCAAAATAGCCAGGGTAAGAAATAAGAGAATAGTGGGTCACAAACTGTCTACTTTGACCTCAGAGGGTCATGTTGGCTGCCCTCCAGCCATGGGAAAGAATCTGGGCACGGATATGAACACAAATACTCCCAGCCTCAAATCTAATATACGTTTCTCTAATTATCTATGCTGTTTATTATAATAAAAAATAACAAGCAATGAGTTGCGTTAGGGGTTAAACCAGTGGTGGCCTGGCCAGATAGCTTGTTTTACATCGCGTTGTGGATCGAGAGGAAAGTTATTGCAAGGCACGTCATCTGCGTGGAATACTGCTGTTTATTCTGCTTTATTAATCTTCTATTTCAGCTGGCGTGGAGAGTTTGTCTTGGCTCACTGTACATATCATTGAGTTTCTCTCTAATTCAATGAGCTGAGTGATGCAATACCTAGTATACCATATACGCCGTGTGACTCAGAGGCCATGGTTATCGTTTTGGGAATTACAAACGTTGACCCCTTGACCTTGACCATCCCTTGCCTCCCAACACTTCACTTCCACGGCGCCCCATTTTCAAAAATAAAAAGAACGTCTCAATATAAACCATGGTTTGATCTGAAAGAAAATGCCTTCCCATTGTAGAGAGTCATGTGCATGGCAGGAAGTGTGAATGGTAAATATTAATAATATAAGGGGCTGTGTTTTGAGAAGAGACTTGCAGGGCCAGCAAGAGCCATGCACGATGTAACAGTTACTGTTGTGCTTGTGTGAGAATCATGCAATATGTAGTGCCATTGTGATCCTCTCTAAGCAATTAGGTTCAACATCCTATTTATAAAAACAATAAAACGACAGCTGACGCTAAATGGCACGGTACAGTCATTAAGACGTGGGTGATCATTGCAGTTTTTCATCAGTAGAACGGATTATAAAAATGAATCACTCAAACAGATTGTAAAGCATAACCCTGACTAGAGGAAGAAATCTACGAATCTTCTTTAATTGTAACCTTCAAATTATTTCAGAGAAGCATTTTGCAAATGCTGTAACTACTGTAGCTCACACTCTAAGAATAAAATGACTGAATAAAATGCAATCTATACTATAGTATAGTTTAATATTGTATATGCCTATGTTTTTTTTCCCAATACTGAATGCAATGGATTTCCTTTTTAACTTTTGGCAAAACATGAATGGAAATCCTTGTATTCATTTTCTTGTCTGTGCTCTACTGTGTCCTGGTCTATTCCTGTGTGTCCCCATAGAGTTATATATCTATAGAGAAGACACCCGAGTTCTCCTCCCATCCACTTGCATTAAGTTGCTCAAAAGCGCATGAGGCGGATTCACTCCTCCTTCCTGGTAGGAACAGAGTGCATTCTGGGATTGATTGGTTACAAACACATGAACGCGCTGCCGTTGACTATCATTGTGCCGTTTGTGCGCGTTCACGTATGAAACATTCGTTCACGTGTCATGGCCCCAATCACATGAACGTGCGCAATGATAGTCAACGGAGCAGCGCTGGCTCGAGCTGCACTACCAAATCCGGCCACTATGTCCATTTCGCCTCAGGGTTTCCTCTGGGTGCCTTCTCTAGAAATATATACTCTAAGTGTGTCCCCCGTGTGTGCACTGCAGCCATTCATCCATTCATGTTGTATAGACTGCACAGGGCCGGATTAACACCTCTGAGGGCCCCTGGGCACTGAAGCTGGAAGGCCCCCCCACAAATGCACGTGTGAATCTTTGTGCAAAATTGGGGCATTTTGGGGAAGTTTTATGCTGTTATATTGGCCTATTCCCGGCCGCCTACCCCGCCCCAGAGTGGCAGTCAGGCAGTAACAAGCACATTCTTTTTATTTGACCCACATAGTAAGCAAATGGGTGAAAGAATCCGCCAGTGCCAGTGAATTTCACTGGCAACAAAACCTTCACTTTTTTGAGGGGCCCCTGGTGCCCATGCAACGGCCCCTGGGCATGTTCCCAAAGTGCCCATATGGTAGACCCGGTCCTGCTCCTGCACTTCTGTTAGCTGAATGGTCTACAGTGCCCTTTTAAAGGTCTATAACTATATTCATGATAAAAAATAAAGCCCATCTCGTATCTGTGTCATGCAAGGTAACAGAGTTGCTTTCTACACAAAGAATGGGTCGGGTGCTGTGTAGAGCTAAGCCTATACTAGATAAAAAGAAAGACCTTTATTGATCACGATCAATGTTGTCATAGAAGCACCTCAGCGATGATGAAACTGATGGAGAGAATATAGAATACTAGTAACACTAGTAAGCAAAAAAATATAAATGATGATAATATAATAATATTGAATATGATAATTTTTTCTCTGATACAGTATCAGACGATTGACAGTGGCTTATAATGACTGTATGAAGTTGCTACTGAGAGCTCCAAGAAGCTCCAGTGCAAGCCAGATGTTTGTCAATGTTAGGGTCCCCATCTGCTCTGCTGTGCTACGCAATCTTATGTATAGATTTATGTGTAGGGCATCTGAGTCATAACTAACCCTATATTGTCAAAACATAAAGGAAAAACAGCGCCCTCTTTTCCTTGAATTTGACGTGAGTCAACAGTCTGTCTTGAGAGACTAGTGTCAAAGTGTCCTTGAGCAAGACTTTGTTCTCTTGTTCGTGTGTTCGAAACTGAACATGGTGAACTCCTATTGAATATTTATTTCTCTATTCTTTTTTGAGGGGTGCTAGCCCCTCCTGTTTGTTTTTAGTTTAATGTTTGTTTTCAAAACGCCATTGACAATGAAGGGAAAATCATCAGACAACTCACGAATAGATTTACCAACATTTATTGTAGAATGAGGATACAAGTGTGCATATGATATTAATCTTGGCGTTCGGCTCTGCTGCATTTTCTCCCTGCTTGGCACGATTAAACACCATCATAAAACATTAAGAGCAGGGAGATAGATATACAATAAACCCCCCCATGGGGGACATAAATAAGAGCCCACCGGTGGTGCTGGGGTGGTGGTGGGAGAAAACATCACATAACAACCAGGAACCATATGCAGAGGAAGGCAGGAAGAGCATGCAGTCTAGTGAGCTTAAGTAGCCCGCCCAATTTATCAGCTGACTGCCACATCAGCAAATTATGTGTGGGACTTGCACACAAAATACACCCACATAGTAATGCAGCATGTTAACCCCTTGAGTATAGTATGCGCCTTTGAGCACGGCATGAACCCCCTCGAGTATGTCTGACTGAACTAACTCGCAACGCATCATTTAACAATAAAGATAATTCAATGTTTGTTTTGTCACCATTATAGTACAGCAGCTTAGCTCCTCTATATACATGAATCGTTCAGTTTGTGATAAAAGCATGAAATTTGGTACACTTATAGCCAAAGGCATTCTAAAAAGATTTGGATGTGGACCCAACTTGAATTTTCAACATGGCGCCCATAGCAGCCATTTTTCAAAATGGCCACCAGCAACAACCGTTTTCTTATGAGTGATGGATATAATATGATATTCGAGACATATTTGGACATATTTCCATGCATAGTACTTGGTAAATGTTTCTTTTGGATAATATAACATTTTCAATGAAAATTCAAAATGGCCGCCGTTTTTCAGACTGGTTAAATATGGATGATCTCTGTCTTGAATGATACAGTATTCTTGATGCAGAATTTGAATTAGGAACTTTGTAATTTCTAAGAAGCTTCCTTCTGTCTCACAATACTCATATTACTACAGTGGCTAACAGCCATATTGTGAGAGAAGATGGCGGCCATTAATTTCAAGATGGCCACCAATATTAGACTGATTTTGCATTTCAGCATATATTTGGCTATACCTTTGTGATGTACTGTACCATACTGTATAATACTGTACGGCACTGTAGGGCATCATACTGTACCATACTGTACCTTACTGTATGGTATCATACGGTACTGTACTGCACTGTACTGTACCGTACCGTACCGTACCATACCGTACTGTACCGTACTGTACTGTACTGTACTGTACTGTACTGTACTGTACTGTACTGTACTGTACTGTACTGTATGGTATGGTATCATACTGTACTGTACTGTACTGTATCATACTGTACCATACTTTACCATACTGTACCGTACTGTATTGTACTGTACTGTACGGTACTGTACTGTATCATACTGTACCATACTGTACCGTACTGTACCGTACCGTACTGTACTGTACCGTACTGCACAGTACCATACTGTACCGTACTGTACCACACTGTACTGCACTGTACCGTACTGTACTGCATCGTACTGTACCATACTTTATGGTATCATACTGTACCATACTCTACTGTACTGTACAGTGCCGTACCGCACGTTACTGTACCGTACTGTACTGTACTGTAACATACTGTAGTGTACTGTACAGTACCGTGTGTGTGTGCATGCGAAGGGAAAAGGGGAGGGGTCGGTTAATGTGGAAATTGTAATGTAATTTGCGTCACAGTGAAATGTTGCGCAATAACAGTATGTCATACAAAAGCAATATTTGTACAGTAAATATGACATGGATGCAATGTAGTGCAGATGGTTTTCTGTGGCATGCATCATTTTTTGTGCATAGAGAGATGTGTACTAACGGAGTGATTTGGTAGGAGAAGTCGGACGGATAAACGGGCATATTGCTTTGCATCCCCTATAGTAATAGGATCTAGGATGAGCATCAAAATTATATATTTAAATACTTTTCATTAGCACATGCTTGAATTTTACATTCCATAGGGCTGGACCACACATGGACCCCATTTGGTTTTGTTTTCTGCATCTTCCTCTGTGACCTGCCACCTTCATGTCATCTCTCACAGCATCCTTAAACCTCGTCTTTGGCCATCCTCTTACCTGGCAGCTACATATTCAGCATCCTTCTCCCAATGTACCCTCATCCCTCCTTTTCACATGTCTAAACCATCTCAAACTCACCTCTCTTGCTTTATCCCCAAACCTTCTAACCTGGGCTGATCCTCTAATTCAGTAATTTCTGATAATGTCCTTCCTTTTCACTCCTAATGAGAACCATAGCATCCTTAATTCTGCCACCTCCAGCTGTGCCTCCTTTTCATCAGTGCCACCGTTTCCAACCATACGGCATGGCTGGTCTCACTACCATCGTATACATCTTCCCTCTCACAAAGCACTCCTGACACATATGTCCCATATTCTCAATACACTGGCTTCGCTTGCTAGAACATTTCCATCTCTATACTCACCTTAACCTGTTACACTACTGTCTACTGTCTAGTCAATTGGTACAAATAATTTTCTCCCTCCCTCACCATCTCTCTTTGCACTTACTGTACATCTCATATACTTTATATTAGCCCTGACCACTTCTTAGCCCACACCACCTGACATCACATCTCTCTCTTCTTACCCATCATCTAAAGAAAACCCAATGGGCATTGCCCATTGACATATATTCAAGTCTGTGTGTGTCTGTACATCTGTAATCCACGTAACTCGAGAACCGTTTGCCCCACCGACTTCAAATTCGACACACACGTTCCACACCCCCAAATTCAAGATGGGTCCACATCCAAATCTTTGTATAATGCCTTTGGCTATACGTGTACCAAATTTCATGCTTTTATCACAAACTGAACGATCGTTTTGCTTAGCTGCTGCACTATTACATCACCTAATCAACATGAGTTAGACTTTAATATATTAGCACCCCTCACTTCACACGGGTGTGATTTTTATTTATTATTATGGGGTATTTTTATTGGAATATGGATTCTGAAATAAAGATTGAATTGAATATAAAAGACGGTATAAATATTGTGTTGTCATCAGTCACGATTGTTGCTTTCACTAGAAACCCATTATTTTGCTATTTATATGCACCATACTGTCCATACAGCCACATATCGCATCATTTATATCTACCATACAGCCACATATCACTTTCCAGTTGAAAATCAGTTATTTATGGTGAGCAACAAGGTCTTATGACAAAATATAGAGTGGAACTAGAACTGCACTCTGTCGAGTGCATACTTGCTTGTTGCACACTAGTACTAGTGCGCAAGCAGAGTGCGCAAGTACTTTTGACCACTACAAACTGTCAAATCTCAGTAATGACTACTTGTGCCTGATACGGCAGTGGTGCCAGATTACATACATGTATACATAGGAGCATTACCTTTAATCCTCCCAACACTAAAACATATCGTCATTACGTCACCATCGAAAACCAATTAAACTCTGGCATTGGGTCCTTTAATCCACATCTTTATTACATCATCATTGAGAGCTAGTTATACATATACTATTTATATGTATATGTAATTTGTATGTTGATTAGCGGTATACTGTGGTTACTTTGCGCCGTACGCACCGTCCCAGCCGTCCCGCCAATTTTGATGCGTATGCACCGTCCCAGCAAATTGTGCCTGATACGGAAGTGGTGCCAGATTACATACATCTGTATAACTAGCTCTCAATGATGACGTAATAAAGATGTGGATTAAAGGACCCAATGCCAGAGTGTAATTGGTTTTCGATGGTGACGATATGTTTTAGTGTTGGGAGGATTAAAGGTAATGCTCCTATGTATACATGTAATCTGGCACCACTGCCGTATCAGGCACAATTTGCTGGGACAGTGCATACGCATCAAAATTGGCGGGACGGCTGGGACGGTGCATACGAGTCCCGGGCGAAACTAGTACTTGCGCGCGCTGCTTGCGCAAGTAACTAGAACTGCACTCTGTCGAGTGCCTATACTTGCTTGTTGCACAAGCAGAGCACACAAGTACTGTCGACCGCTATTGAAGGAAATGCCTCTATGTATATGTAATTTGTAAGTTGATTAGCGGTATACTGTGGTTACTTTGCGTATGCCCGTTTGATGCGTATGTATTGTAGCAGCATATGACGTCAGAGTATAACTGGTACAACTAGCTCTCAATGATGACGTAATAAAGATGTGGATTAAAGGACCCAATGCCAGGGTGTAATTGGCTTTCGATGGTGACGTAATGACGATATGTTTTAGTGTCGGGAGGATTAAAGGTAATGTATACATGTATGTAATCTGACACCACTACCATATCAAGCACAAGTAGTCATTACGTCATATGCTGGCACGGCGCATACGCATCAAACGGCGACAGACGAAAATGATTACTTGCACGCTCTGCGTGCACAAGTACGGTAGTTAGACTTCGTGGAAGATAGAGGGAGGATAGTCCGGTCACCATGCGGCTTGCAGCTGATCACACAAGCAAACAAACAAAGAGGAGGAGAGTCGGCCAGATGAAAATGAAACGGGAGAGGCATTTCACCCCCTGTTGTCTTCGCTCAGTGGGGTGCCCCCAGTGTGTCCTCTCAAAAGATGTCCTTTTCCCATCCCCATCAGCACAAAGAGGGGAAAGAGATAGACCCATATGGCTTAAGTTCTTCGGATCAGGAAGAAAGTGGCTAAATGACCTCAAAGCAGACATTTGAGTTCAGGGACCCATTGGGTTCCTTGAGGGGGTTGCATATGGACCCTTAGAGGTCTGTAACTCTGAGAGTGTACAAATGGAACCAAATGATCCCTTCCGAATCCATTCGGTTCCATTTGTACACTCTCAGAGTTATGGGAGTCTTTGAAAAAACGTTTTAGAATCACTGCAAGTGGTCATAACAGATGAGTAGTAATAGCATAGAGTGATGACAGGAAAATAGTATCACATGTTGTAAACAACGTACCACATGCCGTTTAGTGTGCATCATGTTTCAGTGACCTGCTCACGACCTATACTGTACAGGCAGTTATTCTTATATTTGTACGCGAGCCTGCTTGCATCGTGTGCATGTGTGCATGCGTGCGTGTGTGCGTGAGTGTGAGTGTGCATGCGTGTGTCAAAAGAAATGCAAGGAGAGAGAGAGACTTTATAGCCCGAGCCACAGAAACGATCTCAGTAATGCTACCCTTTCAATCCTGCCAATAGGTTACGTTCCTTTTGACACCTGAGCGTCTAATTCAGCGCAAAATTGAAGAACTTGAATATCTCCACCTTTGGACCTCATCACTCTGGCACACACACGACTCAAACGCAACGGAACCCTGCCCGCACCCGCCGCAACTTCAAACTTTGCCCAACAATGACACTAATGTTGACTGATTACACAACAGATCAGCACTCCCCTCCCCTTCCCATTTCCGTGGTTTTAATGAGACAAAGGCTAAATGCAGTCCCATATGGAGCCCACCAGATCACTAATGGTGACTAAAAGTCAACTTACAGGAAGGGGAAGCAGAAGAGAAAGAACTTTTTGACATTTCCTCTTTCCTTACGGCTTTCCTGGTTTCTTTTGGTAAAACCATGTGACCTCAGAGGTGGGCCTCGGCCGTAGTGAGTCCGTTTTAATGATTTGGCAGACATGTTGAAGCATTAACAATATATGGAAGACATATTCACCACCTTTTCTGGAGGAAATGTCAGTGGTCTCTGCCAACAAGATTAGAGGTGAGGTTCCAATGTATAAAACTGTCCCTCGGAACTGCGACCTGGTCGGCCTGACAAAGCTGTTTTTCCTTTAATCATTCTTCTCTGTAGTGAAGTCAACATAAAAGATTCTACATCTCATGGTGGCAATTGGATTGACATCAGTAAAGTTAAGGGCAAAACATACGCACGCACACATACTGTAATGCATGCGTGCGTGCGTGACATGATATGCCTGTTTTGGCCTTGCTGTCCACAGAAATGGTGTCGGTAATGGATAATGAGGTGCAGGCACGTGCACATACTGTAGCAGCCAAGAAGCCCTTCATACTGTAGGAATGTTACCTTTTTATCCCTAAAGTTCGTTGAACTGTTGCTCGTTGCTGTTGTAACGGTTGCTCTCTGCCTTGCTTTCATTCAATTCACAGGATAATCATTTTGCTCGCCCCGCCTGATACACTTGGCTTTAGGACATGCCTAATAATATCTCTGTCCCATACACATCACCCCCCACATTTCTGTGCTGTGCCGAAGTTCCGTTAATAGGTTTATAACAGGTTATTCAGTAACAATCCTCATTGCTTAATATCTATTAATCATTATAACAACAGGTCGTCTCGTGGAGGCAATCTAATTGGTTGAAATAGCCATCTAGCCATGCTTAAACGAGCATGATGGAACCCCTAATCAAATTATAAAAATCACCTGTGCGCTGATTCTCGCTGCTCTGCTAGAGCAGAGCCGGCTGAGTTGCTAGGCTAGCCATTATCTCTGGATATTTTTGCGCCGTAGTGGCTACATATGTCATTAAAACATTATTCATACCATTGTATAATCACAATATTACATTCTAGCTGTCAGCATCTCGTCACCGCTGACCCAGGGTGGGGAAAACTGTCTCGGAACATAGGCTCTCACCGGCTGGGAGTTCCGCTGGGTCCAGGATGGTTGGTTCACTCTGTCAGGACACGGGAAGTGTTTTGAACCCATATGCAGCAGAACTCAACTTCAAAGTATACTCAGGAAACCCAGAAGGACAGATAAACGACAACTTTACTTAAAATAACATAATGCATACAGAGGTACACCAATGCAGGGTGAAAGACCCAGAGACCCGGAAACAAGCAACAGAGAATACAATGAACGCAGCCCAGAAAGCAGTCCCAGACAGGCTTAATTCTGTGTACCCGGGTGGAGCCCAAACTGTCAATCAAGGACTCACCAGGGGTGGGAAGGGGCGAGCAGAGACTAGTGGTAGAACAGGGTGGGGAACAGACCCAACTTGACACACTCATGCGCCTCAATACACCGTCTCCAGCTTGTGCAGAATGCCGCTGCCAGACTATTAACAAATACACACAGAAGGTCACATATTACACCTGTGCTCGCTGCCTTACACTGGCTACCAATAGACTCCAGATTTATTTATTTTTTATTGTATTAATTACTTATAAATCCCTCTCTGGGCTGGGCCCATTATATTTAACAGAGTTACTCCACCCTAAGGTATAGACAACTTACATGTAGGTCTTCTGATGAAGGCCTTCTTATTACCCCTGCTACCAAGATGAGAACAAAAGGTGATCGAGCCTTCTCATCTATAGCACCTACTCTTTGGAACGAGTTAACTTAAAAAATGCAGACAGTTTATCGTAAATATTTTGGTTTGCTATAGTGTTTATCTCTATTTTCTGTTGAGTCTTGTTCTGCTTGTATATATTGCCATGTATTGTTTCTGTTGCTTTGTTTCTTATTGTTATTGCTGTTTTGCTGTTGACTGTGTTTTCTTGTTTTATTTTATTATTTTACTTTGTACAGCACCTCAAAACGGTTGTTTTGAAAGGCGCTTTATAAATAAAATTACCTTACCTTACCTTACCATGGCTCATACATACTCCAGTTTTAGGTGATACGTTATCACCTTTTTAGGTTTTGATAGCTTATCACCTAAAAGGGTGATAATGAGTCGAGGCCATCATACTCACAGTGATGTGAAGCATTGACATTGATTGATTGATCTGGTTCAGATACGAAACCCCTGTGCCTGCAAAACCAAGGGGACCGACCACCCAACTTGTATAATGTATAGAAATGTATAGAAAGAAAGTAAGTAAATTAATAGTTTTTCTATTCTAAAGAATCAATCAATTCAAAATGTAATATATGTACATCCACGAATAAGACTTAAACAATTCAAACACATGCTGACGTCATCTCATTTCCCCCTCGTTTCCCTCTTAAAAGAGCTCCATTTCGCCATACTTTATTTTTTGATTGTTGGCAGTGAAAAGTCTTCCTTCAATAAAGTAAATATTAACACTAGAAAAAGAAAAAACGTCATTATTCTTTCATTTGCATCAGAACATCGTTTGAGGGTGCGCCAAAATATGACCCATCCAGCCTCATTTGGTCCTTCCTGAGGAAGAGCTGGACTCGTATTATAATAACGTATCGGTCCTTGTAAATGACTCATGAGATGGAGTTTAGTTGGATGGAAAGGCAGGCCTTCCTCCTAGTGTCCGGCTGGGTGAACAGGACGTGCCGCCAGCCAGAGCACAATTGTGGCAAAAGACGCTTGGCGACATGGGATCCTGTACTGGTGCAGCGCGCTCCAATGTCCATGACATCATGGCCAGGAAAGTGTTGTCTCCCAAAAATATCATTAAAATAAGATCTGTTTGCAAAAGGGGTGAAGTGTCCCTTTAATCTGCAAAAAAAAACCCGCTGCTATCAGAAAGGACAAATGTAAACAGCTTGAGGTGCAATCAAGACATTTGGGCTAAAAGGATAGCACAAAGAATTCCAGGGGACTTGTTTCCATTGTGGTCCTATACTTCAGCTCTGTCACTTTACTTACCTCCTGACTGTCCCCAAACGGCAAGCTGTTCTTCGAACAGGAAATGTGAGAGAGAGCGTGCAGTACACTCCGTGACCCCTGCTTCAGACAAGACCACACTGAACTGTGATACATTTACAACTTTTTGGAACACAGGGTTTTGAGAGAGTTTGAGCCAAATGAGCTCAGTTGTTAAACACAAAGGGAATATATGGTAGGCGGACAGGATGACCCATCATAGTTTCTCAGCAGTTCTACAGGAAAGCATGCCGTAAAACTGACTGGAGTGTAATGTGGAGACACCCTGAAGTCCATCATAGTGCTATGTCTCCTGAACAATGCACTCAAATAACATTGTTTTTCCAGACAGAATTGTTACTGTGTTTGACTCTGCGTCTTTGTGAGTGCTGGCCTGGCATGTCATCTACATTTGTTTTCCACCCTTGCCTTAAACTTCTTCCTGTTGATCAACATTACATCAGACCAAGCATACAGGTTGCAATGGAGCCTTACATAATACTTAGCTCTCCAACTTTGCTTCTATTTCTAAATTGTAAGAATTTATTTGCTCTGCTGAGACACACGCAAACTCACTCACACACATTCACACACAGGTGCCACCTCTCACTCACACACACACACACACACACACACACACACACACACACACACACACACACACACACACACACACGTTATCCAGAACCACTATGCCCATATATGGTCACGCCTATACGGATGTCCTGATCACGTTTCTTTGCTCCCGATCCGATTCCGATCATCATCAGTATCTGCCGATACCGATTCCCTATCTAACTTATATTTTTGAGGGGTGCTAGCCCCTCCTATGCACAGCTTTGTGTGTATGTCCTTTTGAGCATGGAACAGGGGTATTACTAGCGCAACGCAGCTTACTGTGGAGACACATGCTGGAACTTTTTACTTTGAATTGTTTTGTAGTTTCTTAAGAAGAGTTATTTAACTTAAACGCCCAATGCATTATCTATGGCAATAGCACAAACTTTGGCATGGTACTAGTCCTACATACTTAGTGAACCATAGTATAACTCAATCAATAAATCAATAGCCTAAAAAGGACAAACTTCTCTATTATGATGTGGATAGAGGAATGTGTGGGACTGGACAATCTGTCCGGGAACACCTATGTACATGAAAGGATTGGAAGATTAAGAGCAGCATAAAAAAATAAGATGATGTTCAAAGTGTATTATGGTTGTTGATCAAACTAAAAACCCTGATTCTTATTTTCCATTCATGCCTCATGCAATTCCAACTATTTATTTAACATTCTTATCATTAAATCTTTTGAGGGTGGGGTATTTATATGTGTGGTTGTATGGTCTTCTTCTGTCGTACTGTATATGTCCTTTATAGACCTTCAACTCCGTTGCAGCAAGCCGGTCCAGTGTGTCATCGTCTAGGACGGTCAATTAAGCCACGATCCCCATTCGATGGCCGGTATTTGGGGCAGCAGGTCATCACGTGTTCCACAGTCTGTAGTGGATCCCCACATGCGCAGTGGACACTGTCTGTGAGACCCCACAGTGGACACTGTCTGTGAGACCCCACACTGTCTGTGAGACCCCACAGTGGACACTGTCTGTGAGACCCCACAGTGGACACTGTCTGTGAAGGAATCTGCGTTCTTGCCTGTGAGCTTGCCTGACTGCTTGCCTCATGCCTCAGCTGACTGCATGCTTGCCTCGCCGTGCCTTGCATGCCTGCCCCTGCCTGGCTGCCTGCCTCGGCCATCCTACCTGCGTGCCTGCCTCGGCCTGCTTGCTTGCCTGCGTGCTTGCCTGTCTCGTCCTGCCTGCCTGTGTCAGGGTTGACGTCACGCCTACCTAGTTGTGACGTCATCCCCTCCTTATACAGTATAAGGCACCTTGCCAGAACCATTCTCTGTCTGATCATAAATCTTCAAATCTTCAATCATGTCTGTATGAGAATCTAAACCTAAGCCTGACAACTTAAGCTTTCTTAACTTGTCCATAAAGATGAAGATATCGCCAAGACCTAACTTCGCCAAGGAGTTCCAGCTGGTCAGCACTTCCCTCTTGTGACCAAGAACATTCTCACCCTTACAGCCTGCCTGCCTGCCTGCCTGCCTGCCTGCCTGCAACTTGAATGAGGTGTGTAAACCTTTATTTCAAGGGTGTGGGTGTTGACCTTGGCTTTTGTGTTCTCCAGGTGTTTTTTGAAGGAGTGTCCTGTCCAGTGTAACTCCAAGTTACATGGGGTGGGTATGGTTGGAGAGTTTGTGACCATCCCAAGTGACGCTCAGTTATTTTTTCGCGTCTCGGTTCCTCAGGTGGAAGCTGCATAGTTGGGTTTTTGATGGGCTGGGTTTCAGGTGGTTGTATTGTAGTAGCTTGACATTTCTTGGAGGGCACTTTCAAGGACAGACTCTTCTGGCTGGTCGTAGTAGTGGCTTACTCCTCTGGTCATTTAACTGGACATATAGAAGCGCCTGTTGTTGAGGAGGCTTTTCCTGACCATTGTGCGGTCTTGGACAGTATCGTAGGCAGAAGAGAGATCTCTGAATGCTGCTCCAGTTATTTGTTTTCCCTCAAACCCATCCTCAATGTGTTGGGTGAGGTTGAGCTCTGTCCAGCACAGGAGCGGCCGGGACGGAAACCAGCTTGGTCTTTAGTCAGCTTGGTATCTATGAGTGGCAACGAGGCGTTGGAGTAGCAGCCTCTCATAGAGCTTGTAGGTGATGCAGATGAGGGAAATGGGTCGGTAGCTCTTTGGGGAAGATGGGTCTTTGCCAGGTTTGGGGATTGCAACCACTTTGGCCTTTTTCCAGACAGAAGGGATGGTTTTCTGTGCCATGCATGTGTTCAGCATCCCCACAAGCCAGGTCTTTGCGTTAGGTCCCAGGTGCTGTATCATTTCTGCCAGTATGACATCAATCCCTGCTGCTTTTCCGGGTTTCAACTTTCCCATTGCAGTTTCTTCTAGGTCGGGTTTGTTTTGAGGGCTGGCTGATTGTGGTTGGTCTGATACCAATGTGCGATGGTATTCTCCTGTGGGTCAGTGGCGGTGTTGGTTACGACTGTTGGCCACCAATTGTAATGCAACAGAGTTTGCTGTGACCGTTTTGATTAGGGGTGGCTCCCTGAGGTCCCTGATCCCCATGGGGTCCAACAGTGGTCATTGAAGCGTGCACACACACGCACGCACACATACACCTACACACGCACAGGCGCACATGCGCCTGCACACGCTAACCAAATGTAACTCTGAGAGTGTCTGTCATTCTGAGAGTGTAACACATGTAACCAAATGGACCATCCATTACATGTCTGTAACTCTGAGAGTGCTTAACATGTAACCAAATGGACATGCACTTACAGTGGGATCCTATTCGTATCTTTCTCGATCTCAAAATGACATCCATGGGTACCTATGGGTATCTATGTTAGACACACCCACAGACACACACCCAGATTCTCAGCCACACCCACAGGTTTATTGTGGAGTGTGGAGTGGCTATTCAACCACCAGGTGGCGTCGGCCCATGATGAGCAGAGCTGCATGCACTGAGTCTTAATAGCTTCTAGCAATATGCAGTGGTGTACATTTTGTACTGTATCAATACTGCAATATTGAAATACATTGAAATACATACTGTTACATGTAACATTTATTTGAGTAAGCGGTTAGGGTCCATTTGGTTCCATTTCTACACTCGCTTTCTACAAAATCGGAAAGCGACAAAATCGGAAAGCGACAAAATCGGAAAGCGACAAAAGCGACAAAATCGGAAAGCGACAAAAACGACAAAATCGGAAAGCGACAAAATCGGAAAGCGACAAAATCGGAAAGCGACAAAATCGGAAAGCGACAAAAGTGACAAAATCGGAAAGCGACAAAAGCGACAAAATCGGAAAGCGACAAAATCGGAAAGCGACAAAAGCGACAAAATCGGAAAGCGACAAAATCGGAAAGCGACAAAAGTGACAAAATCGGAAAGCGACAAAATCGGAAAGCGACAACATCGGAAAACGACAAAAGCGACAAAATCGGAAAGCGACAAAATCGGAAAGCGACAAAAGCGTCAAAATCGGAAAGCGACAAAAGCGACAAAATCGGAAAGCGACAAAATCGGAAAGCGACAAAATCGGAAAGCGACAAAAGCGTCAAAATCGGAAAGCGACAAAATCGACAAAATCGGAAAGCGACAAAATCGGAAAGCGACAAAAGCGACAAAATCGGAAAGCGACAAAAGCGGAAAGCGACAAAATCGGAAAGCGACAAAATCGGAAAGCGACAAAAGCGACAAAATCGGAAAGCGACAAAAGCGACAAAATCGGAAAGCGACAAAAGCGACAAAATCGGAAAGCGACAAAAGCGACAAAATCGGAAAGTGACAAAATTGGCAAAATCGGAAAGCGACAAAATCGGAAAGCAACAAAAGCGACAAAATCGGAAAGCGACAAAATCGGAAAGCAACAAAAGCGACAAAATCGGAAAGCGACAAAAGCGACAAAATCGGAAAGCGACAAAATCGGAAAGCGACAAAATCGGAAAGCGACAAAAGCGACAAAATCAGAAAGCGACAAAATCGGAAAGCAACAAAAGCGACAAAATCGGAAAGCGACAAAAGCGACAAAATCGGAAAGCGACAAAATCGGAAAGCGACAAAAGCGACAAAATCGGAAAGCGACAAAATCGGAAAGCGACAAAAGCAACAAAATCGGAAAGCGTCAAAATCGGAAAGCGACAAAAGCGACAAAAGCGGAAAGCGACAAAAGCGACAAAATCGGAAAGCGACAAAATCGGAAAGCGACAAAAGCGACAAAATCGGAAAGCGACAAAAGCAACAAAATCGGAAAGCGACAAAATCGGAAAGCGACAAAATCGGAAAGCGACAAAATCGGAAAGCGACAAAAGCGACAAAATCGGAAAGCGACAAAAGCGACAAAATCGGAAAGCGACAAAATCGGAAAGCAACAAAAGCGACAAAATCGACAAAATCGGAAAGCGACAAAATCGGAAAGCGACAAAAGCGACAAAATCGGAAAGCGACAAAAGCGACAAAATCGGAAAGCGACAAAATCGGAAAGCGACAAAATCGGAAAGCGACAAAATCGGAAAGCGACAAAAGCGACAAAATCGGAAAGCGACAAAAGCGACAAAATCGGAAAGTGACAAAAGCGACAAAATCGGAAAGCGACAAAAGCGACAAAATTGGCAAAATCGGAAAGCGACAAAATCGGAAAGCGACAAAAGCGGAAAGCGACAAAAGCGGAAAGCGACAAAAGCGACAAAATCGGAAAGCGACAAAAGCGACAAAATCGGAAAGCGACAAAAGCGACAAAATCGGAAAGCGACAAAAGCGACAAAATCGGAAAGCGACAAAAGCGGAAAGCGACAAAATCGGAAAGCGACAAAAGCGACAAAATCGGAAAGCGACAAAAGCGGAAAAAAAACGGAAAGCGACAAAATCGGTAAGCGACAAAATCGGTAAGCGACAAAATCGGAAAGCGACAAAATCGGAAAGCGACAAAATCGGAAAGCGACAAAATCGGAAAGCGACAAAAGCGACAAAATCGGAAAGCGACAAAATCGGAAAGCGACAAAATCGGAAAACGACAAAAGCGACAAAATCGGAAAGTGACAAAATCGGAAAGCGACAAAAGCGACAAAATCGGAAAGCGACAAAATCAGAAAGCGACAAAATCGACAAAATCGACAAAATCGGAAAGCGACAAAAGCGACAAAATCGGAAAGCGACAAAATCGGAAAGCGACAAAATCGGAAAGCGACAAAAGCGACAAAATCGGAAAGCGACAAAAGCGACAAAATCGGAAAGTGACAAAATCGGAAAGCGACAAAATCGGAAAGCGACAAAAGCGACAAAATCGGAAAGCGACAAAATCGGAAAGCGACAAAAGCAACAAAATAGGAAAGCGACAAAATCGGAAAGCGACAAAAGCGACAAAATCGGAAAGCGACAAAAGCGACAAAATCGGAAATCGACAAAAGCGACAAAATCGGAAAGTGACAAAATCGGAAAGCGACAAAAGCGACAAAATCGGAAAGCGACAAAAGCGACAAAATCGGAAAGCGACAAAAGCGACAAAATCGGAAAGCGACAAAAGTGACAAAAGCGGAAAGCGACAAAATCGGAAAGCGACAAAATCGGAAAGCGACAAAAGCGACAAAATCGACAAAATCGGAAAGCGACAAAATCGGAAAGCGACAAAAGCGACAAAATCGGAAAGCGACAAAAGCGACAAAATCGGAAAGCGACAAAAGCGACAAAATCGGAAAGCGACAAAATCGGAAAGCGACAAAAGCGACAAAATCGGAAAGCGACAAAATCGGAAAGCGACAAAATCTGTAACCAAATGGACATGCACTTACAGGTCTGTAACTCTGAGAGTATATATGGTGGCCAACGGTCACGTACAGGTCTAGTGTAACCAAATGTCTGTAAGTCTGAGAGTGTGCATGTAACCAAATGGACCCTTACAGGTCCAACACTGGTTATCGAAGCGTGCGCACACACACGCGCGCACGCACGCACGCACGTGTAACCAAATGGATCCAACACTGTTTTTTGTTAATTATCTAATGAAATGTGGGATGAAGAGAAAGTTTAAAAAATCAAAGCAAATACCGGTAATTCGAAAATGTTTTTTTGCTTTTGTGTTTCTCTTCTTTAAATATTACTTAAAAAGGACCTGTAATTGACAACACAAAAACTAAGGCACTGGTGTCGTACTTCTGGTTTACCGGAACAGGGTTCAACTCCCTGCAGTGCCCTGCTCAATGTGTTGTATTTACATGGTTCATTGGTCCATGGTCTCAGAGGTCATTGAGCGGCACGCTATAGAGCGTTGCAGTCCCGCCCCCTCGAGAGACCCGGAAAATAAATCCCCGTTCATTTTCCTCATTGACTTTTCAGAAAGTATTTATTTAAAGATGTTTAAGCCGCGGACAAAGCCAACTCTTGTCGTGACAAATCATGACAACAAACACAATTTTTCGGGCCAAACAAAGAAAAAAAAACCCGGCAGGTTTGTAATTATTTGTTTGGTCCAAAATATTGTGTGTGTTGTCTTAATTTGTCACGACAAGAGTTGGCTTCGCACGACGCTTAAAAAATCTTTAAATAAATTCGTTTTCTATGGGAAAAATGCATTGAGATTCATTTCCTGGGCCTGGCGTCGTCATGAAAGGGGGCGGGACTGCGACGCTGTATAGTGCGCGATTCTTCATCATTGTTGAGGATTTAAAAAAAGGTGAAAATCAAGGAAAAGCGAAAGGCTATAGTCCATGGTTTCGTAGGGCATACAATAGTATGTTGTTTTTTACGATTTTAGAGGATTTAAAAAAAAGTGAAAATCGTGGAAAAGCGAAAGGCTATAGTCCATGGTCACGGACCGCATACTGGTCAAGGTCATTTATACTGGTCAAGGTCATTTATACCGGTCAAGGTCATTTATACCGGTCAAGGTCATTTATACTGGTGAACGTCATTTATACTGGTCAAGGTCATTTATACTTGTCAAGGTCATTAGTCCATGGTCTCGGAGGGCATACAATAGTATGTCGTTTTTTACGGTTTCGGGGGATTTGAAAAAAAGGTGAAAATCGCGGAAAAGCGAAAGGCTATAGTCCATGGTCTCGGAGGGTATGTTGTTTTTCACGATTTCGGAGGATTTGAAAAAAAGGTGAAAAGCGAAAGGCTATAATCCATGGTCTCGGAGGGCATACTGGTCAAGGTCATTTATACTGGTCACGGTCATTTATACTGGTCAAGGTCATTTATACTGGTCAAGGTCATTTATACTGGTCAAGGTCATTTTTACTGGTGAAGGTAATTTATACTGGTCAAGGTCATTTATACTGGTGAAGGTCATTTACTAGTCTTATGAAGGTCATTTATACTGGTCAAGGTCATTGATATAGGTCAAGGTCATTGAGCAGCGTGCTATAGGGCGTGATTCTTCATCATTGTTGAGGATTTAAAAAAAGGTGAAAATCAAGGAAAAGCGAAAGGCTATAGTCCATGGTGTCGGAGGGCATACTATAATATGTCGTTTTTCACGATTTCGGAGGATTTGAAAAAAAGGTGAAAATCTCAGAAAAGCGAAAGGCTATAGTCCATGGTCACAGACCGCATACTTGTCAAGGTTATTTATACTGGTGAAGGTCATTTATACTGGTCAAGGTCATTTATACTTGTCAAGGTCATTTATACTGGTCAAGGTCATTTACTAGTCTTATGACTAGTAAATGACCTTGACCATTATAATGTCTCAGATTTGAAAGCCTAATATTTCTAAAACTATGCAACATTTCATGGGGTTTCTAGGTAATTTATACTTGTCAATGTCATTTATACTGGTCAAGGTCATTTATACTTGTCAATGTCATTTATACTGGTCAAGGTCATTTACTAGTAAATGACCTTGACCAGTATAAATGACTATAAAAGTCTCAAATTTGAAAGCACTATATTTCTAAAACAATGACACCTTTAAGCTGAATAATAAAGAGTGTGAATGGAGTTTCTAGGTGAAAGTGATTTTTTGACGTGCCAAAATCTGCCATTGAGCCCCATGTTAAAAGTCTCAAATTTGAAAGCACTATATTTCTAAAACTATGACACCTTTCAAAGATTCCTTTTCAGGCAAACATGTCCACCGTAAGATGAACCTAAGTAGGCTAGAATGGGGTTGGTAGGTTTAAGTATGTAGGACTAGTAGCATGCCAAAGTTTGTGCTATTGCCATAGAGAATGCATTGGGCGTTTAAGTTAAATAACTCAGAAACTATAAAACATTTCAAAGTAAAAAAGTTCCAGCATGTGTCTCCACAGTAAGCTGAATAATAAAAAGTGTGAATGGAGTTTCTAGGTGAAAGTGATTTTTGACGTGCCAATGTCTGCCATTGAGCCCCATTGTAAATTTGAAAGCACTATATTTCTAAACCCATGAAACATTTCAAATATTCCTTTTCAGGCAAACATGTCCACCGTAAGATGAACCTAAGTAGGCTAGAATGGGGTTGCTAGGTGTAAGAATGTAGGCTTCTATGTTGTTAGCAAAACATCATCATGGGTGTTGCGGAGGATGAGAAACAGTTTCTCATCCTCCGCAACACCCATTCTCATACACCGCTATACTTTTAAGTATGTTGCGGTAGAGAACGTCATCATTTTGGACCATGGGCTATAGCCCATACCGTACGGCATACTATAGCACGCCGTTTTTCATCATTTTTGAGGATTTGAAAAAAAATGAAAGAATGAAAAAAACGAGAGGTTATAGCCCATCGTTTTTTGAATTTAAGATTTTTTGTTTTATCCTCGTTTTTCATCATTTTGTATGTAGGACTAGTAGCGTGCCAAAGTTTGTGCTATTGCCATAGAGAATGCATTGGGCGTTTAAGTTAAATAACTCAGAAACTATAAAACATTTCAAAGTAAAAAAGTTCCAGCATGTGTCTCCACAGTAAGCTGAATAATAAAAAGTGTGAATGGAGTTTCTAGGTGAAAGTGATTTTTGACGTGCCAATGTCTGCCATTGAGCCCCATTGTAAATTTGAAAGCACTATATTTCTAAACCCATGAAACATTTCAAATATTCCTTTTCAGGCAAACATGTCTACCGTAAGATGAACCTAAGTAGGCTAGAATGGGGTTGCTAGGTGTAAGAATGTAGGCTTCTATGTTGTTAGCAAAACATCATCATGGGTGTTGCGGAGGATGAGAAACAGTTTCTCATCCTCCGCAACACCCATTCTCATACACCGCTATACTTTTAAGTATGTTGCGGTAGAGAACGTCATCATTTTGGACCATGGGCTATAGCCCATACCGTACGGCATACTATAGCACGCCGTTTTTCATCATTTTTGAGGATTTGAAAAAAATGAAAAAAACAAACAAACATGGGTTATAGCCAGGGCTGCACATAAGTGGTGCGCCACCGCGCATGCGTCGTCAAAATTCAAAATGCGCTGTCAATCAAGCGCCGGGAAGCGCTTCTGCGTACCAACAGCCGGGGCCGCCTAGAATGATTATTATGGCCAGAATACTAGTAAATTCTGTGGCGAGAGCATTTCCCACCGACTGCCACTCAAAGTGGCTACTGGCCTTACTCAAAAGGGGGAGGATTCCATGCTGCTTTCTGCTGGGAGCCTGGGAGGACGCGGAGGGCGGTTGACAGGAAAACCTGACACAAAATCACAAATAGTTTCGTCTTCTCCGTTTCAGATAGCAAACTACTGTAGTCCCCGGTGTAAAAGGGCATGCTTTGGATGCTTTACACTCTTCCCATTTGCCACTGTGCTTGTGTTTGTTTTCCGGCTGCTGGAGCAGCATGGTTGCTCGTGTGCGATGCCGTCTCAGAACCCGAATCCGAGGCAGAAACCATATTAGCGTCTCACAGCCTAGGCACCGGCCACCGACTTTTTACGGGTACTAAGGTTTTAGTTCCGACATAGTGGAGTGGGAAGAGTTTAAAGTATTGCGGACTGGCACTGCTGCTGCCCAACATGAACACTGTGTCTCGACATACTGTCCCTTATTATCGTAAAGTCGGGTAGTGTACACTGTTTATTTTTGCACCGAGGAGCCATGTGTGTCTGACTGTCTGACTACGTACGTCGCTTCAGCTAAAAACAAAAGGGAACTAGGGAAGCCTGATGTATGCTTCGCCGTACGATGTGTCGCATGTTAAAAAAATAGTAGATCGGTTATTTAAATACAAAATAATAAAAAATCTAAATATTGCTTTGATGCTCATATTATCCTTAGGAAGTGTTAAGTTGTTTTTATTGTCTCCACCAGGCCGAAGGCATATGGGGAGAGTATGTTTTGCACTCCGTCCGTCCGCGTGTCCGTCCGTCCGTGTGTCCGTCCGTGTGTCCGTGAACAGCTAATCTCGGCCACCGTTAACCCAGTCGATGCCATATTTTGCACACACACTCCCTGGATGCCAACGATGAACCTCTGCCCCAAACTTTCCAGAACGGCCTGTTATAGCGCCACCAGGAGGCCGCTTTGTGCAAAACAAGTTTTTGCACAGTACACCTACAGATTTTGTCCAAACATCACGCAAATTGGTACACAGTCTCTCTAGAGCCATTCAACGAAACGGGTCTTTCAGATTTATCAGACTCCATCCTGATTGGTTAAGATTGGCTTCCAAAGTTCACAGGAGTGCTCAGTTTCAAACAAAATGCTGCAAATCATGAACACATCGCGTGATTTCCATGAAATTGTGCACCCACATTCCCACTAGGCCGAGGACGAAATGCCACATGAACAATTTCAACTCAGCCTCAAGGTGGCGCTATAACTGGCCGAAAAGTGTTTTTACCTCTAACTGCACGGATCTGTGGATAACCTGGTGGAGACCTGTGCCCGGAAGGGCACTTTTTCTAGTTATAATATGCATTCCATAGGGCTGGACCACACATGGACCTAGATTTTAGCAAATTTAGATTTTTTAAATAATGGGATGAATCTACAACAAGAGCTATTCTAGGGCTAAATCTAGAGTTGCAATACCCTCCATTGACTCCCCACTCATCCAATAAATATTGTTTTGCTATAAGTTATTGTCTCCACCAGGCCGAAGGCATGGGGAGAGAGTATGTTTTGCACTCCGTCCGTCCGTCCGTCCGTGTGTCCGTGAACAGCTAATCTCGGCCACCGTTAACCCGGTCGATGCCATATTTTGCACACACACTCCCTGGATGCCAACCATGAACCTCTGCCCCAAACTTTCCAGAACGGCCTGTTATAGCGCCACCAGGAGGCCGCTTTGTGCAAAACAAGTTTTTCAATGCCATATTTTGCACACACACTCCCTGGATGCCAACCATGAACCTCTGCCCCAAACTTTCCAGAACGGCCTGTTATAGCGCCACCAGGAGGCCGCTTTGTGCAAAACACGTTTTTGCACAGTACACCTACAGATTTTGTCCAAACATCACGCAAATTGCTACACAGTCTCTCTAGAGCCATTCAACGAAACGGGTCTTTCAGATTTATCAGACTCCATCCTGATTGGTTAAGATTGGCTTCCAAAGTTCACAGGAGTGCTCAGTTTCAAACAAAATGCTGCAAATCATGAACACATCGCGTGATTTCCGTGAAATTGTGCACCCACATTCCCACTAGGCCGAGGATGAAATGCCACATGAACAATTTCAACTCAGCCTCAAGGTGGCGCTATAACTGGCCAAAAAGTGTTTTTACCTCTAACTGCACGGATCTGTGGATAACCTGGTGGAGACCTGTGCCCGGAAGGGCACTTTTTCTAGTTCATCCCTCTTTTATCCATCCGGCGAGACGGGTCGCCGCATTTTAGGAGCACCAAGAAACTCCTCCAGGTGCTCCTCTGAGTACTAGACCAAAAAAGTTGTGTGCAGCCCTGGTTATAGCCCATCGTTTTTAGAATTTTTGAAAAAGAAATTATCCTCGTTTTTCATCATTTTTGACCATGGGCTATAGCCCATACCGTACGGCATACTATAGCACGCAGTTTTTCATCATTTTTGAGGATTTGAAAAAAAAAAAAAAAAACAAAACATGGGTTATAGCCCATCGTTTTTTTTTAATTTGAAAAAAATAATAACCTATTTTTTCATCATTTTTGACCATGGGCTATAGCCCATACCGTACGGCATACTATAGCACGCCGTTTTTCATCATTTTTGAGGATTTGAAAAAAATGAAAAAAAAAAAAAAACATGGGTTATAGCCCATCGTTTTTTTTTTTTTTGAAAAAAATAATAACCAATTTTTTCATCATTTTTGACCATGGGCTATAGCCCATACCATACGGCATACTATAGCACGCCGTTTTTCATCATTTTTGAGGATTTGAAAAAAAACAAAAACAAAAAAAACATGGGTTATAGCCCATCGTTTTTTTTAATTTGAAAAAAATAATAACCTATTTTTTCATCATTTTTGACCATGGGCTATAGCCCATACCGTACGGCATACTATAGCACGCCGTTTTTCATCATTTTTGAGGATTTGAAAAAAAAAAAAAAAAAAAAAAAACATGGGTTATAGCCTATCGTTTTTTTTTAATTTGAAAAAAATAATAACCTATTTTTTCATCATTTTTGACCATGGGCTATAGCCCATACCGTACGGCATACTATAGCACGCCGTTTTTCATCATTTTTGAGGATTTGAAAAAAAAAAAAAAAAGAAAAAACATGGGTTATAGCCCATCGTTTTTTTATTTTTTGAAAAAAATAATAACCTATTTTTTCATCATTTTTGACCATGGGCTATAGCCCATACCGTACGGCATACTATAGCACGCCGTTTTTCATCATTTTTGAGGATTTGAAAAAAATGAAAAAAAAAAAAAAACATGGGTTATAGCCCATCGTTTTTTGAATTTTTGAAAAAAAAATTAACCTATTTTTTCATCATTTTTGAACATGGGCTATAGCCCATACCGTATGGCATACTATAGCAGGCCGTTTTTCATCATTTTTGAGGATTTGAAAAAAATGAAAAAAGAAAAAAAAACATGGGTTATGGCCCATCGTTTTTTTTATTAAAAAAAAAAAAAATTATCCTCGTTTTTCATCATTTTGACCATGGGCTATAGCCCATACCGTACGGCATACTATAGCACGCCGTTTTTCATCATTTTTGAGGATTTAAAAAAAATGAAAAAAAAAAACAAACATGGGTTATAGCCCATCATTTTTTGAATTTTTGAAAAAAAAAATATCCTCGTTTTTCATCATTTTTGACCATGGGCTATAGCCCATACCGTACGGCATACTATAGCACGCAGTTTTTCACCCTTTTTGATGATTTGAAAAAAATTAAAAAAGAAAAAAAAACATGGGTTATAGCCCATCGTTTTTTGAATTTTTGGAAAAAAAAATTAACCTCTTTTCTCATCATTTTTGAACATGGGCTATAGCCCATACCGTACGGCATACTATAGCGTGCCTTTTTTCATCATTTTTGAGGATTAAAAAAAAAAAAAAAAAAAAAAACATGGGTTATAGCCCATCGTTTTTTTTTAATTTGAAAAAAACCCCCCCTCTTTTTTCATCATTTTTGAACATGGGCTATAGCCCATACCGTACGGCATGCTATAGCACGCCGTTTTTCATCCTTTTTGATGATTTAAAAAAAATGAAAAAAAAAAAAAACATCGTTTTTTGAATTTTTGAAAAAAAAAATATCCTCGTTTTTCATCATTTTTGACCATGGGCTATAGCACATACCGTACGGCATGCTATAGCACGCCGTTTTTTATCCTTTTTGATGATTTAAAAAAAATGAAGAAAAAAAAAACATGGGTTATAGCCCATCGTTTTTTTTTAATTTGAAAAAAGAAATAACCTCTTTTTTCATCATTTTTGAACATGGGCTATAGCCCATACCGTACGGCATGCTATAGCACGCCGTTTTTCATCCTTTTTGATGATTTGAAAAAAAAAAAAAAAAAAAAGAAACATGGGTTTTTTAATTTAAAAAAAAAAAAATTAACCTCGTTTTTCATCATTTTTTAACATGGGCTATAGCCCATACTGTATGGCATACTATAGCACGCCGTTTTTCATCATTTTTGATGATTTGAAAAAAATGAAGAAAAAAAAAACATGGGTTATAGCCCATCGTTTTTTTAAAATTTGAAAAAAGAAATAACCTCTTTTTTCATCATTTTTGAACATGGGCTATAGCCCATACCGTACGGCATGCTATAGCACTCCGTTTTTCATCCTTTTTGATGATTTGAAAAAAAAGAAAAAGAAAAAGAAACATGGGTTTTTGAATTTTTGAAAAAAAGAATTATCCTCGTTTTTCATCATTTTTGACCATGGGCTATAGCCCATACCATACGGCATACTATAGCACGCCGTTTTTCACCCTTTTTGATGATTTGAAAAAAATGAAAAAAGAAAAAAAAACATGGGTTATAGCCCATCGTTTTTTGAATTTTTGGTATATATATTTTTTGAATTTTTGGTATATAGTAGTAGTTTATAGTATACGGCATACTATAGCACGCAGTTTTTCATCATTTTTGAGGATTAAAAAAAAAAAAAAAAAAAAAAAAAAAACATGGGTTATAGCCCATCGTTTTTTGAAATTTTGAAAAAAAATAATTTACCTCGTTTTTCATCATTTTTGAACAGGCGCTATAGCCCATACCGTACGGCATACTATAGCACGCCGTTTTTCATCATTTTTGAGGATTTGAAAAAAAAAAAAAAAAAAAAAAAAACATGGGTTATAGCCCATCGTTTTTTGAATTTTTGGAGAAAAAAAACATTAACCTCTTTTTTCATCATTTTTGAACATGGGCTATAGCCCATACCGTATGGCATACTATAGCACGCAGTTTTTCATTATTTTTGAGGATTAAAAAAAAAAAAAAAAAAAAAAAAACATGGGTTATAGCCCATCGTTTTTTGAATTTTTGGAAAAAAAAATTAACCTCTTTTCTCATCATTTTTGAACATGGGCTATAGCCCATACCATACGGCATACTATAGCGTGCCTTTTTTCATCATTTTTGAGGATTAAAAAAAAACAAAACAAAAAAAACATGGGTTATAGCCCATCGTTTTTTTTTTTTTTTGAAAAAACCCCCCCCTCTTTTTTCATCATTTTTGAACATGGGCTATAGACCGATTCACAGAGGGTTTCCTGGGTGCGGCCATTACTGAGGTGTACCATTGAGTGCAACAGCACTGATTAGCTACACCTGGCCTATGCAGCACCTGCTCAATGGATTACCCCTCAGTAATGGCCGCGCCCAGGGCACCCCTCTGTGAATCGGTCTATAGCCCATACCGTACGGCATGCTATAGCACGCCGTTTTTCATCCTTTTTGATGATTTGAAAAAAATGAAAAAAAAACAAAACATCGTTTTTTGAATTTTTGAAAAAAAAAATATCCTCGTTTTTCATCATTTTTGACCATGGGCTATAGCCCATACTGTATGGCATACTATAGCACGCCGTTTTTCATCATTTTTGATGATTTGAAAAAAATGAAGAAAAAAAAAACATGGGTTATAGCCCATCGTTTTTTTTAAATTTGAAAAAAGAAATATCCTCTTTTTTCATCATTTTTGAACATGGGCTATAGCCCATACCGTACGGCATGCTATAGCACGCCGTTTTTCATCCTTTTTGATGATTTGAAAAAAAAGAAAAAGAAAAAGAAACATGGGTTTTTGAATTTTTGAAAAAAAGAATTATCCTCGTTTTTCATCATTTTTGACCATGGGCTATAGCCCATACCATACGGCATACTATAGCACGCCGTTTTTCACCCTTTTTGATGATTTGAAAAAAAAGAAAAAAGAAAAAAAAACATGGGTTATAGCCCATCGTTTTTTGAATTTTTGGTATATATATTTTTTGAATTTTTGGTATATAGTAGTAGTTTATAGTATACGGCATACTATAGCACGCAGTTTTTCATCATTTTTGAGGATTAAAAAAAAAAAAAAAAAAAAAAAAAAAACATGGGTTATAGCCCATCGTTTTTTGAAATTTTGAAAAAAAAAAATTTACCTCGTTTTTCATCATTTTTGAACAGGCGCTATAGCCCATACCGTACGGCATACTATAGCACGCCGTTTTTCATCATTTTTGAGGATTAAAAAAAAAAAAAAAAAAAAAAAACATGGGTTATAGCCCATCGTTTTTTGAATTTTTGAAAAAAAGAAATATCCTCGTTTTTCATCATTTTTGAACATGGGCTATAGCCCATACCGTACGGCATACTATAGCACGCCTTTTTTCATCATTTTTGAGGATTTGAAAAAAACAAAAAAAACAAAAAAAACATGGGTTATAGCCCATCGTTTTTTTTTAATTTGAAAAAAATAATAACCTATTTTTTCATCATTTTTGACCATGGGCTATAGCCCATACCGTACGGCATACTATAGCACGCCGTTTTTCATCATTTTTGAGGATTTGAAAAAAAACAAAAACAAAAAAAACATGGGTTATAGCCCATCGTTTTTTTTAATTTGAAAAAAATAATAACCTATTTTTTCATCATTTTTGACCATGGGCTATAGCCCATACCGTACGGCATACTATAGCACGCCGTTTTTCATCATTTTTGAGGATTTGAAAAAAAAAAAAAAAAAAAAAAAACATGGGTTATAGCCTATCGTTTTTTTTTAATTTGAAAAAAATAATAACCTATTTTTTCATCATTTTTGACCATGGGCTATAGCCCATACCGTACGGCATACTATAGCACGCCGTTTTTCATCATTTTTGAGGATTTGAAAAAAAAAAAAAAAAGAAAAAACATGGGTTATAGCCCATCGTTTTTTTTTTTTTTGAAAAAAATAATAACCTATTTTTTCATCATTTTTGACCATGGGCTATAGCCCATACCGTACGGCATACTATAGCACGCCGTTTTTCATCATTTTTGAGGATTTGAAAAAAATGAAAAAAAAAAAAAAACATGGGTTATAGCCCATCGTTTTTTGAATTTTTGAAAAAAAAATTAACCTATTTTTTCATCATTTTGACCATGGGCTATAGCCCATACCGTACGGCATACTATAGCACGCCGTTTTTCATCATTTTTGAGGATTTAAAAAAAATGAAAAAAAAAAAAAAACATGGGTTGTAGCCCATCATTTTTTGAATTTTTGAAAAAAAAAATATCCTCGTTTTTCATCATTTTTGACCATGGGCTATAGCCCATACCGTACGGCATACTATAGCACGCAGTTTTTCACCCTTTTTGATGATTTGAAAAAAATGAAAAAAGAAAAAAAAACATGGGTTATAGCCCATCGTTTTTTGAATTTTTGGAAAAAAAAATTAACCTCTTTTCTCATCATTTTTGAACATGGGCTATAGCCCATACCGTACGGCATACTATAGCACGCCGTTTTTCATCATTTTTGAGGATTTAAAAAAAATGAAAAAAACAAACAAACATGGGTTATAGCCCATCGTTTTTTTTTAATTTGAAAAAACCCCCCCCTCTTTTTTCATCATTTTTGAACATGGGCTATAGCCCATACCGTACGGCATGCTATAGCACGCCGTTTTTCATCCTTTTTGATGATTTGAAAAAAATGAAAAAAAAAAAAAACATCGTTTTTTGAATTAAAAAAAAAAAAATATCCTCGTTTTTCATCATTTTTGACCATGGGCTATAGCACATACCGTACGGCATGCTATAGCACGCCGTTTTTTTATCCTTTTTGATGATTTAAAAAAAATGAAGAAAAAAAAAACATGGGTTATAGCCCATCGTTTTTTTTAAATTTGAAAAAAAAAATAACCTCTTTTTTCATCATTTTTGAACATGGGCTATAGCCCATACCGTACGGCATGCTATAGCACGCCGTTTTTCATCCTTTTTGATGATTTGAAAAAAAAAAAAAAAAAAAAGAAACATGGGTTTTTGAATTTTTGAAAAAAAAAATTAACCTCGTTTTTCATCATTTTTTAACATGGGCTATAGCCCATACTGTATGGCATACTATAGCACGCCGTTTTTCATCATTTTTGATGATTTGAAAAAAATGAAGAAAAAAAAAACATGGGTTATAGCCCATCGTTTTTTTAAAATTTGAAAAAAGAAATAACCTCTTTTTTCATCATTTTTGAACATGGGCTATAGCCCATACCGTACGGCATGCTATAGCACGCCGTTTTTCATCCTTTTTGATGATTTGAAAAAAAAGAAAAAGAAAAAGAAACATGGGTTTTTGAATTTTTGAAAAAAAGAATTATCCTCGTTTTTCATCATTTTTGACCATGGGCTATAGCCCATACCATACGGCATACTATAGCACGCCGTTTTTCACCCTTTTTGATGATTTGAAAAAAATGAAAAAAGAAAAAAAAACATGGGTTATAGCCCATCGTTTTTTGAATTTTTGGTATATATATTTTTTGAATTTTTGGTATATAGTAGTAGTTTATAGTATACGGCATACTATAGCACGCAGTTTTTCATCATTTTTGAGGATTAAAAAAAAAAAAAAAAAAAAAAAAAAAAACATGGGTTATAGCCCATCGTTTTTTGAAATTTTGAAAAAAAATAATTTACCTCGTTTTTCATCATTTTTGAACAGGCGCTATAGCCCATACCGTACGGCATACTATAGCACGCCGTTTTTCATCATTTTTGAGGATTTGAAAAAAAAAAAAAAAAAAAAAACATGGGTTATAGCCCATCGTTTTTTGAATTTTTGAAAAAAAGAAATATCCTCGTTTTTCATCATTTTTGAACATGGGCTATAGCCCATACCGTACGGCATACTATAGCACGCCTTTTTTCATCATTTTTGAGGATTTGAAAAAAAAAAAAAAAAAAAAAAAAACATGGGTTATAGCCCATCGTTTTTTTTTAATTTGAAAAAAATAATAACCTATTTTTTCATCATTTTTGACCATGGGCTATAGCCCATACCGTACGGCATACTATAGCACGCCGTTTTTCATCATTTTTGAGGATTTGAAAAAAAAAAAAAAAAAAAAAAACATGGGTTATAGCCCATCGTTTTTTGAATTTTTGAAAAAAAGAAATATCCTCGTTTTTCATCATTTTTGAACATGGGCTATAGCCCATACCGTACGGCATACTATAGCACGCCTTTTTTCATCATTTTTGAGGATTTGAAAAAAAAAAAAAAAAAAAAAAAAACATGGGTTATAGCCCATCGTTTTTTTTTTATTTGAAAAAAATAATAACCTATTTTTTCATCATTTTTGACCATGGGCTATAGCCCATACCGTACGGCATACTATAGCACGCCGTTTTTCATCATTTTTGAGGATTTGAAAAAAAAACAAAAACAAAAAAAACATGGGTTATAGCCCATCGTTTTTTTTAATTTGAAAAAAATAATAACCTATTTTTTCATCATTTTTGACCATGGGCTATAGCCCATACCGTACGGCATACTATAGCACGCCGTTTTTCATCATTTTTGAGGATTTGAAAAAAATGAAAAAAAAAAAAAAACATGGGTTATAGCCCATCGTTTTTTGAATTTTTGAAAAAAACATTAACCTATTTTTTCATAATTTTTGAACATGGGCTATAGCCCATACCGTATGGCATACTATAGCAGGCCGTTTTTCATCATTTTTGAGGATTTGAAAAAAATGAAAAAAGAAAAAAAAAACATGGGTTATGGCCCATCGTTTTTTTAATTAAAAAAAAAAAAAAATTATCCTCGTTTTTCATCATTTTGACCATGGGCTATAGCCCATACCGTACGGCATACTATAGCACGCCGTTTTTCATCATTTTTGAGGATTTAAAAAAAATGAAAAAAAAAAACAAACATGGGTTATAGCCCATCCTTTTTTGAATTTTTGAAAAAAAAAATATCCTCGTTTTTCATCATTTTTGACCATGGGCTATAGCCCATACCGTACGGCATACTATAGCACGCCGTTTTTCATCATTTTTGAGGATTTAAAAAAAATGAAAAAAAAAACAAACATGGGTTATAGCCCATCCTTTTTTGAATTTTTGAAAAAAAAAATATCCTCGTTTTTCATCATTTTTGACCATGGGCTATAGCCCATACCGTACGGCATACTATAGCACGCAGTTTTTCAGCCTTTTTGATGATTTGAAAAAAATGAAAAAAGAAAAAAAAACATGGGTTATAGCCCATCGTTTTTTGAATTTTTGGAAAAAAAAATTAACCTCTTTTCTCATCATTTTTGAACATGGGCTATAGCCCATACCGTACGGCATACTATAGCACGCCGTTTTTCATCATTTTTGAGGATTTAAAAAAAATGAAAAAAAAAAACAAACATGGGTTATAGCCCATCATTTTTTGAATTTTTGAAAAAAAAATATCCTCGTTTTTCATCATTTTTGACCATGGGCTATAGCCCATACCGTACGGCATACTATAGCACGCAGTTTTTCACCCTTTTTGATGATTTGAAAAAAATGAAAAAAGAAAAAAAAACATGGGTTATAGCCCATCGTTTTTTGAATTTTTGGAAAAAAAAATTAACCTCTTTTCTCATCATTTTTGAACATGGGCTATAGCCCATACCGTACGGCATACTATAGCACGCCGTTTTTCATCATTTTTGAGGATTTAAAAAAAATGAAAAAAACAAACAAACATGGGTTATAGCCCATCGTTTTTTTTTAATTTGAAAAACCCCCCCCCTCTTTTTTCATCATTTTTGAACATGGGCTATAGCCCATACCGTACGGCATGCTATAGCACGCCGTTTTTCATCCTTTTTGATGATTTGAAAAAAAAAAAAAAAAAAAAAAACATCGTTTTTTGAATTAAAAAAAATATATATATCCTCGTTTTTCATCATTTTTGACCATGGGCTATAGCACATACCGTACGGCATGCTATAGCACGCCGTTTTTTATCCTTTTTGATGATTTAAAAAAAATGAAGAAAAAAAAAACATGGGTTATAGCCCATCGTTTTTTTTTTAATTTGAAAAAAAAAATAACCTCTTTTTTCATCATTTTTGAACATGGGCTATAGCCCATACCGTACGGCATGCTATAGCACGCCGTTTTTCATCCTTTTTGATGATTTGAAAAAAGAAAAAGAAAAAAGAAACATGGGTTTTTGAATTTTTGAAAAAAAAAATTAACCTCGTTTTTCATCATTTTTTAACATGGGCTATAGCCCATACCGTACGGCATACTATAGCACGCCTTTTTTCATCATTTTTGAGGATTTGAAAAAAAAAAAAAAACAAAAAAAAAAACATGGGTTATAGCCCATCGTTTTTTTTTAATTTGAAAAAAATAATAACCTATTTTTTCATCATTTTTGACCATGGGCTATAGCCCATACCGTACGGCATACTATAGCACGCCGTTTTTCATCATTTTTGAGGATTTGAAAAAAAAACAAAAACAAAAAAAACATGGGTTATAGCCCATCGTTTTTTGAATTTTTGAAAAAAAGAAATATCCTCGTTTTTCATCATTTTTGAACATGGGCTATAGCCCATACCGTACGGCATACTATAGCACGCCTTTTTTCATCATTTTTGAGGATTTGAAAAAAAAAAAAAAACATGGGTTATAGCCCATCGTTTTTTTTTAATTTGAAAAAAATAATAACCTATTTTTTCATCATTTTTGACCATGGGCTATAGCCCATACCGTACGGCATACTATAGCACGCCGTTTTTCATCATTTTTGAGGATTTGAAAAAAAACAAAAACAAAAAAAACATGGGTTATAGCCCATCGTTTTTTTTAATTTGAAAAAAATAATAACCTATTTTTTCATCATTTTTGACCATGGGCTATAGCCCATACCGTACGGCATACTATAGCACGCCGTTTTTCATCATTTTTGAGGATTTGAAAAAAATGAAAAAAAAAAAAAAACATGGGTTATGGCCCATCGTTTTTTGAATTTTTGAAAAAAAAATTAACCTATTTTTTCATCATTTTTGAACATGGGCTATAGCCCATACCGTATGGCATACTATAGCAGGCCGTTTTTCATCATTTTTGAGGATTTGAAAAAAATGAAAAAAGAAAAAAAAACATGGGTTATGGCCCATCGTTTTTTTAATTAAAAAAAAAAAAAAATATCCTCGTTTTTCATCATTTTGACCATGGGCTATAGCCCATACCGTACGGCATACTATAGCACGCCGTTTTTCATCATTTTTGAGGATTTAAAAAAAATGAAAAAAAAAAACAAACATGGGTTATAGCCCATCATTTTTTGAATTTTTGAAAAAAAAAATATCCTCGTTTTTCATCATTTTTGACCATGGGCTATAGCCCATACCGTACGGCATACTATAGCACGCAGTTTTTCACCCTTTTTGATGATTTGAAAAAAATGAAAAAAGAAAAAAAAACATGGGTTATAGCCCATCGTTTTTTGAATTTTTGGAAAAAAAAATTAACCTCTTTTCTCATCATTTTTGAACATGGGCTATAGCCCATACCGTACGGCATACTATAGCACGCCGTTTTTCATCATTTTTGAGGATTTAAAAAAAATGAAAAAAAAAAACAAACATGGGTTATAGCCCATCATTTTTTGAATTTTTGAAAAAAAAATATCCTCGTTTTTCATCATTTTTGACCATGGGCTATAGCCCATACCGTACGGCATACTATAGCACGCAGTTTTTCACCCTTTTTGATGATTTGAAAAAAATGAAAAAAGAAAAAAAAACATGGGTTATAGCCCATCGTTTTTTGAATTTTTGGAGAAAAAAAATTAACCTCTTTTCTCATCATTTTTGAACATGGGCTATAGCCCATACCGTACGGCATACTATAGCACGCCGTTTTTCATCATTTTTGAGGATTTAAAAAAAATGAAAAAAAAAAAAAAACATGGGTTATAGCCCATCGTTTTTTTTTAATTTGAAAACCCCCCCCCCTCTTTTTTCATCATTTTTGACCATGGGCTATAGCACATACCGTACGGCATGCTATAGCACGCCGTTTTTTATCCTTTTTGATGATTTAAAAAAAATGAAGAAAAAAAAAACATGGGTTATAGCCCATCGTTTTTTTTTAATTTGAAAAAAAAAATAACCTCTTTTTTCATCATTTTTGAACATGGGCTATAGCCCATACCGTACGGCATGCTATAGCACGCCGTTTTTCATCCTTTTTGATGATTAAAAAAAAAAAAAAAAAAAAGAAACATGGGTTTTTGAATTTTTGAAAAAAAAAATTAACCTCGTTTTTCATCATTTTTTAACATGGGCTATAGCCCATACTGTATGGCATACTATAGCACGCCGTTTTTCATCATTTTTGATGATTTGAAAAAAATGAAGAAAAAAAAAACATGGGTTATAGCCCATCGTTTTTTTAAAATTTGAAAAAAGAAATAACCTCTTTTTTCATCATTTTTGAACATGGGCTATAGCCCATACCGTATGGCATACTATAGCACGCAGTTTTTCATTATTTTTGAGGATTAAAAAAAAAAAAAAAAAAAAAAAAACATGGGTTATAGCCCATCGTTTTTTGAAAATTTGAAAAAAGAAAATAACCTCTTTTTTCATCATTTTTGACCATGGGCTATATATAGCCCATACCGTACGGCATACTATAGCACGCCGTTTTTCATCATTTTTGAGGATTTGAAAAAAAACAAAAAAAAAAAAAAAAAACATGGGTTATAGCCCATCGTTTTTTGAATTTTTGGAGAAAAAAAACATTAACCTCTTTTTTCATCATTTTTGAACATGGGCTATAGCCCATACCGTATGGCATACTATAGCACGCAGTTTTTCATTATTTTTGAGGATTAAAAAAAAAAAAAAAAACAAAAAAACATGGGTTATAGCCCATCGTTTTTTGAAAATTTGAAAAAAGAAAATAACCTCTTTTTTCATCATTTTTGACCATGGGCTATAGCCCATACCGTACGGCATACTATAGCACGCCGTTTTTCATCATCTTTGAGGATAAAAAAAAAAAAAAAAAAAAAGAAACATGGGTTATAGCCCATCTTTTTTTTTTAATTTGAAAAAAAAAAAACCCTCTTTTTTCATCATTTTTGAACATGGGCTATATAGCCCATACCGTACGGCATACTATAGCACGCAGTTTTTCATCATTTTTGAGGATTTGAAAAAAAAAAACAAAAAAAAAACATGGGTTACAGCCCATCGTTTTTTTTTTTTTTTTTTTTTTTTTTTTATCCGCGGTTAATTATTTTTTTCAAAATTTCAAAAAACGATGGGCTATAGCCCATGTTTTTTTTTCTTTTTTTCATTTTTTTCAAATCCTCAAAAATGATGAAAAACGGCGTGCTATAGTATGCCGTACGGTATGGGCTATAGCCCCTGTTCAAAAATGATGAAAAACGAGGTTAATTATTTTTTTCAAAATTAAAAAAAAACGATGGGCTATAACCCATGTTTTTTTTTTTTTTTCATTTTTTTCAAATCCTCAAAAATGATGAAAAACGGCGTGCTATAGTATGCCGTACGGTATGGGCTTTAGCCCATGTTCAAAAATGATGAAAAACGAGGTTAATGTTTTTTTTTCCAAAATTTCAAAAAAACGATGGGCTATAACCCATGTTTTTGTTTTTTTTTCATTTTTTTCAAATCCTCAAAAATGATGAAAAACTGCGTGCTATAGTATGCCGTACGGTATGGGCTTTAGCCCCTGTTCAAAAATGATGAAAAACGAGGTAAATTTTTTTTTCAAAATTTCAAAAAACGATGGGCTATAACCCATGTTTTGTTTTTTTTCATTTTTTTCAAATCCTCAAAAATGATGAAAAACGGCGTGCTATAATATGCCGTACGGTATGGGCTATAGCCCCTGTTCAAAAATGATGAAAAACGAGGTTAATTATTTTTTTCAAAATTTCAAAAAACTATGGGCTATAACCCATGTTTTTTTTTTTGGTTTTTTTTTATCAAATCCTCAAAAATGATGAAAAACGGCGTGCTATAGTATGCCGTACGGTATGGGCTATAGCCCATGTTAAAAAATGATGAAAAACGAGGTTAATTTTTTTTTCCAAAATTTCAAAAAATGATGGGCTATAACCCATGTTTTTTTTTTTTTTTCATTTTTTTCAAATCCTCAAAAATGATGAAAAACGGCGTGCTATAGTATGCCGTACGGTATGGGCTTTAGCCCATGTTCAAAAATGATGAAAAACGAGGTTAATGTTTTTTTTTTCAAAATTTCAAAAAAACGATGGGTTATAACCCATGTTTTTGTTTTTTTTTTCATTTTTTTCAAATCCTCAAAAATGATGAAAAACTGCGTGCTATAGTATGCCGTACGATATGGGCTTTAGCCCCTGTTCAAAAATGATGAAAAACGAGGTACATTTTTTTTTCAAAATTTCAAAAAACGATGGGCTATAACCCATGTTTTCTTTTTAGTTTTTTTTTTATCAAATCCTCAAAAATGATGAAAAACGGCGTGCTATAGTATGCCGTACGGTATGGGCTATAGCCCATGTTCAAAAATGATGAAAAACGAGGTTAATTTTTTTTTCCAAAATTTCAAAAAATGATGGGCTATAACCCATGTTTTTTTTTTTTTCATTTTTTTCAAATCCTCAAAAATTATGAAAAACGGCGTGCTATAGTATGCCGTACGGTATGGGCTTTAGCCTCTGTTCAAAAATGATGAAAAACGAGGTAATTTTTTTTTTCAAAATTTCAAAAAACGATGGGCTATAACCCATGTTTTTTTTTTTGTTTGTTTTTTTTCAAATCCTCAAAAATGATGAAAAACGGCGTGCTATAGTATGCCGTACGGTATGGGCTTTAGCCCCTGTTCAAAAATGATGAAAAACGAGGTAAATTTTTTTTTCAAAATTTCAAAAAACGATGGGCTATAACCCATGTTTTTTTTTTTTTTTCATTTTTTTCAAATCCTCAAAAATTATGAAAAACGGCGTGCTATAGTATGCCGTACGGTATGGGCTTTAGCCCCTGTTCAAAAATGATGAAAAACGACGTACATTTTTGTTTCAAAATTTCAAAAAACGATGGGCTATAACCCATGTTTTTCATTTTTTTCAAATCCTCAAAAATGATGAAAAACGGCGTGCTATAGTATGCCGTACGGTATGGGCTTTAGCCCCTGTTCAAAAATGATGAAAAACGAGGTACATTTTTTTTTCAAAATTTCAAAAAACGATGGGCTATAACCCATGTTTTTTGTTTTTTTTTCATTTTTTTCAAATCCTCAAAAATTATGAAAAACGGCGTGCTATAGTATGCCGTACGGTATGGGCTTTAGCCCCTGTTCAAAAATGATGAAAAACGAGGTAAATTTCTTTTTTCAAAATTTCAAAAAACGATGGGCTATAACCCATGTTTTTTGTTTTTTTTTCATTTTTTTCAAATCCTCAAAAAATATGAAAAACGGCGTGCTATAGTATGCCGTACGGTATGGGCTTTAGCCCCTGTTCAAAAATGATGAAAAACGAGGTTAATTATTTTTTCAAATTTTCAAAAAACGATGGGCTATAACCCATGTTTTTTTTTTTTTTTTCATTTTTTTCAAATCCTCAAAAATGATGAAAAACGGCGTGCTATAGTATGCCGTACGGTATGGGCTATAGCCCCTGTTCAAAAATGATGAAAAACGAGGTTAATTATTTTTTTCAAAATTTCAAAAAACGATGGGCTATAACCCATGTTTGTTTTTTTTTCATTTTTTTTCAAATCCTCAAAAATGTTGAAAAACGGCGTGCTATAGTATGCCGTATGGTATGGGCTATAGCCCCTGTTCAAAAATGATGAAAAACGAGGTTAATGTTTTTTTTTCAAAATTTCAAAAAACTATAACCCATGTTTTTTTTTTTTTTTCATTTTTTTCAAATCCTCAAAAATGATGAAAAACGGCGTGCTATAGTATGCCGTACGGTATGGGCTTTAGCCCCTGTTCAAAAATGATGAAAAACGAGGTAAATTTCTTTTTTCAAAATTTCAAAAAACGATGGGCTATAACCCATGTTTTTTTTTTTTTCAAATCCTCAAAAATTATGAAAAACGGCGTGCTATAGTATGCCGTACGGTATGGGCTTTAGCCCCTGTTCAAAAATGATGAAAAACGAGGTACATTTCTTTTTCAAAATTTCAAAAAACGATGGGCTATAACCCATGTTTTTTTTTTTTTTTCATTTTTTTCAAATCCTCAAAAATGATGAAAAACGGCGTGCTATAGTATGCCGTACGGTATGGGCTTTAGCCCCTGTTCAAAAATGATGAAAAACGAGGTACATTTTTTTTTCAAAATTTCAAAAAACGATGGGCTATAACCCATGTTTTTTGTTTTTTTTTCATTTTTTTCAAATCCTCAAAAAATATGAAAAACGGCGTGCTATAGTATGCCGTACGGTATGGGCTTTAGCCCCTGTTCAAAAATGATGAAAAACGAGGTTAATTATTTTTTCAAAATTTCAAAAAACGATGGGCTATAACCCATGTTTTTTTTTTTTTTTTCATTTTTTTCAAATCCTCAAAAATGATGAAAAACTGCGTGCTATAGTATGCCGTACGGTATGGGCTATAGCCCCTGTTCAAAAATGATGAAAAACGAGGTTAATTATTTTTTTCAAAATTTCAAAAAACGATGGGCTATAACCCATGTTTGTTTTTTTTTCATTTTTTTTCAAATCCTCAAAAATGTTGAAAAACGGCGTGCTATAGTATGCCGTACGGTATGGGCTATAGCCCCTGTTCAAAAATTATGAAAAACGAGGTTAATGTTTTTTTTTCAAAATTTCAAAAAACTATAACCCATGTTTTTTTTTTTTTTTCATTTTTTTCAAATCCTCAAAAATGATGAAAAACGGCGTGCTATAGTATGCCGTACGGTATGGGCTTTAGCCCCTGTTCAAAAATGATGAAAAACGAGGTAAATTTCTTTTTTCAAAATTTCAAAAAACGATGGGCTATAACCCATGTTTTTTTTTTTTTCAAATCCTCAAAAATTATGAAAAACGGCGTGCTATAGTATGCCGTACGGTATGGGCTTTAGCCCCTGTTCAAAAATGATGAAAAACGAGGTTAATGTTTTTTTTTCAAAATTTCAAAAAAATATAACCCATGTTTTTTTTTTTTTTTCATTTTTTTCAAATCCTCAAAAATGATGAAAAACGGCGTGCTATAGTATGCCGTACGGTATGGGCTTTAGCCCCTGTTCAAAAATGATGAAAAACGAGGTAAATTTCTTTTTTCAAAATTTCAAAAAACGATGGGCTATAACCCATGTTTTTTTTTTTTTCAAATCCTCAAAAATTATGAAAAACGGCGTGCTATAGTATGCCGTACGGTATGGGCTTTAGCCCCTGTTCAAAAATGATGAAAAACGAGGTACATTTCTTTTTCAAAATTTCAAAAAACGATGGGCTATAACCCATGTATTTTTTTTTTTTTCATTTTTTTCAAATCCTCAAAAATGATGAAAAACGGCGTGCTATAGTATGCCGTACGGTATGGGCTTTAGCCCCTGTTCAAAAATGATGAAAAACGAGGTACATTTTTTTTTCAAAATTTCAAAAAACGATGGGCTATAACCCATGTTTTTTGTTTTTTTTTCATTTTTTTCAAATCCTCAAAAAATATGAAAAACGGCGTGCTATAGTATGCCGTACGGTATGGGCTTTAGCCCCTGTTCAAAAATGATGAAAAACGAGGTTAATTATTTTTTCAAAATTTCAAAAAACGATGGGCTATAACCCATGTTTGTTTTTTTTTCATTTTTTTTCAAATCCTCAAAAATGTTGAAAAACGGCGTGCTATAGTATGCCGTACGGTATGGGCTATAGCCCCTGTTCAAAAATTATGAAAAACGAGGTTAATGTTTTTTTTTCAAAATTTCAAAAAACTATAACCCATGTTTTGTTTTTTTTTTCATTTTTTTCAAATCCTCAAAAATGATGAAAAACGGCGTGCTATAGTATGCCGTACGGTATGGGCTTTAGCCCCTGTTCAAAAATGATGAAAAACGAGGTAAATTTCTTTTTTCAAAATTTCAAAAAACGATGGGCTATAACCCATGTTTTTTTTTTTTTCAAATCCTCAAAAATGATGAAAAACGGCGTGCTATAGTATGCCGTACGGTATGGGCTTTAGCCCCTGTTCAAAAATGATGAAAAACGAGGTACATTTTTTTTTCAAAATTTCAAAAAACGATGGGCTATAACCCATGTTTTTTGTTTTTTTTTCATTTTTTTCAAATCCTCAAAAAATATGAAAAACGGCGTGCTATAGTATGCCGTACGGTATGGGCTTTAGCCCCTGTTCAAAAATGATGAAAAACGACGTACATTTTTTTTTCAAAATTTCAAAAAACGATGGGCTATAACCCATGTTTTTTTTTTTTTTTCATTTTTTTCAAATCCTCAAAAATGATGAAAAACGGCGTGCTATAGTATGCCGTACGGTATGGGCTTTAGCCCCTGTTCAATAATGATGAAAAACGACGTACATTTTTGTTTCAAAATTTCAAAAAACGATGGGCTATAACCCATGTTTTTTTTTTTTTTTTCATTTTTTTCAAATCCTCAAAAATGATGAAAAACGGCGTGCTATAGTATGCCGTACGGTATGGGCTTTAGCCCCTGTTCAAAAATGATGAAAAACGAGGTACATTTTTTTTTCAAAATTTCAAAAAACGATGGGCTATAACCCATGTTTTTTGTTTTTTTTTCATTTTTTTCAAATCCTCAAAAAATATGAAAAACGGCGTGCTATAGTATGCCGTACGGTATGGGCTTTAGCCCCTGTTCAAAAATGATGAAAAACGACGTAATTTTTTTTTTCAAAATTTCAAAAAACGATGGGCTATAACCCATGTTTTTTTTTTTTTTTCATTTTTTTCAAATCCTCAAAAATGATGAAAAACGGCGTGCTATAGTATGCCGTACGGTATGGGCTTTAGCCCCTGTTCAAAAATGATGAAAAACTACGTACATTTTTGTTTCAAAATTTCAAAAAACGATGGGCTATAACCCATGTTTTTTTTTTTTTTTTCATTTTTTTCAAATCCTCAAAAATGATGAAAAACGGCGTGCTATAGTATGCCGTACGGTATGGGCTTTAGCCCCTGTTCAAAAATGATGAAAAACGAGGTACATTTTTTTTTCAAAATTTCAAAAAACGATGGGCTATAACCCATGTTTGTTTTTTTTTCATTTTTTTTCAAATCCTCAAAAATGTTGAAAAACGGCGTGCTATAGTATGCCGTACGGTATGGGCTTTAGCCCCTGTTAAAAAATGATGAAAAACGAGGTTAATTATTTTTTTCAAAATTTCAAAAAACGATGGGCTATAACCCATGTTTTTTTTTTTTTTTCGTTTTTTTTAAATCCTCAAAAATGATGAAAAACGGCGTGCTATAGTATGCCGTACGGTATGGGCTATAGCCCCTGTTCAAAAATGATGAAAAACGAGGTTAATTTTTTTTTTCAAAATTTCAAAAAACGATGGGCTATAACCCATGTTTGTTTTTTTTTCATTTTTATTCAAATCCTCAAAAATGTTGAAAAACGGCGTGCTATAGTATGCCGTACGGTATGGGCTTTAGCCCCTGTTCAAAAATGATGAAAAACGAGGTAATTTTCTTTTTCAAAATTTCAAAAAACGATGGGCTATAACCCATGTTTTTTTTTTTTTTCCATTTTTTTCAAATCCTCAAAAATGATGAAAAACGGCGTGCTATAGTATGCCGTACGGTATGGGCTATAGCCCATGTTCAAAAATGATGAAAAACGAGGTACTTTTTTTTTTCAAAATTTCAAAAAACGATGGGCTATAACCCATGTTTTTTTTTTTTTTTTCATTTTTTTCAAATCCTCAAAAATGATGAAAAACGGCGTGCTATAGTATGCCGTACGGTATGGGCTTTAGCCCCTGTTCAAAAATGATGAAAAACGAGGTACTTTTTTTTTTCAAATTTTCAAAAAACGATGGGCTATAACCCATGTTTGTTTTTTTTCATTTTTTTTCAAATCCTCAAAAATGTTGAAAAACGGCGTGCTATAGTATGCCGTACGGTATGGGCTTTAGCCCCTGTTAAAAAATGATGAAAAACGAGGTTAATTATTTTTTTCAAAATTTCAAAAAACGATGGGCTATAACCCATGTTTTTTTTTTTTTTTCGTTTTTTTTAAATCCTCAAAAATGATGAAAAACGGCGTGCTATAGTATGCCGTACGGTATGGGCTATAGCCCCTGTTCAAAAATGATGAAAAACGAGGTTAATTATTTTTTTCAAAATTTCAAAAAACGATGGGCTATAACCCATGTTTGTTTTTTTTTCATTTTTTTTCAAATCCTCAAAAATGTTGAAAAACGGCGTGCTATAGTATGCCGTACGGTATGGGCTTTAGCCCCTGTTCAAAAATGATGAAAAACGAGGTAATTTTTTTTTTCAAAATTTCAAAAAACGATGGGCTATAACCCATGTTTTTTTTTTTTTTTCATTTTTTTCAAATCCTCAAAAATGATGAAAAACGGCGTGCTATAGTATGCCGTACGGTATGGGCTATAGCCCATGTTCAAAAATGATGAAAAACGAGGTACATTTTTTTTTCAAAATTTCAAAAAACGATGGGCTATAACCCATGTTTTTTTTTTTTTTTTCATTTTTTTCAAATCCTCAAAAATGATGAAAAACGGCGTGCTATAGTATGCCGTACGGTATGGGCTATAGCCCCTGTTCAAAAATGATGAAAAACGAGGTTAATTATTTTTTTCAAAATTTCAAAAAACGATGGGCTATAACCCATGTTTTGTTTTTTTTTCCGTTTTTTTTAAATCCTCAAAAATGATGAAAAACGGCGTGCTATAGTATGCCGTACGGTATGGGCTATAGCCCCTGTTCAAAAATGATGAAAAACGAGGTTAATTATTTTTTTCAAAATTTCAAAAAACTATGGGCTATAACCCATGTTTTTTGTTTTTTTTTAATTTTTTTCAAATCCTCAAAAATTATGAAAAACGGCGTGCTATAGTATGCCGTACGGTATGGGCTATAGCCCATGTTCAAAAATGATGAAAAACTAGGTAAATTTTCTTTTTCAAAATTTCAAAAAATGATGGGCTATAACCCATGTTTTTTTTTTTTTCATTTTTTTCAAATCCTCAAAAATGATGAAAAACGGCGTGCTATAGTATGCCGTACGGTATGGGCTTTAGCCCCTGTTCAAAAATGATGAAAAACGAGGTAATTTTTTTTTTCAAAATTTCAAAAAACGATGGGTTATAACCCATGTTTTATTTTATTTTTATTTATTTTTTTAATCCTCAAAAATGACGAAAAACGGCGTGCTATAGTATGCCGTACGGTATGGGCTTTAGCCCATGTTCAAAAATGATGAAAAACGAGGTTAATGTTTTTTTTCCAAAATTTCAAAAAACTATGGGCTATAACCCATGTTTTTGTTTTTTTTTCTTTTTTTTCAAATCCTCAAAAATGATGAAAAACGGCGTGCTATAGTATGCCGTACGGTATGGGCTTTAGCCCCTGTTAAAAAATGATGAAAAACGAGGTTAATTATTTTTTTCAAAATTTCAAAAAACTATGGGCTATAACCCATGTTTTTTGTTTTTTTTTAATTTTTTTCAAATCCTCAAAAATTATGAAAAACGGCGTGCTATAGTATGCCGTACGGTATGGGCTATAGCCCATGTTCAAAAATGATGAAAAACGAGGTTAATTATTTTTTCAAAATTTCAAAAAACGATGGGCTATAACCCATGTTTTTTTTTTTTTTTTCATTTTTTTCAAATCCTCAAAAATGATGAAAAACTGCGTGCTATAGTATGCCGTACGGTATGGGCTATAGCCCCTGTTCAAAAATGATGAAAAACGAGGTTAATTATTTTTTTCAAAATTTCAAAAAACGATGGGCTATAACCCATGTTTGTTTTTTTTTCATTTTTTTTCAAATCCTCAAAAATGTTGAAAAACGGCGTGCTATAGTATGCCGTACGGTATGGGCTATAGCCCCTGTTCAAAAATTATGAAAAACGAGGTTAATGTTTTTTTTTCAAAATTTCAAAAAACTATAACCCATGTTTTTTTTTTTTTTTCATTTTTTTCAAATCCTCAAAAATGATGAAAAACGGCGTGCTATAGTATGCCGTACGGTATGGGCTTTAGCCCCTGTTCAAAAATGATGAAAAACGAGGTAAATTTCTTTTTTCAAAATTTCAAAAAACGATGGGCTATAACCCATGTTTTTTTTTTTTTCAAATCCTCAAAAATTATGAAAAACGGCGTGCTATAGTATGCCGTACGGTATGGGCTTTAGCCCCTGTTCAAAAATGATGAAAAACGAGGTTAATGTTTTTTTTTCAAAATTTCAAAAAACTATAACCCATGTTTTTTTTTTTTTTTCATTTTTTTCAAATCCTCAAAAATGATGAAAAACGGCGTGCTATAGTATGCCGTACGGTATGGGCTTTAGCCCCTGTTCAAAAATGATGAAAAACGAGGTAAATTTCTTTTTTCAAAATTTCAAAAAACGATGGGCTATAACCCATGTTTTTTTTTTTTTCAAATCCTCAAAAATTATGAAAAACGGCGTGCTATAGTATGCCGTACGGTATGGGCTTTAGCCCCTGTTCAAAAATGATGAAAAACGAGGTACATTTCTTTTTCAAAATTTCAAAAAACGATGGGCTATAACCCATGTATTTTTTTTTTTTTCATTTTTTTCAAATCCTCAAAAATGATGAAAAACGGCGTGCTATAGTATGCCGTACGGTATGGGCTTTAGCCCCTGTTCAAAAATGATGAAAAACGAGGTACATTTTTTTTTCAAAATTTCAAAAAACGATGGGCTATAACCCATGTTTTTTGTTTTTTTTTCATTTTTTTCAAATCCTCAAAAAATATGAAAAACGGCGTGCTATAGTATGCCGTACGGTATGGGCTTTAGCCCCTGTTCAAAAATGATGAAAAACGAGGTTAATTATTTTTTCAAAATTTCAAAAAACGATGGGCTATAACCCATGTTTTTTTTTTTTTTTTCATTTTTTTCAAATCCTCAAAAATGATGAAAAACTGCGTGCTATAGTATGCCGTACGGTATGGGCTATAGCCCCTGTTCAAAAATGATGAAAAACGAGGTTAATTATTTTTTTCAAAATTTCAAAAAACGATGGGCTATAACCCATGTTTGTTTTTTTTTCATTTTTTTTCAAATCCTCAAAAATGTTGAAAAACGGCGTGCTATAGTATGCCGTACGGTATGGGCTATAGCCCCTGTTCAAAAATTATGAAAAACGAGGTTAATGTTTTTTTTTCAAAATTTCAAAAAACTATAACCCATGTTTTTTTTTTTTTTTCATTTTTTTCAAATCCTCAAAAATGATGAAAAACGGCGTGCTATAGTATGCCGTACGGTATGGGCTTTAGCCCCTGTTCAAAAATGATGAAAAACGAGGTAAATTTCTTTTTTCAAAATTTCAAAAAACGATGGGCTATAACCCATGTTTTTTTTTTTTTCAAATCCTCAAAAATGATGAAAAACGGCGTGCTATAGTATGCCGTACGGTATGGGCTTTAGCCCCTGTTCAAAAATGATGAAAAACGAGGTACATTTTTTTTTCAAAATTTCAAAAAACGATGGGCTATAACCCATGTTTTTTGTTTTTTTTTAATTTTTTTCAAATCCTCAAAAAATATGAAAAACGGCGTGCTATAGTATGCCGTACGGTATGGGCTTTAGCCCCTGTTCAAAAATGATGAAAAACGAGGTTAATTATTTTTTCAAAATTTCAAAAAACGATGGGCTATAACCCATGTTTTTTTTTTTTTTTTCATTTTTTTCAAATCCTCAAAAATGATGAAAAACTGCGTGCTATAGTATGCCGTACGGTATGGGCTATAGCCCCTGTTCAAAAATGATGAAAAACGAGGTTAATTATTTTTTTCAAAATTTCAAAAAACGATGGGCTATAACCCATGTTTGTTTTTTTTTCATTTTTTTTCAAATCCTCAAAAATGTTGAAAAACGGCGTGCTATAGTATGCCGTACGGTATGGGCTATAGCCCCTGTTCAAAAATTATGAAAAACGAGGTTAATGTTTTTTTTTCAAAATTTCAAAAAACTATAACCCATGTTTTTTTTTTTTTTTCATTTTTTTCAAATCCTCAAAAATGATGAAAAACGGCGTGCTATAGTATGCCGTACGGTATGGGCTTTAGCCCCTGTTCAAAAATGATGAAAAACGAGGTAAATTTCTTTTTTCAAAATTTCAAAAAACGATGGGCTATAACCCATGTTTTTTTTTTTTTCAAATCCTCAAAAATGATGAAAAACGGCGTGCTATAGTATGCCGTACGGTATGGGCTTTAGCCCCTGTTCAAAAATGATGAAAAACGAGGTACATTTTTTTTTCAAAATTTCAAAAAACGATGGGCTATAACCCATGTTTTTTGTTTTTTTTTCATTTTTTTCAAATCCTCAAAAAATATGAAAAACGGCGTGCTATAGTATGCCGTACGGTATGGGCTTTAGCCCCTGTTCAAAAATGATGAAAAACGACGTACATTTTTTTTTCAAAATTTCAAAAAACGATGGGCTATAACCCATGTTTTTTTTTTTTTTTCATTTTTTTCAAATCCTCAAAAATGATGAAAAACGGCGTGCTATAGTATGCCGTACGGTATGGGCTTTAGCCCCTGTTCAATAATGATGAAAAACGACGTACATTTTTGTTTCAAAATTTCAAAAAACGATGGGCTATAACCCATGTTTTTTTTTTTTTTTTCATTTTTTTCAAATCCTCAAAAATGATGAAAAACGGCGTGCTATAGTATGCCGTACGGTATGGGCTTTAGCCCCTGTTCAAAAATGATGAAAAACGAGGTACATTTTTTTTTCAAAATTTCAAAAAACGATGGGCTATAACCCATGTTTTTTGTTTTTTTTTCATTTTTTTCAAATCCTCAAAAAATATGAAAAACGGCGTGCTATAGTATGCCGTACGGTATGGGCTTTAGCCCCTGTTCAAAAATGATGAAAAACGACGTAATTTTTTTTTTCAAAATTTCAAAAAACGATGGGCTATAACCCATGTTTTTTTTTTTTTTTCATTTTTTTCAAATCCTCAAAAATGATGAAAAACGGCGTGCTATAGTATGCCGTACGGTATGGGCTTTAGCCCCTGTTCAAAAATGATGAAAAACTACGTACATTTTTGTTTCAAAATTTCAAAAAACGATGGGCTATAACCCATGTTTTTTTTTTTTTTTTCATTTTTTTCAAATCCTCAAAAATGATGAAAAACGGCGTGCTATAGTATGCCGTACGGTATGGGCTTTAGCCCCTGTTCAAAAATGATGAAAAACGAGGTACATTTTTTTTTCAAAATTTCAAAAAACGATGGGCTATAACCCATGTTTGTTTTTTTTTCATTTTTTTTCAAATCCTCAAAAATGTTGAAAAACGGCGTGCTATAGTATGCCGTACGGTATGGGCTTTAGCCCCTGTTAAAAAATGATGAAAAACGAGGTTAATTATTTTTTTCAAAATTTCAAAAAACGATGGGCTATAACCCATGTTTTTTTTTTTTTTCGTTTTTTTTAAATCCTCAAAAATGATGAAAAACGGCGTGCTATAGTATGCCGTACGGTATGGGCTATAGCCCCTGTTCAAAAATGATGAAAAACGAGGTTAATTTTTTTTTTCAAAATTTCAAAAAACGATGGGCTATAACCCATGTTTGTTTTTTTTTCATTTTTATTCAAATCCTCAAAAATGTTGAAAAACGGCGTGCTATAGTATGCCGTACGGTATGGGCTTTAGCCCCTGTTCAAAAATGATGAAAAACGAGGTAATTTTCTTTTTCAAAATTTCAAAAAACGATGGGCTATAACCCATGTTTTTTTTTTTTTTCCATTTTTTTCAAATCCTCAAAAATGATGAAAAACGGCGTGCTATAGTATGCCGTACGGTATGGGCTATAGCCCATGTTCAAAAATGATGAAAAACGAGGTACTTTTTTTTTTCAAAATTTCAAAAAACGATGGGCTATAACCCATGTTTTTTTTTTTTTTTTCATTTTTTTCAAATCCTCAAAAATGATGAAAAACGGCGTGCTATAGTATGCCGTACGGTATGGGCTTTAGCCCCTGTTCAAAAATGATGAAAAACGAGGTACTTTTTTTTTTCAAATTTTCAAAAAACGATGGGCTATAACCCATGTTTGTTTTTTTTCATTTTTTTTCAAATCCTCAAAAATGTTGAAAAACGGCGTGCTATAGTATGCCGTACGGTATGGGCTTTAGCCCCTGTTCAAAAATGATGAAAAACGAGGTAATTCTTTTTTTCAAAATTTCAAAAAACGATGGGCTATAACCCATGTTTTTTTTTTTTTTTCATTTTTTTCAAATCCTCAAAAATGATGAAAAACGGCGTGCTATAGTATGCCGTACGGTATGGGCTATAGCCCATGTTCAAAAATGATGAAAAACGAGGTACATTTTTTTTTCAAAATTTCAAAAAACGATGGGCTATAACCCATGTTTTTTTTTTTTTTTTCATTTTTTTCAAATCCTCAAAAATGATGAAAAACGGCGTGCTATAGTATGCCGTACGGTATGGGCTATAGCCCCTGTTCAAAAATGATGAAAAACGAGGTTAATTATTTTTTTCAAAATTTCAAAAAACGATGGGCTATAACCCATGTTTTGTTTTTTTTTCCGTTTTTTTTAAATCCTCAAAAATGATGAAAAACGGCGTGCTATAGTATGCCGTACGGTATGGGCTATAGCCCCTGTTCAAAAATGATGAAAAACGAGGTTAATTATTTTTTTCAAAATTTCAAAAAACTATGGGCTATAACCCATGTTTTTTGTTTTTTTTTAATTTTTTTCAAATCCTCAAAAATTATGAAAAACGGCGTGCTATAGTATGCCGTACGGTATGGGCTATAGCCCATGTTCAAAAATGATGAAAAACTAGGTAAATTTTCTTTTTCAAAATTTCAAAAAATGATGGGCTATAACCCATGTTTTTTTTTTTTTCATTTTTTTCAAATCCTCAAAAATGATGAAAAACGGCGTGCTATAGTATGCCGTACGGTATGGGCTTTAGCCCCTGTTCAAAAATGATGAAAAACGAGGTAATTTTTTTTTTCAAAATTTCAAAAAACGATGGGTTATAACCCATGTTTTATTTTATTTTTATTTATTTTTTTAATCCTCAAAAATGACGAAAAACGGCGTGCTATAGTATGCCGTACGGTATGGGCTTTAGCCCATGTTCAAAAATGATGAAAAACGAGGTTAATGTTTTTTTTCCAAAATTTCAAAAAACTATGGGCTATAACCCATGTTTTTGTTTTTTTTTCTTTTTTTTCAAATCCTCAAAAATGATGAAAAACGGCGTGCTATAGTATGCCGTACGGTATGGGCTTTAGCCCCTGTTAAAAAATGATGAAAAACGAGGTTAATTATTTTTTTCAAAATTTCAAAAAACTATGGGCTATAACCCATGTTTTTTGTTTTTTTTTAATTTTTTTCAAATCCTCAAAAATTATGAAAAACGGCGTGCTATAGTATGCCGTACGGTATGGGCTATAGCCCATGTTCAAAAATGATGAAAAACTAGGTAAATTTTCTTTTTCAAAATTTCAAAAAATGATGGGCTATAACCCATGTTTTTTTTTTTTTCATTTTTTTCAAATCCTCAAAAATGATGAAAAACGGCGTGCTATAGTATGCCGTACGGTATGGGCTTTAGCCCCTGTTCAAAAATGATGAAAAACGAGGTAATTTTTTTTTTCAAAATTTCAAAAAACGATGGGTTATAACCCATGTTTTATTTTATTTTTATTTATTTTTTTAATCCTCAAAAATGACGAAAAACGGCGTGCTATAGTATGCCGTACGGTATGGGCTTTAGCCCATGTTCAAAAATGATGAAAAACGAGGTTAATGTTTTTTTTCCAAAATTTCAAAAAACTATGGGCTATAACCCATGTTTTTGTTTTTTTTTCTTTTTTTTCAAATCCTCAAAAATGATGAAAAACGGCGTGCTATAGTATGCCGTACGGTATGGGCTATAGCCCATGTTCAAAAATGATGAAAAACTAGGTAATTTTTTTTTTCAAAATTTCAAAAAATGATGGGCTATAACCCATGTTTTTTTTTTTTCATTTTTTTCAAATCCTCAAAAATGATGAAAAACGGCGTGCTATAGTATGCCGTACGGTATGGGCTTTAGCCCCTGTTCAAAAATGATGAAAAACGAGGTACATTTTTTTTTCAAAATTTCAAAAAACGATGGGTTATAACCCATGTTTTTGTTTTTTTTTGTTTTTTTTCAAATCCTCAAAAATGACGAAAAACGGCGTGCTATAGTATGCCGTACGGTATGGGCTATAGCCCCTGTTCAAAAATGATGAAAAACGAGGTACTTTTTTTTTTTCAAAATTTCAAAAAACGATGGGCTATAACCCATGTTTTTTTTTTTTTCATTTTTTTCAAATCCTCAAAAATGATGAAAAACGGCGTGCTATAGTATGCCGTACGGTATGGGCTTTAGCCCCTGTTCAAAAATGATGAAAAACGAGGTAATTTTTTTTTTCAAAATTTCAAAAAACGATGGGTTATAACCCATGTTTTATTTTATTTTTATTTATTTTTTTAATCCTCAAAAATGACGAAAAACGGCGTGCTATAGTATGCCGTACGGTATGGGCTTTAGCCCATGTTCAAAAATGATGAAAAACGAGGTTAATGTTTTTTTTCCAAAATTTCAAAAAACTATGGGCTATAACCCATGTTTTTGTTTTTTTTTCTTTTTTTTCAAATCCTCAAAAATGATGAAAAACGGCGTGCTATAGTATGCCGTACGGTATGGGCTATAGCCCATGTTCAAACATGATGAAAAACTAGGTAATTTTTTTTTTCAAAATTTCAAAAAATGATGGGCTATAACCCATGTTTTTTTTTTTTCATTTTTTTCAAATCCTCAAAAATGATGAAAAACGGCGTGCTATAGTATGCCGTACGGTATGGGCTTTAGCCCCTGTTCAAAAATGATGAAAAACGAGGTACATTTTTTTTTCAAAATTTCAAAAAACGATGGGTTATAACCCATGTTTTTGTTTTTTTTTGTTTTTTTTCAAATCCTCAAAAATGACGAAAAACGGCGTGCTATAGTATGCCGTACGGTATGGGCTATAGCCCCTGTTCAAAAATGATGAAAAACGAGGTACTTTTTTTTTTTCAAAATTTCAAAAAACGATGGGCTATAACCCATGTTTTTTGTTTTTTTTTCATTTTTTTCAAATCCTCAAAAATGATGAAAAACGGCGTGCTATAATATGCCGTACGGTATGGGCTATAGCCCCTGTTCAAAAATGATGAAAAACGAGGTACATTTTTTTTTCAAATTTTCAAAAAACGATGGGCTATAACCCATGTTTTTTTTTTTTTTTTTTTTTTTCAAATCCTCAAAAATGATGAAAAACGGCGTGCTATAGCATGCCGTACGGTATGGGCTATAGCCCATGTTCAAAAATGATGAAAAAAGAGGGTTTTTTTTTTTCAAATTTAAAAAAAACGATGGGCTATACCCCATTTTTTTTTCATTTTTTTCAAATCCTCAAAAATGATGAAAAACGGCGTGCTATAGTATGCCGTACGGTATGGGCTATAGCCCCTGTTAAAAAATGATGAAAAACGAGGTTAATTATTTTTTTCAAAATTTCAAAAAACGATGGGCTATAACCCATGTTTTTTTTTTTTTTTTTTTTTTTTTTTTCAAATCCTCAAAAATGATGAAAAACGGCGTGCTATAGTATGCCGTACGGTATGGGCTTTAGCCCATGTTCAAAAATGATGAAAAACGAGGTTAATGGTTTTTTTTCAAAATTTCAAAAAACTATGGGCTATAACCCATGTTTTTGTTTTTTTTTCATTTTTTTCAAATCCTCAAAAATGATGAAAAACGGCGTGCTATAGTATGCCGTACGGTATGGGCTATAGCCCCTGTTCAAAAATGATGAAAAACGAGGTAATTTTTTTTTTCAAATTTTCAAAAAACGATGGGTTATAACCCATGTTTTTGTTTTTTTTTCATTTTTTTCAAATCCTCAAAAATGATGAAAAACGGCGTGCTATAGTATGCCGTACGGTATGGGCTATAGCCCATGTTCAAAAATGATGAAAAACTAGGTAATTTTTTTTTTTCAAAATTTCAAAAAATGATGGGCTATAACCCATGTTTTTTTTTTTTTCATTTTTTTCAAATCCTCAAAAATGATGAAAAACGGCGTGCTATAGTATGCCGTACGGTATGGGCTTTAGCCCCTGTTCAAAAATGATGAAAAACGAGGTACATTTCTTTTTTCAAAATTTCAAAAAACGATGGGTTATAACCAGGGGGGCAGTCAGCCAGATATTTCGTGAAGCCTCATTTGAAATCGGTAGTTCATATAATGGCCTGTTGTGGCGCTGGACCGGACCCAAAAAGCCCCATAGCTCCATAGAGGCCCATGTATTTTGGCCCAACTTCACCTAGACTGTATTACCTTAATAAACATGGTCATGAATACTTTCTTCTTCCAGTCACTAGTTTAAAGTCTCATTTCTAATGTCATAATATTCTTTTTGGAAAATTATGGTCCCATTAATTAAAAAAATGACCATAAAGAAAAAAAACCATCGCGTATGTTCTGAGGGGCGTGGCTACCATTACAGTCTATGATCGGGATTCCCCTCCCACTCGAGTCAAAATAAAAACCAACGGAGAAGAAGGGGGGAAGTCCCGCCTCGTTGTCTGGGCAGCCAATGACCAGCTGGTATACAAAACGGAGCCAGCCAATGGCCAGCTGGTACCAAAGATGGCGACTTACATCAGGAATTAGCATATTATTACAGGCTTCATTTTACGTTCATGTTAGACCCGGGGAACGCTTTGTCCATATTTTTTACAGTCTATGGTTATAACCCATGTTTTTTTTTTTTTTTTTTTCAAATCCTCAAAAATGACGAAAAACGGCGTGCTATAGTATGCCGTACGGTATGGGCTTTAGCCCCTGTTCAAAAATGATGAAAAACGAGGTACTTTTTTTTTTCAAAATTTCAAAAAACGATGGGCTATAACCCATGTTTTTTTTTGTTTTTTTTTTTTCAAATCCTCAAAAATGATGAAAAACGGCGTGCTATAGCATGCCGTACGGTATGGGCTATAGCCCATGTTCAAAAATGATGAAAAAAGAGGGGGGGGTTTTTTCAAATTTAAAAAAAACGATGGGCTATACCCCATGTTTTTTTCATTTTTTTTCATTTTTTTCAAATCCTCAAAAATGATGAAAAACGGCGTGCTATAGTATGCCATACGGTATGGGCTATAGCCCCTGTTAAAAAATGATGAAAAACGAGGTACATTTTTTTTTCAAAATTTCAAAAAACGATGGGCTATAACCCATGTTTTTTGTTTTTTTTTCATTTTTTTCAAATCCTCAAAAATGATGAAAAACGGCGTGCTATGATATGCCGTACGGTATGGGCTATAGCCCCTGTTCAAAAATGATGAAAAACGAGGTTAATTATTTTTTTCAAAATTTCAAAAAACGATGGGCTATAACCCATGTTTTTTTTTTTTTTTTTTTTTTTTTCAAATCCTCAAAAATGATGAAAAACGGCGTGCTATAGTATGCCGTACGGTATGGGCTATAGCCCCTGTTCAAAAATGATGAAAAACGAGGTTAATTATTTTTTTCAAAATTTCAAAAAACGATGGGCTATAACCCATGTTTGTTTTTTTTTTTTTTTTTTTCAAATCCTCAAAAATGATGAAAAACGGCGTGCTATAGTATGCCGTACGGTATGGGCTTTAGCCCCTGTTCAAAAATGATGAAAAACTAGGTACATTTTTTTTTCAAAATTTCAAAAAACGATGGGCTATAACCCATGTTTTTTTTGTTTTGTTTTTTTTCAAATCCTCAAAAATGATGAAAAACGGCGTGCTATAGTATGCCGTACGGTATGGGCTTTAGCCCATGTTCAAAAATGATGAAAAACGAGGTTAATGTTTTTTTTTCAAAATTTCAAAAAACTATGGGCTATAACCCATGTTTTTTTTTTTTTCATTTTTTTCAAATCCTCAAAAATGATGAAAAACGGCGTGCTATAGTATGCCGTACGGTATGGGCTTTAGCCCCTGTTCAAAAATGATGAAAAACGAGGTACATTTTTTTTTCAAAATTTCAAAAAATGATGGGCTATAACCCATGTTTTTTTTTTTCATTTTTTTCAAATCCTCAAAAATGATGAAAAACGGCGTGCTATAGTATGCCGTACGGTATGGGCTTTAGCCCCTGTTCAAAAATGATGAAAAACGAGGTACATTTCTTTTTTCAAAATTTCAAAAAACGATGGGTTATAACCCATGTTTTTTTTTTTTTTTTTTTTCAAATCCTCAAAAATGACGAAAAACGGCGTGCTATAGTATGCCGTACGGTATGGGCTTTAGCCCCTGTTCAAAAATGATGAAAAACGAGGTACTTTTTTTTTTCAAAATTTCAAAAAACGATGGGCTATAACCCATGTTTTTTTTTGTTTTTTTTTTTTCAAATCCTCAAAAATGATGAAAAACGGCGTGCTATAGCATGCCGTACGGTATGGGCTATAGCCCATGTTCAAAAATGATGAAAAAAGAGGGGGGGGTTTTTTCAAATTTAAAAAAAACGATGGGCTATACCCCATGTTTTTTTCATTTTTTTTCATTTTTTTCAAATCCTCAAAAATGATGAAAAACGGCGTGCTATAGTATGCCATACGGTATGGGCTATAGCCCCTGTTAAAAAATGATGAAAAACGAGGTACATTTTTTTTTCAAAATTTCAAAAAACGATGGGCTATAACCCATGTTTTTTGTTTTTTTTTCATTTTTTTCAAATCCTCAAAAAATATGAAAAACGGCGTGCTATAGTATGCCGTACGGTATGGGCTTTAGCCCCTGTTCAAAAATGATGAAAAACGAGGTTAATTATTTTTTCAAAATTTCAAAAAACGATGGGCTATAACCCATGTTTTTTTTTTTTTTTTCATTTTTTTCAAATCCTCAAAAATGATGAAAAACTGCGTGCTATAGTATGCCGTACGGTATGGGCTATAGCCCCTGTTCAAAAATGATGAAAAACGAGGTTAATTATTTTTTTCAAAATTTCAAAAAACGATGGGCTATAACCCATGTTTGTTTTTTTTTCATTTTTTTTCAAATCCTCAAAAATGTTGAAAAACGGCGTGCTATAGTATGCCGTACGGTATGGGCTATAGCCCCTGTTCAAAAATTATGAAAAACGAGGTTAATGTTTTTTTTTCAAAATTTCAAAAAACTATAACCCATGTTTTTTTTTTTTTTTCATTTTTTTCAAATCCTCAAAAATGATGAAAAACGGCGTGCTATAGTATGCCGTACGGTATGGGCTTTAGCCCCTGTTCAAAAATGATGAAAAACGAGGTAAATTTCTTTTTTCAAAATTTCAAAAAACGATGGGCTATAACCCATGTTTTTTTTTTTTTCAAATCCTCAAAAATGATGAAAAACGGCGTGCTATAGTATGCCGTACGGTATGGGCTTTAGCCCCTGTTCAAAAATGATGAAAAACGAGGTACATTTTTTTTTCAAAATTTCAAAAAACGATGGGCTATAACCCATGTTTTTTGTTTTTTTTTCATTTTTTTCAAATCCTCAAAAAATATGAAAAACGGCGTGCTATAGTATGCCGTACGGTATGGGCTTTAGCCCCTGTTCAAAAATGATGAAAAACGACGTACATTTTTTTTTCAAAATTTCAAAAAACGATGGGCTATAACCCATGTTTTTTTTTTTTTTTTCATTTTTTTCAAATCCTCAAAAATGATGAAAAACGGCGTGCTATAGTATGCCGTACGGTATGGGCTTTAGCCCCTGTTCAATAATGATGAAAAACGACGTACATTTTTGTTTCAAAATTTCAAAAAACGATGGGCTATAACCCATGTTTTTTTTTTTTTTTTCATTTTTTTCAAATCCTCAAAAATGATGAAAAACGGCGTGCTATAGTATGCCGTACGGTATGGGCTTTAGCCCCTGTTCAAAAATGATGAAAAACGAGGTACATTTTTTTTTCAAAATTTCAAAAAACGATGGGCTATAACCCATGTTTTTTGTTTTTTTTTCATTTTTTTCAAATCCTCAAAAAATATGAAAAACGGCGTGCTATAGTATGCCGTACGGTATGGGCTTTAGCCCCTGTTCAAAAATGATGAAAAACGACGTAATTTTTTTTTTCAAAATTTCAAAAAACGATGGGCTATAACCCATGTTTTTTTTTTTTTTTCATTTTTTTCAAATCCTCAAAAATGATGAAAAACGGCGTGCTATAGTATGCCGTACGGTATGGGCTTTAGCCCCTGTTCAAAAATGATGAAAAACTACGTACATTTTTGTTTCAAAATTTCAAAAAACGATGGGCTATAACCCATGTTTTTTTTTTTTTTTTCATTTTTTTCAAATCCTCAAAAATGATGAAAAACGGCGTGCTATAGTATGCCGTACGGTATGGGCTTTAGCCCCTGTTCAAAAATGATGAAAAACGAGGTACATTTTTTTTTCAAAATTTCAAAAAACGATGGGCTATAACCCATGTTTGTTTTTTTTTCATTTTTTTTCAAATCCTCAAAAATGTTGAAAAACGGCGTGCTATAGTATGCCGTACGGTATGGGCTTTAGCCCCTGTTAAAAAATGATGAAAAACGAGGTTAATTATTTTTTTCAAAATTTCAAAAAACGATGGGCTATAACCCATGTTTTTTTTTTTTTTCGTTTTTTTTAAATCCTCAAAAATGATGAAAAACGGCGTGCTATAGTATGCCGTACGGTATGGGCTATAGCCCCTGTTCAAAAATGATGAAAAACGAGGTTAATTTTTTTTTTCAAAATTTCAAAAAACGATGGGCTATAACCCATGTTTGTTTTTTTTTCATTTTTATTCAAATCCTCAAAAATGTTGAAAAACGGCGTGCTATAGTATGCCGTACGGTATGGGCTTTAGCCCCTGTTCAAAAATGATGAAAAACGAGGTAATTTTCTTTTTCAAAATTTCAAAAAACGATGGGCTATAACCCATGTTTTTTTTTTTTTTCCATTTTTTTCAAATCCTCAAAAATGATGAAAAACGGCGTGCTATAGTATGCCGTACGGTATGGGCTATAGCCCATGTTCAAAAATGATGAAAAACGAGGTACTTTTTTTTTTCAAAATTTCAAAAAACGATGGGCTATAACCCATGTTTTTTTTTTTTTTTTCATTTTTTTCAAATCCTCAAAAATGATGAAAAACGGCGTGCTATAGTATGCCGTACGGTATGGGCTTTAGCCCCTGTTCAAAAATGATGAAAAACGAGGTACTTTTTTTTTTCAAATTTTCAAAAAACGATGGGCTATAACCCATGTTTGTTTTTTTTCATTTTTTTTCAAATCCTCAAAAATGTTGAAAAACGGCGTGCTATAGTATGCCGTACGGTATGGGCTTTAGCCCCTGTTAAAAAATGATGAAAAACGAGGTTAATTATTTTTTTCAAAATTTCAAAAAACGATGGGCTATAACCCATGTTTGTTTTTTTTTCATTTTTTTTCAAATCCTCAAAAATGTTGAAAAACGGCGTGCTATAGTATGCCGTACGGTATGGGCTTTAGCCCCTGTTAAAAAATGATGAAAAACTACGTACATTTTTGTTTCAAAATTTCAAAAAACGATGGGCTATAACCCATGTTTTTTTTTTTTTTTTCATTTTTTTCAAATCCTCAAAAATGATGAAAAACGGCGTGCTATAGTATGCCGTACGGTATGGGCTTTAGCCCCTGTTCAAAAATGATGAAAAACGAGGTACATTTTTTTTTCAAAATTTCAAAAAACGATGGGCTATAACCCATGTTTGTTTTTTTTTCATTTTTTTTCAAATCCTCAAAAATGTTGAAAAACGGCGTGCTATAGTATGCCGTACGGTATGGGCTTTAGCCCCTGTTAAAAAATGATGAAAAACGAGGTTAATTATTTTTTTCAAAATTTCAAAAAACGATGGGCTATAACCCATGTTTTTTTTTTTTTTCGTTTTTTTTAAATCCTCAAAAATGATGAAAAACGGCGTGCTATAGTATGCCGTACGGTATGGGCTATAGCCCCTGTTCAAAAATGATGAAAAACGAGGTTAATTTTTTTTTTCAAAATTTCAAAAAACGATGGGCTATAACCCATGTTTGTTTTTTTTTCATTTTTATTCAAATCCTCAAAAATGTTGAAAAACGGCGTGCTATAGTATGCCGTACGGTATGGGCTTTAGCCCCTGTTCAAAAATGATGAAAAACGAGGTAATTTTCTTTTTCAAAATTTCAAAAAACGATGGGCTATAACCCATGTTTTTTTTTTTTTTCCATTTTTTTCAAATCCTCAAAAATGATGAAAAACGGCGTGCTATAGTATGCCGTACGGTATGGGCTATAGCCCATGTTCAAAAATGATGAAAAACGAGGTACTTTTTTTTTTCAAAATTTCAAAAAACGATGGGCTATAACCCATGTTTTTTTTTTTTTTTTCATTTTTTTCAAATCCTCAAAAATGATGAAAAACGGCGTGCTATAGTATGCCGTACGGTATGGGCTTTAGCCCCTGTTCAAAAATGATGAAAAACGAGGTACTTTTTTTTTTCAAATTTTCAAAAAACGATGGGCTATAACCCATGTTTGTTTTTTTTCATTTTTTTTCAAATCCTCAAAAATGTTGAAAAACGGCGTGCTATAGTATGCCGTACGGTATGGGCTTTAGCCCCTGTTAAAAAATGATGAAAAACGAGGTTAATTATTTTTTTCAAAATTTCAAAAAACGATGGGCTATAACCCATGTTTTTTTTTTTTTTTCGTTTTTTTTAAATCCTCAAAAATGATGAAAAACGGCGTGCTATAGTATGCCGTACGGTATGGGCTATAGCCCCTGTTCAAAAATGATGAAAAACGAGGTTAATTATTTTTTTCAAAATTTCAAAAAACGATGGGCTATAACCCATGTTTGTTTTTTTTTCATTTTTTTTCAAATCCTCAAAAATGTTGAAAAACGGCGTGCTATAGTATGCCGTACGGTATGGGCTTTAGCCCCTGTTCAAAAATGATGAAAAACGAGGTAATTTTTTTTTTCAAAATTTCAAAAAACGATGGGCTATAACCCATGTTTTTTTTTTTTTTTTCATTTTTTTCAAATCCTCAAAAATGATGAAAAACGGCGTGCTATAGTATGCCGTACGGTATGGGCTATAGCCCCTGTTCAAAAATGATGAAAAACGAGGTTAATTATTTTTTTCAAAATTTCAAAAAACGATGGGCTATAACCCATGTTTTGTTTTTTTTTCCGTTTTTTTTAAATCCTCAAAAATGATGAAAAACGGCGTGCTATAGTATGCCGTACGGTATGGGCTATAGCCCCTGTTCAAAAATGATGAAAAACGAGGTTAATTATTTTTTTCAAAATTTCAAAAAACTATGGGCTATAACCCATGTTTTTTGTTTTTTTTTAATTTTTTTCAAATCCTCAAAAATTATGAAAAACGGCGTGCTATAGTATGCCGTACGGTATGGGCTATAGCCCATGTTCAAAAATGATGAAAAACTAGGTAAATTTTCTTTTTCAAAATTTCAAAAGATTATGGGCTATAACCCATGTTTTTTTTTTTTTCATTTTTTTCAAATCCTCAAAAATGATGAAAAACGGCGTGCTATAGTATGCCGTACGGTATGGGCTTTAGCCCCTGTTCAAAAATGATGAAAAACGAGGTAATTTTTTTTTTCAAAATTTCAAAAAACGATGGGTTATAACCCATGTTTTATTTTATTTTTATTTATTTTTTTAATCCTCAAAAATGACGAAAAACGGCGTGCTATAGTATGCCGTACGGTATGGGCTTTAGCCCATGTTCAAAAATGATGAAAAACGAGGTTAATGTTTTTTTTCCAAAATTTCAAAAAACTATGGGCTATAACCCATGTTTTTGTTTTTTTTTCTTTTTTTTCAAATCCTCAAAAATGATGAAAAACGGCGTGCTATAGTATGCCGTACGGTATGGGCTTTAGCCCCTGTTAAAAAATGATGAAAAACGAGGTTAATTATTTTTTTCAAAATTTCAAAAAACTATGGGCTATAACCCATGTTTTTTGTTTTTTTTTAATTTTTTTCAAATCCTCAAAAATTATGAAAAACGGCGTGCTATAGTATGCCGTACGGTATGGGCTATAGCCCATGTTCAAAAATGATGAAAAACTAGGTAAATTTTCTTTTTCAAAATTTCAAAAAATGATGGGCTATAACCCATGTTTTTTTTTTTTCATTTTTTTCAAATCCTCAAAAATGATGAAAAACGGCGTGCTATAGTATGCCGTACGGTATGGGCTTTAGCCCCTGTTCAAAAATGATGAAAAACGAGGTAATTTTTTTTTTCAAAATTTCAAAAAACGATGGGTTATAACCCATGTTTTATTTTATTTTTATTTATTTTTTTAATCCTCAAAAATGACGAAAAACGGCGTGCTATAGTATGCCGTACGGTATGGGCTTTAGCCCATGTTCAAAAATGATGAAAAACGAGGTTAATGTTTTTTTTCCAAAATTTCAAAAAACTATGGGCTATAACCCATGTTTTTTTTTTTTTTTTTTTTTTTCAAATCCTCAAAAATGACGAAAAACGGCGTGCTATAGTATGCCGTACGGTATGGGCTATAGCCCCTGTTCAAAAATGATGAAAAACGAGGTACTTTTTTTTTTTCAAAATTTCAAAAAACGATGGGCTATAACCCATGTTTTTTTTTTTTTCATTTTTTTCAAATCCTCAAAAATGATGAAAAACGGCGTGCTATAGTATGCCGTACGGTATGGGCTTTAGCCCCTGTTCAAAAATGATGAAAAACGAGGTAATTTTTTTTTTCAAAATTTCAAAAAACGATGGGTTATAACCCATGTTTTATTTTATTTTTATTTATTTTTTTAATCCTCAAAAATGACGAAAAACGGCGTGCTATAGTATGCCGTACGGTATGGGCTTTAGCCCATGTTCAAAAATGATGAAAAACGAGGTTAATGTTTTTTTTCCAAAATTTCAAAAAACTATGGGCTATAACCCATGTTTTTGTTTTTTTTTCTTTTTTTTCAAATCCTCAAAAATGATGAAAAACGGCGTGCTATAGTATGCCGTACGGTATGGGCTATAGCCCATGTTCAAAAATGATGAAAAACTAGGTAATTTTTTTTTTCAAAATTTCAAAAAATGATGGGCTATAACCCATGTTTTTTTTTTTTCATTTTTTTCAAATCCTCAAAAATGATGAAAAACGGCGTGCTATAGTATGCCGTACGGTATGGGCTTTAGCCCCTGTTCAAAAATGATGAAAAACGAGGTACATTTTTTTTTCAAAATTTCAAAAAACGATGGGTTATAACCCATGTTTTTGTTTTTTTTTGTTTTTTTTCAAATCCTCAAAAATGACGAAAAACGGCGTGCTATAGTATGCCGTACGGTATGGGCTATAGCCCCTGTTCAAAAATGATGAAAAACGAGGTACTTTTTTTTTTTCAAAATTTCAAAAAACGATGGGCTATAACCCATGTTTTTTGTTTTTTTTTCATTTTTTTCAAATCCTCAAAAATGATGAAAAACGGCGTGCTATAATATGCCGTACGGTATGGGCTATAGCCCCTGTTCAAAAATGATGAAAAACGAGGTACATTTTTTTTTCAAATTTTCAAAAAACGATGGGCTATAACCCATGTTTTTTTTTTTTTTTTTTTTTTTCAAATCCTCAAAAATGATGAAAAACGGCGTGCTATAGCATGCCGTACGGTATGGGCTATAGCCCATGTTCAAAAATGATGAAAAAAGAGGGGTTTTTTTTTTCAAATTTAAAAAAAACGATGGGCTATACCCCATTTTTTTTTCATTTTTTTCAAATCCTCAAAAATGATGAAAAACGGCGTGCTATAGTATGCCGTACGGTATGGGCTATAGCCCCTGTTAAAAAATGATGAAAAACGAGGTTAATTATTTTTTTCAAAATTTCAAAAAACGATGGGCTATAACCCATGTTTTTTTTTTTTTTTTTTTTTTTTTTTTCAAATCCTCAAAAATGATGAAAAACGGCGTGCTATAGTATGCCGTACGGTATGGGCTTTAGCCCATGTTCAAAAATGATGAAAAACGAGGTTAATGGTTTTTTTTCAAAATTTCAAAAAACTATGGGCTATAACCCATGTTTTTGTTTTTTTTTCATTTTTTTCAAATCCTCAAAAATGATGAAAAACGGCGTGCTATAGTATGCCGTACGGTATGGGCTATAGCCCCTGTTCAAAAATGATGAAAAACGAGGTAATTGCTTTTTTCAAATTTTCAAAAAACGATGGGTTATAACCCATGTTTTTGTTTTTTTTTCATTTTTTTCAAATCCTCAAAAATGATGAAAAACGGCGTGCTATAGTATGCCGTACGGTATGGGCTATAGCCCATGTTCAAAAATGATGAAAAACTAGGTAATTTTTTTTTTTCAAAATTTCAAAAAATGATGGGCTATAACCCATGTTTTGTTTTTTTTCATTTTTTTCAAATCCTCAAAAATGATGAAAAACGGCGTGCTATAGTATGCCGTACGGTATGGGCTTTAGCCCCTGTTCAAAAATGATGAAAAACGAGGTACATTTCTTTTTTCAAAATTTCAAAAAACGATGGGTTATAACCCATGTTTTTTTTTTTTTTTTTTTCAAATCCTCAAAAATGACGAAAAACGGCGTGCTATAGTATGCCGTACGGTATGGGCTTTAGCCCCTGTTCAAAAATGATGAAAAACGAGGTACTTTTTTTTTTCAAAATTTCAAAAAACGATGGGCTATAACCCATGTTTTTTTTTGTTTTTTTTTTTTCAAATCCTCAAAAATGATGAAAAACGGCGTGCTATAGCATGCCGTACGGTATGGGCTATAGCCCATGTTCAAAAATGATGAAAAAAGAGGGGGGGGTTTTTTCAAATTTAAAAAAAACGATGGGCTATACCCCATGTTTTTTTCATTTTTTTTCATTTTTTTCAAATCCTCAAAAATGATGAAAAACGGCGTGCTATAGTATGCCATACGGTATGGGCTATAGCCCCTGTTAAAAAATGATGAAAAACGAGGTACATTTTTTTTTCAAAATTTCAAAAAACGATGGGCTATAACCCATGTTTTTTGTTTTTTTTTCATTTTTTTCAAATCCTCAAAAATGATGAAAAACGGCGTGCTATGATATGCCGTACGGTATGGGCTATAGCCCCTGTTCAAAAATGATGAAAAACGAGGTTAATTATTTTTTTCAAAATTTCAAAAAACGATGGGCTATAACCCATGTTTTTTTTTTTTTTTTTTTTTTTTTCAAATCCTCAAAAATGATGAAAAACGGCGTGCTATAGTATGCCGTACGGTATGGGCTATAGCCCCTGTTCAAAAATGATGAAAAACGAGGTTAATTATTTTTTTCAAAATTTCAAAAAACGATGGGCTATAACCCATGTTTGTTTTTTGTTTTTTTTTTTTTCAAATCCTCAAAAATGATGAAAAACGGCGTGCTATAGTATGCCGTACGGTATGGGCTTTAGCCCCTGTTCAAAAATGATGAAAAACTAGGTACATTTTTTTTTCAAAATTTCAAAAAACGATGGGCTATAACCCATGTTTTTTTTGTTTGTTTTTTTTTCAAATCCTCAAAAATGATGAAAAACGGCGTGCTATAGTATGCCGTACGGTATGGGCTTTAGCCCATGTTCAAAAATGATGAAAAACGAGGTTAATGTTTTTTTTTCAAAATTTCAAAAAACTATGGGCTATAACCCATGTTTTTTTTTTTTTCATTTTTTTCAAATCCTCAAAAATGATGAAAAACGGCGTGCTATAGTATGCCGTACGGTATGGGCTTTAGCCCCTGTTCAAAAATGATGAAAAACGAGGTACATTTTTTTTTCAAAATTTCAAAAAACGATGGGCTATAACCCATGTTTTTTTTTTTTTTTTTTTTATCAAATCCTCAAAAATGATGAAAAACGGCGTGCTATAGTATGCCGTACGGTATGGGCTATAGCCCATGTTCAAAAATGATGAAAAACGAGGTAATTTTTTTTTCCAAAATTTCAAAAAATGATGGGCTATAACCCATGTTTTTTTTTTTCATTTTTTTCAAATCCTCAAAAATGATGAAAAACGGCGTGCTATAGTATGCCGTACGGTATGGGCTTTAGCCCCTGTTCAAAAATGATGAAAAACGAGGTACATTTCTTTTTTCAAAATTTCAAAAAACGATGGGTTATAACCCATGTTTTTTTTTTTTTTTTTTTCAAATCCTCAAAAATGACGAAAAACGGCGTGCTATAGTATGCCGTACGGTATGGGCTTTAGCCCCTGTTCAAAAATGATGAAAAACGAGGTACTTTTTTTTTTCAAAATTTCAAAAAACGATGGGCTATAACCCATGTTTTTTTTTGTTTTTTTTTTTTCAAATCCTCAAAAATGATGAAAAACGGCGTGCTATAGCATGCCGTACGGTATGGGCTATAGCCCATGTTCAAAAATGATGAAAAAAGAGGGGGGGGTTTTTTCAAATTTAAAAAAAACGATGGGCTATACCCCATGTTTTTTTCATTTTTTTTCATTTTTTTCAAATCCTCAAAAATGATGAAAAACGGCGTGCTATAGTATGCCATACGGTATGGGCTATAGCCCCTGTTAAAAAATGATGAAAAACGAGGTACATTTTTTTTTCAAAATTTCAAAAAACGATGGGCTATAACCCATGTTTTTTGTTTTTTTTTCATTTTTTTCAAATCCTCAAAAATGATGAAAAACGGCGTGCTATGATATGCCGTACGGTATGGGCTATAGCCCCTGTTCAAAAATGATGAAAAACGAGGTTAATTATTTTTTTCAAAATTTCAAAAAACGATGGGCTATAACCCATGTTTTTTTTTTTTTTTTTTTTTTTTTCAAATCCTCAAAAATGATGAAAAACGGCGTGCTATAGTATGCCGTACGGTATGGGCTATAGCCCCTGTTCAAAAATGATGAAAAACGAGGTTAATTATTTTTTTCAAAATTTCAAAAAACGATGGGCTATAACCCATGTTTGTTTTTTTTTTTTTTTTTTTCAAATCCTCAAAAATGATGAAAAACGGCGTGCTATAGTATGCCGTACGGTATGGGCTTTAGCCCCTGTTCAAAAATGATGAAAAACTAGGTACATTTTTTTTTCAAAATTTCAAAAAACGATGGGCTATAACCCATGTTTTTTTTTTTTTTTTTTTTTTCAAATCCTCAAAAATGATGAAAAACGGCGTGCTATAGTATGCCGTACGGTATGGGCTTTAGCCCATGTTCAAAAATGATGAAAAACGAGGTTAATGTTTTTTTTTCAAAATTTCAAAAAACTATGGGCTATAACCCATGTTTTTTTTTTTTTCATTTTTTTCAAATCCTCAAAAATGATGAAAAACGGCGTGCTATAGTATGCCGTACGGTATGGGCTTTAGCCCCTGTTCAAAAATGATGAAAAACGAGGTACATTTTTTTTTCAAAATTTCAAAAAACGATGGGCTATAACCCATGTTTTTTTTTTTTTTTTTTTTTATCAAATCCTCAAAAATGATGAAAAACGGCGTGCTATAGTATGCCGTACGGTATGGGCTATAGCCCATGTTCAAAAATGATGAAAAACGAGGTAATTTTTTTTTCCAAAATTTCAAAAAATGATGGGCTATAACCCATGTTTTTTTTTTTCATTTTTTTCAAATCCTCAAAAATGATGAAAAACGGCGTGCTATAGTATGCCGTACGGTATGGGCTTTAGCCCCTGTTCAAAAATGATGAAAAACGAGGTACATTTTTTTTTCAAAATTTCTAAAAACGATGGGCTATAACCCATGTTTTTTTTTTTTTAAATTTCAAAAAATGATGGGCTATAACCCATGTTTTTTTTTTGTTTTTTTTTTAAATCCTCAAAAATGATGAAAAACTGCGTGCTATAGTATGCCGTACGGTATGGGCTTTAGCCCCTGTTCAAAAATGATGAAAAACGAGGTACATTTTTTTTTCAAAATTTCAAAAAACGATGGGCTACAACCCATGTTTTTTTTTTTTTTTTTTTTTAAATCCTCAAAAATGATGAAAAACGGCGTGCTATAGTATGCCGTACGGTATGGGCTTTAGCCCATGTTCAAAAATGATGAAAAACGAGGTTAATGTTTTTTTTTCAAAATTTCAAAAAACTATGGGCTATAACCCATGTTTGTTTTTTTTTCATTTTTTTCAAATCCTCAAAAATGATGAAAAACGGCGTGCTATAGTATGCCGTACGGTATGGGCTTTAGCCCCTGTTCAAAAATGATGAAAAACGAGGTAATTTTTTTTTTTCAAATTTTCAAAAAACGATGGGCTATAACCCATGTTTTTTTTTTTTTTTTTTTTTTTTCAAATCCTCAAAAATGATGAAAAACGGCGTGCTATAGTATGCCGTACGGTATGGGCTTTAGCCCCTGTTCAAAAATGATGAAAAACGAGGTACATTTTTTTTTCAAAATTTAAAAAAACGATGGGCTATAACCCATGTTTTTTTTTTTTTTTTTTTTCAAATCCTCAAAAATGATGAAAAACGGCGTGCTATAGTATGCCGTACGGTATGGGCTATAGCCCATGTTCAAAAATGATGAAAAACTAGGTAATTTTTTTTTTTTTTAATTTCAAAAAATGATGGGCTATAACCCATGTTTTTTTTTTGTTTTTTTTTTAAATCCTCAAAAATGATGAAAAACTGCGTGCTATAGTATGCCGTACGGTATGGGCTTTAGCCCCTGTTCAAAAATGATGAAAAACGAGGTACATTTTTTTTTCAAAATTTCAAAAAACGATGGGCTATAACCCATGTTTTTTTTTTTTTTTTTTTTTTTTTTTTCAAATCCTCAAAAATGATGAAAAACGGCGTGCTATAGTATGCCGTACGGTATGGGCTTTAGCCCATGTTCAAAAATGATGAAAAACGAGGTTAATGTTTTTTTTTCAAAATTTCAAAAAACTATGGGCTATAACCCATGTTTGTTTTTTTTTCATTTTTTTCAAATCCTCAAAAATGATGAAAAACGGCGTGCTATAGTATGCCGTACGGTATGGGCTTTAGCCCCTGTTCAAAAATGATGAAAAACGAGGTAATTTTTTTTTTTCAAATTTTCAAAAAACGATGGGCTATAACCCATGTTTTTTTTTTTTTTTTTTTTTTTTCAAATCCTCAAAAATGATGAAAAACGGCGTGCTATAGTATGCCGTACGGTATGGGCTTTAGCCCCTGTTCAAAAATGATGAAAAACGAGGTACATTTTTTTTTCAAAATTTAAAAAAACGATGGGCTATAACCCATGTTTTTTTTTTTTTTTTTTTTTTTTCCAAATCCTCAAAAATGATGAAAAACGGCGTGCTATAGTATGCCGTACGGTATGGGCTTTAGCCCATGTTCAAAAATGATGAAAAACGAGGTTAATGTTTTTTTTTCAAAATTTCAAAAAACTATGGGCTATAACCCATGTTTGTTTTTTTTTCATTTTTTTCAAATCCTCAAAAATGATGAAAAACGGCGTGCTATAGTATGCCGTACGGTATGGGCTTTAGCCCCTGTTCAAAAATGATGAAAAACGAGGTAATTTTTTTTTCTTCAAATTTTCAAAAAACGATGGGCTATAACCCATGTTTTTTTTTTTTTTTTTTTTTTTTTCAAATCCTCAAAAATGATGAAAAACGGCGTGCTATAGTATGCCGTACGGTATGGGCTATAGCCCATGTTCAAAAATGATGAAAAACTAGGTAATTTTTTTTTTTTTTAATTTCAAAAAATGATGGGCTATAACCCATGTTTTTTTTTTGTTTTTTTTTTAAATCCTCAAAAATGATGAAAAACTGCGTGCTATAGTATGCCGTACGGTATGGGCTTTAGCCCCTGTTCAAAAATGATGAAAAACGAGGTACATTTTTTTTTCAAAATTTCAAAAAACGATGGGCTATAACCCATGTTTTTTTTTTTTTTTTTTTTTTTTTTTTCAAATCCTCAAAAATGATGAAAAACGGCGTGCTATAGTATGCCGTACGGTATGGGCTTTAGCCCATGTTCAAAAATGATGAAAAACGAGGTTAATGTTTTTTTTTCAAAATTTCAAAAAACTATGGGCTATAACCCATGTTTGTTTTTTTTTCATTTTTTTCAAATCCTCAAAAATGATGAAAAACGGCGTGCTATAGTATGCCGTACGGTATGGGCTTTAGCCCCTGTTCAAAAATGATGAAAAACGAGGTAATTTTTTTTTTTCAAATTTTCAAAAAACGATGGGCTATAACCCATGTTTTTTTTTTTTTTTTTTTTTTTTTCAAATCCTCAAAAATGATGAAAAACGGCGTGCTATAGTATGCCGTATGGTATGGGCTTTAGCCCCTGTTCAAAAATGATGAAAAACGAGGTACATTTTTTTTTCAAAATTTCAAAAAACGATGGGCTATAACCCATGTTTTTTTTTTGGTTTTTTTTTCAAATCCTCAAAAATGATGAAAAACGGCGTGCTATATATAGTATGCCGTACGGTATGGGCTTTAGCCCCTGTTCAAAAATGATGAAAAACGAGGTACATATTTTTTTCAAAATTTAAAAAAACGATGGGCTATAACCCATGTTTTTTTTTTTTTTTTTTTTTTTTTCAAATCCTCAAAAATGATGAAAAACGGCGTGCTATAGTATGCCGTACGGTATGGGCTTTAGCCCATGTTCAAAAATGATGAAAAACGAGGTTAATGTTTTTTTTTCAAAATTTCAAAAAACTATGGGCTATAACCCATGTTTTTTTTTTTTTCTTTTTTTTCAAATCCTCAAAAATGATGAAAAACGGCGTGCTATAGTATGCCGTACGGTATGGGCAGAGCCGTATAATAGAAGAGTTCTGTTAGTGAGGGGGCACAGAACAGCCCGGCCACGTGATCCCGGAAGCGCTCGTGCGCACAGCTGCGCTCTTACTGGGAGCTCGATTAGGGACAGAGCCTGGAGCTGAAGTACATTGTTTTGAACGAGAGCGCCGCGGATATCGGCAATTTTAGGTATGTATGCAAAATGACAACTGTTTTAAAGTATTGTACAGTGACAACTAAAGTCTCTGTAATGTTTATGTTGTACTATAACTACAAAACGCTCTAAAATAAAGGGATTTAAGACCATTAAAAGCCGGGCTGTTGCCTTTCACTCATTCAGTCAATGTAGCCGAGTCGATAATGTCGAACGTCCTTATTTTAATCATAACACCAATTTTAATACAGAATGTCAAGTCTAGTTTTCTTCATAATCTATTATTATTATTATAGTATTTTTAGATGGTAAATTCTGTACCAAGTATAAAACATTATTTAATAGTCTTTCATACCACCATGAAGTAATCGAATAAAAATGTCATGTGTGTCATGTGTCTAATGGGTAATAATTTGTTATTTGATGATTGAATGTAATTATTACAAATTACTTTGGAACTTAATGTGTTCAGTTACCAACAAGCACGCTACACCACCAAGATACCCATGTAGCTGTCTAAATACTTCCTTAATGTCAACAAAGTTCACACCCACAACACCAGAGGGACAAAACCATGTTCAACCCAGATTCGGCACAAACGAGGGACTAAATTATTTTCGCTGCTATGCCACCAAAATGGCTGTCCAACACTTTGCTCCTGGCTATGGAAGCAGTAGGCATCCCTGTAGTTCACTCAGGTATGCCAGTCAGCCTCATTTCAGTTCCTTGCATTTAATTTTACACACCCCACCAGCAGCATGTCTCAACCACACCACTCATCTAAACTGCACTCTAGTGCCCTGGAGTTAACCAGCCAGACCTTATCTGCTGAGACACATGATGGGCTACACTTGAAACTATGCGTGTTGGTAACTGGGTGGCCGGGTGTCTGGGTATGAGCACGAAAACATGGTTGTTTTTCACCACCTGTGCGCAACCTAACGCACACACAAACACACATGCACATATTAACTGTATATATGATGCTTTCGGGTGTGCCAGTACAGTACAGTGACAGTACAGTAGAGGGACCCCCACATAACATGGTAACTGTCATTTCTCTACCGTTTCGGTAGAGAAATGACACACAGAGTTGCACCACTCACTTCACACGGTGTGATTCACACACAGAGTTGCACCACTCACTTCACACGGTGCGATTCTTTGCTTTGAATCGGAACAAAAATACTTATCTTTTTTTTGCTTTGTTGTGAACTAGGTCCAGGCTTGCCAGTCAACACCAACGTGTCACCAACAGTCAATGTTTCCAGGACATGGCTGCAAAGGTTAAGAACATACATTATTAGTTACATCTTTCAGAAATAGCCGTAAAGTTACATGAAGTTATTAGTCAATACTATTTGTAGTAGTATTGGTAGTAAATTACTATTAGTAATATGAGTTACTACTACTACTAGTTTTTACTCTCCCGATTGGATGACATTTTTTACCCCCACATGAAAATGCATTATTATTACTTGCACAAGCAGAGCGCACAAGTATTGTGGTCGGTTGGACCAAAAGTGGTATGTATGTATGATGTCATGGTGGTCATATTCTATAACTTAAAACTGTTTTAAACAAAATAATTGTATTTTATATTAATGTCGGATTTCTTTAAAGGTTTATTTGTTGTTTTAGTATTTAATTTCAATATTTTACAGAGGGGCTGATAGTAAGTTCGTAGCAGTCGGGATTACTTGCACGCTCTGCTTGTGCACTAGTACTACTTGAGTGCAACTCGCAAGTTGGCACTCGACAGAGTGCAGTTGTAGTCATTATTATTATTATGCATTGCCATGGTAATATATACAGTATAAAAAACGTTTAAAAAACAAGAGGGTTGCGCACACCCAGTCCCTCGCTGGTGCTAGACAAAGGCAGATGCAGTTAAAAAGAAAAGGAAGTCGGCACAGCAGCTCTGCTCCACAGTGTTTTGTTCATTTAAACTGATAAAGTGACTTTTTGTCACTTTGTTATTTAAATAAACAAAACACTGTGGAGCAGAGCTGCTGTGCGGACTTCATTTTCTTTTAAAATATACAGTATAGTCATTAGCATTACTTTCTTTCTTACAGACCTCACCCTCCTGTCTCAGAAGAGTGACAGACCTGACTGAGCTCCGACTCAAATACACCAAACTACTTCCTGCATCACGTGATCTTCACCTGCTGCACGCTGCTGTGCATCATCTGTTTGCTGTTGCTACCCGAGACGAGGGGTCAACCTTTGCGATGAGCATTGGGCTGCATACCACAGCCCTCCTGGAAGGGGACGACCGAGAGAAAGAGGAAAGGAAAAGGAGGAGGGGCTGTGTATATCATTGCTGTCGGGCAGAAACCTCTTCTCTCCACATGCTAATCTAACTTGTGGGCGGTTTTTTTCCTCGTAATTTAATACCCTACTTGGCCTAATACTTGACCATACTACAGCGTCATCCAAAAGCATAAGAAATAGCAGAGCTGCAAGTAAAGCTTGAAAATGCAGCGTGAAGAAGTGACGCGTTTCTAGCTTGTTGTGCGTCCTACAACGATATCCAGGTATGTCAACCCAACTAATTTGAGGTCAAGGTCAAATGGGAGAGAAAAGTTATTTTTGTCTCCACTAGGCCGAAGGCATGGGGAGAGAGAGTTTTTTTTAAAGATTAGTTTTTGGGATTTCATGCTTTTATTGATAGGACAGTAGAGTGACATGAAATGCGGAGAGATAGGAAGTGGCACGCAGCATAGCAGCTTAGGGTGCCCGGTCCACCACGCCGGCAACCCAGGCCGAGAGCAAGGTTCTGGTACTCACGAAAACGGCTCCTTTCAAAATGTCTGGCACCACCATGGGGATGAAGCCCTGTAGATGTGGCAAGACAAACAAGAGGCCTGATGTTGTGCAGTCAGTCAAGTAGAGGAAAATGACTACACACGTTCATATCTAGACTTCATAGTTGTCTTTGCCACACACAAGACTTACCCGCCGTTGTAACATGTCCAAGGCAAAGTTCTGCAGAGCGGTCTGCAATCTGGCTCCCACTCCCCTCAGATAATACGACCGGTGGCCAGAGATATGGGCCAGATTCCTGGAAGATAAAACAATCCATAATTAATGGTTTATACACACCATGCAGCACAATCAGTATAAAAGTTATTCTGGACAGTAGAAAAATGCACAGAAAATGTTCCATTAAGGTCATGACAGGAGTTGCCGTCAAAAATGTATTTGGTAATTTCTTTCCTACATCCTGGGATTTGTTTAATAGTTTTAATACACAAGTATTAGGGGACACTGTTTTACACGCTAGAGAGGAAATGAAAATTAGCTACAATATTAGACAGGGCAAATACCAGAGAGAGTGATCTGACTGTGTCATCTACAAAGTTAAACACAAACCTCATTCCAAATAAAATATCTGATTTATGTGAAGATTACCGGTACATAATATGTGTAATTAATAACACTACGAAATAACACAATAGCTACACAAAATCATTAAAACTTTACAAGACAATGGACAGCAGATATTGTGGAGAATGTTTAAATGGAAAAGTCTCACCTTTGCCTTAAAATCCCCAGTTTCTCCCCTAGCTCTACATGGCCTCTGGGTTTGAACTCAAAGACTGTAGAAAAATGGAGAGAAAATGGAGGTCAACATGAAGCCCTGAATGGGTTTCCGTTGACGAGAATGAAGCATGAGATGTTACAAGATGACAAGTCCAAGTATGTGCATTTCACATAAATAAGCCGTTGCCGTCTCCATGGTCTACTCTAACCTTTTGTGTCATAAATTAACGTCCTACTTGATTATACTACAGCACCACACAAAGTCAGATCTCCAAGCTTGAAATGCAAGACGCTTGGGTGATCTGCTACTTTTGCTATTTTTTAATTTGAATCCTGAAGAGTAACGTAAAGTAAAGTTTTGGACATATGAGGTTTCCACCCGACAGACGAAGCACAGGTTCACATCACCTGGTTTCTCCCCAACCAGCTCCAGCACTCTGGCTTGGCTCTCCTCTCCGATTGGCTGGAATAGGAAATTGGGAGATTTAATAACCTTGGAACGACCACACCGTTTTCAACGACTACAGCCTAATTTATAATTTGGCACACGGCCATGTTGTTCGCCTGTGCGTGCGTGAATGCTCACCACATCAGGGTGTGTGGTGTTGGGCAGTCTGAGAGCTTGTCTGTAGTGCTCACTAGACATTGATTAATTGATTGATTGATTTCTATAAATTGTTAATAAGCCTTGATCTTACATTTCTTTTGAAAGTCAAGAATAATTTTATCTTTGGCGTTTTATTGTTTTTAATGGCCTGTCGTTAAATTAAAGCCTTTTTAAAAGTGAGTCTTTGCTAGAGTGTTTGAGTTTGCTCTTTGGAACACTTTGCATAAATCTGCCTCACTGGCACACGCACCCCTCTACACCAGAAACCACACGGGCTGGGCCAGGCTATCACGACATGAACTTGATGTACAGTACAATAATTATATTGTCATGCCCCCTTTAACCCATTTTGGGGCGGGAACCCCTTTTGGTGTTTTAAACATTGTTATAATTTAGCTATTGAAAAATAGCAGATCTACAAGCTCGGCGCGCTATGAGCTTGTATGTCTGCTATTTTTGAAAAATCGTGAACATGTGCCTGAAATCTTTGAATATATGTTCTTTCAGAGCGAGTTTTTAACTCAAATCTTTGCTACTGAGAGGGTCCCTGGAACTACAAATTTTCAGATGGGGGTCAGCGGCCAATGTCATATATATTTGGGGTTCCTTGACATGAATATGTTTGAGAACAACTGACATAGAAACATGTTTTTTTCAGAAAAGACATTTTTTAAATTTCAACGTCGGGCCTAAATGGGTTAAGGCCACCTTTGTGGTGCGATGGTGCTCCATCCTCAGCACATGTCCCGGCCGTCTCAGGCGTCTGTGTGTGTGATCTCCTTGGCGATGCTCCGGCTCCCTGTAGCTGTTTGTTTGTTTGTACAGTTCATTAAGGGAGCTATTATACGGCTCTGGGTGTACCCAACCGTCACTATAGGGATGGCATATCACTTGTTTACAGTCACAAGGGCGAACTCATAGGAAAGTAAATTACTTTTGAACCAGGTATTGTGACCTTAAAGATGTTCCCAATCTTAGCTGAACAGTCCAGCAGCTTGCGAGATTAGCTCATGGACACACAGAAAACATGACACATTGAGAGCTTGTAGATTGGCTATTTTCAGGCTGTTTTTTCTGCCATGCATGATGGAAACCTATTATGCAAACCATATTTAGCCACCTTTAAAAGTAATGAAATATTGCAAAACACTTACGTTTTAAACCATGGGTCTCCTGACATGAGCTGTGTACTGATGATCACCTAATACAAAAGACAGAAAATACAAAAAATATATATTAATATATTTTTTTGCATGAGAATTCTATACAACATAAAGTGTGTTTGATTTTACACAACATAACATTTAACCTGCGGTCTTGCTGTGACTATTGTATAAACCGTCCTCCTGCTGTGACTACGGCTCTGGGAGGCCTTGGCTATGGCTCCAGGGGAATAGAATATACTTACAGTACTACAGACTTGCATATTCAAGCTTTTGAGAGATATTTGACAGACCGACCGCTAGCAGGGATGAAAAGCTGGGTCAGGTTTCATTAATTACTATTCTTGAGAAGAATTCTTAAGAAAATCTGGGTTACACACATTTCCCAGTAAATGTTGAAATACTTGGTTTGCTAAGGTCAGCAAACAATGGTGTGTTCTACAATGGTTACTGTCAGCCATCTTGCACCTTTTTGACAACTGGTTAGTTTTGATGGGGAATGCTTACAGTGTTAATCAACAGTTTTTTAGGATAGGAAACCTGTACACTGGCACGCTTTACTGGAACTACACCACAGCTCAAACAGCACCTACCTTGAGAATGGAATTGTCCTGGTGAGTGTTTTTGGTATCATAGCCCTCTAGCAGACATCTGCGTGTTGTATTCCCTGAGCCAGCAAATTCTGCCAAATTCAGGTCAGCAAAACCAAGCTGTAGGAGAGCAGTGAGTTGGCAAAGTTGAGGGATAGATTAATTTCAAGTTTGTTTTGAATATTGATTGACGTATTCTCTTAAGCTGTTTACATTCTGTCTCCAATCATTTCAACTTTAATGGAATCCTGATTTGTTTTTCTTTGGTCATCTTATAAAATATCACTGTGGCCTAACATTCATCCTGTACACATATTCTGGAACCTGAGCACGTGTATGTGTACGCATCACCAGATAGCACAAACACTCGTCTTCTTCATAAATGTCCGTTTAATAAAGAATAAAAGTGTGAAACTGTAAATACAGAAAAAAGATGCATATCAAAAATGTATCTGACAAACATGAAATGCATGAAATGTACTAATACAGCAATGCAAATACACAGATTAATTTATCTGGCAACAATAAACTGCAAATGTTTTACTCTAACAAAAGCACAATGAAATAAACTTGCATTAATTGTCTCTTAAGCATGATGAAATAAACTTGCATGAAATGTGTCTTTAGAAAGTTAAACATACACAAAACACCAACATTCCAAAGTACTCACAAACAAAGCCTCTGTGAGGTCCAAACACAGTCAGTGTGAGTGTAGAATGAAGAGAAGAGAAGAGCAATCCCTTTTCCCTCTCTAAACAGAGGAGTGGTTTACAATCCCTTGATTAACACTAAAGGTGCAGCTAATGCACTCTTGATTGACCTGACCTGAGTCCATGACATCAAAGGCAGAAATAAGGTTACTCTTGATTGACCTGAGGTCATGATGACCTCTAATGATCAAAGACACAGAAAATAAAGTTACATTCCCTCGTCAGCCTGTAGAAGGCCCTACTACATGGCAAATAAAAGCATGTAGCATAACAACACATGTACACAAATGTATATATCCCTGAAATGGCTGTACGTTACAATTAACAAAATATTATTTATTATATTTATTTTAAAGATACATTATATAGCTGTATTATTTAGTTAAGTTTATTTATTTTTTAACCGTAATTCTGTCCCATTGTATTTTTACACCATATGTTCTAATATCATCTATTCTGTACAAGCCTGAATAAATACTGTGACACGGCAATCCAATCCTGTCTGGTCCTCATGCTCTACAGGGATGCTGGTGTTAGGTGTAACACACACACACACACACACACACACACACACACACACACACACACACACACAATAAAAAATACATACAAATACAAAGCATTCACTTATATGAAACATCAATAGGTTACATATCTTAGCGAAATTACACTAAAACACATTGATAAGGTGATTCAAATGAAATCTGTTTATAATAACAGGCTATTTGTATTAAAAGACATGCATATAGGCTGTTATCGCGAGAATCTCAGTTCTTAACAGCTTGTCAATGAATTCTCGCGATACTGTCCGCTCAGAAATTCTTATTGTGCTCTTTCGAGACGTCAATATAATTATATCGTTTGCAAATCATAAAACATAGTATCCGAAAATAACCTGTGACATGTCTTCTTTCATCTGTCAGCATCGATTATTTTTTAGAAGGGCATAGTCATTAATATCGATGTTTGTTCATGCCTTGTCCGCTGGACTCCATTAAGATCCAATGCATTCTGTCAACATCCGGTTCAGAAACTGTCCCTAATTAGCGTCCCAGCATTCCCCAGCCGGTCCCCAATAGCGCTAGAGGCCGCCATTATGCCGGCCCCATGAAATGAACGGAGTTTGCATAACTCTGTCTATTTCTAAGGCTCTGGGTATGGGCTTTAGCCCCTGTTCAAAAATGATGAAAAACGAGGTAATTTTTTTTTTCAAATTTTCAAAAAACGATGGGCTATAACCCATGTTTTTTTTTTTTTGTTTTTTTTTTCAAATCCTCAAAAATGATGAAAAACGGCGTGCTATAGTATGCCGTACGGTATGGGCTTTAGCCCCTGTTCAAAAATGATGAAAAACGAGGTACATTTTTTTTTCAAAATTTCAAAAAACGATGGGCTATAACCCATGTTTTTTTGTTTTTTTTTACATTTTTTTCAAATCCTCAAAAATGATGAAAAACGGCGTGCTATAGTATGCCGTACGGTATGGGCTTTAGCCCCTGTTCAAAAATGATGAAAAACGAGGTACTTTTTTTTTTCAAATTTTCAAAAAACGATGGGCTATAACCCATGTTTTTTTTTTTTTTTTTTTTTTTTTATCCTCAAAAATGATGAAAAACGGCGTGCTATAGTATGCCGTACGGTATGGGCTATAGCCCCTGTTCAAAAATGATGAAAAACTAGGTTAATTATTTTTTTCAAAATTTCAAAAAACTATGGGCTATAACCCATGTTTGTTTTTTTTGTTTTTTTTTATCAAATCCTCAAAAATGATGAAAAACGGCGTGCTATAGTATGCCGTACGGTATGGGCTATAGCCCATGTTCAAAAATGATGAAAAACTAGGTTAATTTTTTTTCCAAAATTTAAAAAAATGATGGGCTATAACCCATGTTTTATTTCTTCATTTTTTTCAAATCCTCAAAAATGATGAAAAACGGCGTGCTATAGTATGCCGTACGGTATGGGCTTTAGCCCCTGTTCAAAAATGATGAAAAACGAGGTACATTTTTTTTTCAAAATTTCAAAAAACGATGGGCTATAACCCATGTTTTTTTTTTTTTTTTTTTTTTTTTAAATCCTCAAAAATGATGAAAAACGGCGTGCTATAGTATGCCGTATGGTATGGGCTTTAGCCCCTGTTCAAAAATGATGAAAAACGAGGTACATTTTTTTTTCAAAATTTCAAAAAACGATGGGCTATAACCCATGTTTTTTTTTTGTTTTTTTTTTCAAATCCTCAAAAATGATGAAAAACGGCGTGCTATATATAGTATGCCGTACGGTATGGGCTTTAGCCCCTGTTCAAAAATGATGAAAAACGAGGTACATATTTTTTTCAAAATTTAAAAAAACGATGGGCTATAACCCATGTTTTTTTTTTTTTTTTTTTTTTTTTCAAATCCTCAAAAATGATGAAAAACGGCGTGCTATAGTATGCCGTACGGTATGGGCTTTAGCCCATGTTCAAAAATGATGAAAAACGAGGTTAATGTTTTTTTTTCAAAATTTCAAAAAACTATGGGCTATAACCCATGTTTTTTTTTTTTTCATTTTTTTCAAATCCTCAAAAATGATGAAAAACGGCGTGCTATAGTATGCCGTACGGTATGGGCTTTAGCCCCTGTTCAAAAATGATGAAAAACGAGGTAATTTTTTTTTTCAAATTTTTAAAAAACGATGGGCTATAACCCATGTTTTTTTTTTTTTGTTTTTTTTTTCAAATCCTCAAAAATGATGAAAAACGGCGTGCTATAGTATGCCGTACGGTATGGGCTTTAGCCCCTGTTCAAAAATGATGAAAAACGAGGTACATTTTTTTTTCAAAATTTCAAAAAACGATGGGCTATAACCCATGTTTTTTTGTTTTTTTTTACATTTTTTTCAAATCCTCAAAAATGATGAAAAACGGCGTGCTATAGTATGCCGTACGGTATGGGCTTTAGCCCCTGTTCAAAAATGATGAAAAACGAGGTACATTTTTTTTTCAAAATTTCAAAAAACGATGGGCTATAACCCATGTTTTTTTTTTTTTTTTTTTTTTTTAATCCTCAAAAATGATGAAAAACGGCGTGCTATAGTATGCCGTACGGTATGGGCTTTAGCCCCTGTTCAAAAATGATGAAAAACTAGGTACATTTTTTTTTCAAAATTTCAAAAAACGATGGGCTATAACCCATGTTTTTTTTTTTTTTTTTTTTTTCAAATCCTCAAAAATGATGAAAAACGGCGTGCTATAGTATGCCGTACGGTATGGGCTTTAGCCCCTGTTCAAAAATGATGAAAAACGAGGTACATTTTTTTTTCAAAATTTCAAAAAACGATGGGCTATAACCCATGTTTTTTTTTTTTTTTTTTTTTTTATCCTCAAAAATGATGAAAAACGGCGTGCTATAGTATGCCGTACGGTATGGGCTATAGCCCCTGTTCAAAAATGATGAAAAACTAGGTTAATTATTTTTTTCAAAATTTCAAAAAACTATGGGCTATAACCCATGTTTATTTTTTTTTATTTTTTTTATCAAATCCTCAAAAATGATGAAAAACGGCGTGCTATAGTATGCCGTACGGTATGGGCTATAGCCCATGTTCAAAAATGATGAAAAACTAGGTAATTTTTTTTTCCAAAATTTCAAAAAATGATGGGCTATAACCCATGTTTTTTTTTTTCATTTTTTTCAAATCCTCAAAAATGATGAAAAACGGCGTGCTATAGTATGCCGTACGGTATGGGCTTTAGCCCCTGTTCAAAAATGATGAAAAACGAGGTACATTTTTTTTTCAAAATTTCTAAAAACGATGGGCTATAACCCATGTTTTTTTTTGTTTTTTGTTTTTTTCAAATCCTCAAAAATGATGAAAAACGGCGTGCTATAGTATGCCGTACGGTATGGGCTTTAGCCCCTGTTCAAAAATGATGAAAAACGAGGTACATTTTTTTTTCAAAATTTAAAAAAACGATGGGCTATAACCCATGTTTTTTTTTTTTTTTTTTTTTTTTCAAATCCTCAAAAATGATGAAAAACGGCGTGCTATAGTATGCCGTACGGTATGGGCTATAGCCCATGTTCAAAAATGATGAAAAACTAGGTAATTTTTTTTTTTTTAATTTCAAAAAATGATGGGCTATAACCCATGTTTTTTTTTTGTTTTTTTTTTAAATCCTCAAAAATGATGAAAAACTGCGTGCTATAGTATGCCGTACGGTATGGGCTTTAGCCCCTGTTCAAAAATGATGAAAAACGAGGTACATTTTTTTTTCAAAATTTCAAAAAACGATGGGCTATAACCCATGTTTTTTTTTTTTTTTTTTTTTGTTTTTTCAAATCCTCAAAAATGATGAAAAACGGCGTGCTATAGTATGCCGTACGGTATGGGCTTTAGCCCATGTTCAAAAATGATGAAAAACGAGGTTAATGTTTTTTTTTCAAAATTTCAAAAAACTATGGGCTATAACCCATGTTTGTTTTTTTTTCATTTTTTTCAAATCCTCAAAAATGATGAAAAACGGCGTGCTATAGTATGCCGTACGGTATGGGCTTTAGCCCCTGTTCAAAAATGATGAAAAACGAGGTAATTTTTTTTTTTCAAATTTTCAAAAAACGATGGGCTATAACCCATGTTTATTTTTTATTTATTTTTTTTTTTAATCCTCAAAAATGATGAAAAACGGCGTGCTATAGTATGCCGTACGGTATGGGCTTTAGCCCCTGTTCAAAAATGATGAAAAACGAGGTACATTTTTTTTTCAAAATTTCAAAAAACGATGGGCTATAACCCATGTTTTTTTTTTGTTTTTTTTTTCAAATCCTCAAAAATGATGAAAAACGGCGTGCTATATATAGTATGCCGTACGGTATGGGCTTTAGCCCCTGTTCAAAAATGATGAAAAACGAGGTACATATTTTTTTCAAAATTTAAAAAAACGATGGGCTATAACCCATGTTTTTTTTTTTCTTTTTTTTTTTTTTTAAATCCTCAAAAATGATGAAAAACGGCGTGCTATAGTATGCCGTACGGTATGGGCTTTAGCCCATGTTCAAAAATGATGAAAAACGAGGTTAATGTTTTTTTTTCAAAATTTCAAAAAACTATGGGCTATAACCCATGTTTTTTTTTTTTTCATTTTTTTCAAATCCTCAAAAATGATGAAAAACGGCGTGCTATAGTATGCCGTACGGTATGGGCTTTAGCCCCTGTTCAAAAATGATGAAAAACGAGGTAATTTTTTTTTTCAAATTTTCAAAAAACGATGGGCTATAACCCATGTTTTTTTTTTTTTCTTTTTTTTTTCAAATCCTCAAAAATGATGAAAAACGGCGTGCTATAGTATGCCGTACGGTATGGGCTTTAGCCCCTGTTCAAAAATGATGAAAAACGAGGTACATTTTTTTTTCAAAATTTCAAAAAACGATGGGCTATAACCCATGTTTTTTTGTTTTTTTTTACATTTTTTTCAAATCCTCAAAAATGATGAAAAACGGCGTGCTATAGTATGCCGTACGGTATGGGCTTTAGCCCCTGTTCAAAAATGATGAAAAACGAGGTACATTTTTATTTCAAAATTTCAAAAAACGATGGGCTATAACCCATGTTTTTTTTGTTTTTGTTTTTTTTTAATCCTCAAAAATGATGAAAAACGGCGTGCTATAGTATGCCGTACGGTATGGGCTATAGCCCCTGTTCAAAAATGATGAAAAACTAGGTTAATTATTTTTTTCAAAATTTCAAAAAACTATGGGCTATAACCCATGTTTGTTTTTTTTGTTTTTTTTTATCAAATCCTCAAAAATGATGAAAAACGGCGTGCTATAGTATGCCGTACGGTATGGGCTATAGCCCATGTTCAAAAATGATGAAAAACTAGGTTAATTTTTTTTCCAAAATTTAAAAAAATGATGGGCTATAACCCATGTTTTATTTCTTCATTTTTTTCAAATCCTCAAAAATGATGAAAAACGGCGTGCTATAGTATGCCGTACGGTATGGGCTTTAGCCCCTGTTCAAAAATGATGAAAAACGAGGTACATTTTTTTTTCAACATTTCAAAAAACGATGGGCTATAACCCATGTTTTTTTTTTTTTCAAATCCTCAAAAATGTAGAAAAACGGCATGCTATAGTATGCCGTACGGTATGGGCTTTAGCCCATGTTCAAAAATGATGAAAAACGAGGTTAATTTTTTTTTCTCCAAAAATTCAAAAAACGATGGGCTATAACCCATGTTTTTTTGTTTAAAAAAAAAAAAATTCAAATCCTCAAAAATGATGAAAAATGGCGTGCTATAGTATGCCGTACGGTATGGGCTATTAGACGAGCGTCTAAAAATGGGATAAAAAACGTCTAAAAATAGACGTCTAAAACACGTCTAAAAATAGACGTGTTTTAGACGTCTATTTTTAGACGTTTTTTAGACGTCTATTTTTAGACTTTTTTAGACGTCTATTTTTAGACGTTTTTTATCCCATTTTTAGACGCACGTCTAATAGCCGGCTATTGCTCAGTGGGATGGTCAAAAATGATGAAAAACGAGGATTAAAAAAATAATAAAAAAATCAAAAAACGATGGGCTATAACCCATGTTTTTTTTTTTTTTTCATTTTTTTCAAATCCTCAAAAATGATGAAAAACGGCGTGCTATAGTATGCCGTACGGTATGGGTTATAGCCCCTGTTCAAAAATGATGAAAAACGAGGTTAATTATTTTTTTCAAATTTTCAAAAAACGATGGGCTATAACCCATGTTTTTGTGTTTTTTTTTTAAATTTTTTCAAATCCTCAAAAATGATGAAAAACGGCGTGCTATACATTGACATAACAACGCGTCATCAGAGCGCAGGGAGGGGCGTCACCTGCGACTCCGCGGCTCCGCCCACCCCCCGGGGTAAGATTTGTGATTTGTGATTTGCTCTCGTTCACTGCAATGCAATTTGCGGCATTTTCAAAACAATATTGCGCAGAGTAGCGATTATCAAACGTATTTGCAATGCCATACGTTGAAAGATCTGTTGCCCGCGGACAAGGCACGCTACCTCCGCAAGTTAGATATTATCGGCATAGATGTTTGTCCGTATGTGATTAAGGATTGGAAAAAGTTGCATTGGCAGCCATAGAAAATTCTGCCCTGGGTAAAAGACCGGATGTGATGTTTTTGGGCGTTCCTGTCTTGTTAAATAACCGGCTGTGACGTTTTTGGGCGTTCCTGTCTTGTTTCGTGTCAGTGTATAGTATGCCGTACGGTATGGGCTATAGCCCATGTTCAAAAATGATGAAAAACGAGGTTAATTTTTGTTTTCAAAATTTCAAAAAACGATGGGCTATAACCCATGTTTTTATTTTATTTTTATTTATTTTTTCAAATCCTCAAAAATGATGAAAAACGGCGTGCTATAGTATGCCGTACGGTATGGGCTATTAGACGAGCGTCTAAAAATGGGATAAAAAACTTCTAAAAATAGACGTGTTTTAGACGTCTATTTTTAGACATTTTTGGACGTCTATTTTTAGACGTTTTTTATCCCATTTTTAGACGCACGTCTAATAGCCGGCTATTGCTCAGTGGGATGGTCAAAAAATGGTCAAAAAATCAAAAATCCTCAAAAATGTTGAAAAACGGCGTGCTATAGTATGCCGTACGGTATGGGCTATAGCCCATGTTCAAAAATGATGAAAAACGAGGTAATTTCTTTTTTTCAAAATTTCAAAAAACGATGGGCTATAACCCATGTTTTGTTTGTTTTTTCATTTTTTTCAAATCCTCAAAAATGATGAAAAACATCGTGCTATAGTATGCCGAACGGTATGGGCTATAGCCCATGTTCAAAAATGATGAAAAACGAGGTTAATTTCTTTTTTCAAAAATTAAAAAAACGATGGGCTATAACCCATGTTTTTTCATTTTTTTTTAATTTTTTTCAAATCCTCAAAAATGATGAAAAACGGCGTGCTATAGTATGCCGTACGCCGTACAGCATGCCCCTGTATATAATCTATCACTTGAATTAAGGTGACTTGATTGATTGACATAAAAAGGCCTGTCAGCTCAAATGTTGCACACAAACATCAGTAGCATTACAAAGTTATTGTGACAGTAATAATTGCTATAGTGTGTGTGTCCAGTAACAGTGTTAAGTGTTCAGTAACAGGAATATTCCTGTCTCTCCAGCTCTTTAATACATAGAAAAGGAACATTAAGCTATTTATGAGCTTAATGTTCCAGTTCCAATTGTGTCCGTTACATTACAATTCCACTGAACACACACTATAGCAATGATTACTGTCACACTATAGAACTAATTAACACCGTTACTGAACACACACTATACTATAGTCTATAGCAATGATTACTGTCACACTATAGAGCTATTTAACACAGTTACTGAACACACACTATAGCAATGATTACTGTCACAATACAGAGCAATTTAAGTTAGGTAACCAAATGGACCCCAATAGTAGATCTTTACACTCTCAATAGTTTAATTAAGCATCTGCTTAATTAAAAATAAAAACGACACAATTAGAGAATGTAGAAGATTGCTACTTTTGATCCTTTGTTTGTACAATGCTGATGATGTATTAATGTAGTGGGGTGGTTAGTGACTGCTTTGTTAACATGAGTGCCCGGGATCGTTTCCCGCCAATTCCACAGAATGTTTGTCCTTTTTACCTACCACACAACTCTTTTCACCTCTAGTCGATTATTCAGTATTTGAGCCACGGACGACCATTTGAGGCCATTTAGCCTCTGAGACCCATTTGAGCCACGGACCACCATCTGATGACATTTAGCCTCTCAGACCCATTTGAGCCACGGAACCACCATTTGATGACATTTAGCCTCTCAGACCCATCTGAGCCACGGAACCACCATTTGATGACATTTAGCCTCTCAGACCCATTTGAGCCACGGACCACCATCTGATGACATTTAGCCTCTCAGACCCATCTGAGCCACGGACCACCATTTGATGACATTTAGCCTCTCAGACCCATTTGAGCCACGGACCACCATCTGATGACATTTAGCCTCTCAGACCCATCTGAGCCACGGACCACCATTTGAGGCCATTTAGCCTCTCAGACCCATTTGAGCCACGGACCACCATCTGATGACATTTAGCCTCTCAGACCCATCTGAGCCACGGACCACCATTTGAGGCCATTTAGCCTCTCAGACCCATTTGAGCCACTGACCACCATTGTGAGAGTCTTATACGGTCATAGGTTAAAGCTCTATTGTGCTAAAGGATGCCCGTTTAACAGATTAAATGTAATCAGCAGGGCGCAGCAGGGAATCGAACCCCATCCCAGTAAACCAGGAGCTCCATGCCTGTGCCAAAGTGCTTAGTTTGCGATGCAACGCAAAAACCTACCCTAGGATAGGAGCCCTACCCTACCAGCCCTACCCTACCAGCAGCAAAGAATACAAACAGATCCTTACCTTGAACAATCACGTTCTTCTGCAGATGACGGGCAGTGTCCACAAGTTAGGGGAAATGGTGAAATGACGGAACCGGACGAAATTGTGGCAGTCGACGCAAAAGACGCAACGCAAACGAGCGCAACAGCAGGCAGCCCGACGCAACGCAACCGCAGGAAGCCGGAACGCAAACGAGAGCAACACCATCAGTACCCTGCAGAACCAGAACCACACCAGCCACAGCAAAGGACAATAAACAAGATTTGTACTCACTGCGCAGCAAGCAGCTCTTCACCAGTAGCAGCTATAGCGTACAGTTCCTACCTCAATGTCTTGTGCAGGGAGGGGGGCATCGGTCTGGGACACTTCACACGGGCTCCAGGGTGGGGGTCCTCAGAAGCCTAAATTGGTGGGGCTGTGGGGCCCACGGAGATGGCTCGTCTCAGGGCCCAGGGCTTGGTGCTGCCTACGCCACTGGTCTCGGGACTCTTCATATTCTGGAATTACATGAAGAGAAAAGATAAGTGTCATTAGTGTTATGTAGGCCTACATCACATTAGAAACACATGTGGCTGTATAGCCTTGTCAGCCCCCACAACCCACATTTTACAACTTAACATCCCTCCCCCAAGCTTACTTTAATATATACATTTCCACCCCAACTTTTGAAATATGTTTTTCCCTCAGCTTTGAATATTAACTTTAAGTCCAACATTGTATTGTGAGTTTGTGACAATACCAATTTTACCCTGACAGGTCTGTAACTCTGACTGTAACATGTTTAACCAAATGGACACTTACAGCTCTGAGAGTCAAAAACTTTCAATATAAACAAACAGTTAACCTGTTGATCCAAGTTAAGACACCAAGCCTATATAACTCACCGAAGAGTAACCAAGGACTGTCACAGTGAACAGGAACCTGCTGCTGCTGCCATGCCAAACATTTCGGCCATCTTGCATGAGGTGGGAGTGAGCAGTGTAGGAACTTTATACTGCCTTGATTGACAGTTGACATGGGTTGCCATTTGCGGGTTGCCATGTTGGCTGTGTTACATAACGGTTTAGGTAAAGGTCTTTATCAAGTAATGTTAATGTGTCCTGCTCTGTAAAAAATAAATCTCCATACTGATTGGTTATATACCTGCTGTTGGTAAACAACTGTTTTAAGCACTCTTGCCTTAGCTTCATTAATAATGAACGTATTACATGTGTGGGGGCCAGGGGGGGAAACTTTATTAGAACAAAACAATTACGTTTGCACATGGGCAAAGAGAATGGCCGAGTATCTAGGCAAATAGTGCGGTATCTCTCATCGCTATTGGCAATGAGACGGACCGAGTCCTGCCTCCCATTGCAACCATTTCTGCAACAAAAATAGAAATTAAGATCAATTTGCACACAAACATTTTCAATGTGAAATAATCAGCAAAGCAGACAGATTGCATGTTGTCCACCCTTCTTGCATGCATGCACACCAATTGGTCTGAACTTGCATACCGGTACTACCCATGCAATGGGCTCTTCTCAGGGACAAATTAGGGCCAGTGGGGCCGTGGCCGCGAGGTACTAGGTTTGACACCCTGAAAAGGGCCACTGGGGCCCTTCATTGGCTGTTTATTTAGTTAAATTCATGTTAAAAAGATGATAAAAACACGAATATTACCGGCCCAGGGGCCCTCCTAGGGGTTAATCCGTCCCTGGCTCTTCTCTGGATAACAGGCCAGCGCTTACCTTAGAGGAAAATCAATTCCATCTTTAATGAAGGGGAAACTTGCATATAGTCGCATGCATTTACCCTTTAACCAGTTGAATCAATCACACTATATGCACTTTTTTCATTATTTATTTCTCTCTCTCTCTCTCTGACAAATCAATTGACATGAATTCAATAGTTTGTTTGAACAGGGGCTATAGCCCATACCGTACGGCATACTATAGCACGCCGTTTTTCATCATTTTTGAGGATTTGAAAAAAATTATAAAAAAAAAACATGGGTTATAGCCCATCGTTTTTTGAAATTTTGAAAAAAATAAATAAACTCGTTTTTCATCATTTTTGAACATGGGCTATAGCCCATACCGTACGGCATACTATAGCACGCCGTTTTTCATCATTTTTGAGGATTAAAAAAAACAAAAGAAACATGGGTTATAGCCCATCATTTTTTGAATTTTTGAAAAAATATATTAACCTTGTTTTTCATCATTTTTGAACATGGGCTATAGCCCATACCGTACGGCATACTATAGCACGCAGTTTTTCATCATTTTTGAGGATTTGAAAAAAAAAAAAAAAAAAAAAAAAAACATGGGTTATAGCCCATCGTTTTTTGAATTTTTGGAGAAAAAAAAATTAACCTATTTTTTCATCATTTTTGACCATGGGCTATAGCCCATTAACCTGACGCTGCCAGATCCAAGAAGCTTGCTACACAAATTTGTTTCACAGCTTATTGGGATCTGGGATCGCGGAAGCAAATTCGATGACGGGGCTGTTCCTTTTTTTCAAGATACTTGGTAGATGATTGGATGGGACCGTCTGTCTATCACCGTGTGGGCGTGCAAACACAACCAATCATATTGACGTGTCTATATAGCTTCACGTCCGGTTTCGCACATATCCCGCCCTTAGCTCACGCTGATTGGTCCGGTACGGAACGGATTTTTGTCAGCTCAACTGCCTGAGAGATCCCAGATGATTGCTGTGTTGGGGAACATGGTTACCCAATACCGCCCTCATCTGGCAGCGTCAGGTTAATAGCCCATACCGTATGGCATACTATAGCACGCAGTTTTTCATCATTTTTGAGGATTTGAAAAAAAGAAAAAAAAAAAACATGGGTTACAGCCCATCGTTTTGTTATTATTATTATTTTTTTATCCTCGTTTTTCATCATTTTGACCATGGGCTATAGCCCATACCGTACGGCATACTATAGCACGCCGTTTTTCATCATTTTTGAGGATTTGAAAAAAATGAAAAAAGCATGGGTTATAGCCCATCGTTTTTTGAAATTTTGGAAAAAAAAATTAACCTCGTTTTTCATCATTTTTGAACATGGGCTATAGCCCATACCGTACGGCATACTATAGCACGCCGTTTTTCATCATTTTTGAGGATTAAAAAAAAAAAAAAAAACATGGGTTAGCCCATCGTTTTTTGAACTTTTGGAGAAAAAAAAATTAACCTCTTTTTTCATCATTTTTGAACATGGGCTATAGCCCATACCGTATGGCATACTATATCACGCAGTTTTTCATCATTTTTGAGGATTAAAAAAAAGAAAAAAGAAAAAAAAAACATGGGTTATAGCCCATCGTTTTTTGAAAATTTGAAAAAAGAAAATAACCTATTTTTTCATCATTTTTGACCATGGGCTATAGCCCATACCGTACGGCATACTATAGCACGCAGTTTTTCATCATTTTTAAAGAATTAAAAAAAAAAAAAAAAAAAAAAAAAACATGGGTTATAGCCCATCGTTTTTTTCAATTTTTGAAAAAAAAGATTATCCTCGTTTTTCATCATTTTTGACCATGGGCTATAGCCCATACCGTACGGCATACTATAGCACGCCGTTTTTCATCATTTTTGAGGATTTGAAAAAAATGAAAAAAAAAAAAAAGCATGGGTTATAGCCCATCGTTTTTTGAAATTTTGAAAAAAAAAATTAACCTCGTTTTTCATCATTTTTGAACATGGGCTATAGCCCATACCGTACGGCATACTATAGCACGCCGTTTTTCATCATTTTTGAGGATAAAAAAAAACAAAAAAAAAACATGGGTTATAGCCCATCGTTTTTTGAACTTTTGGAGAAAAAAAAATTAACCTCTTTTTTCATCATTTTTGAACATGGGCTATAGCCCATACCGTATGGCATACTATATCACGCAGTTTTTCATCATTTTTGAGGATTTGAAAAAAAACAAAAAAAAAACATGGGTTACAGCCCATCGTTTTGTTATTATTTTTTTTTTTTTATCCTCGTTTTTCATCATTTTGACCATGGGCTATAGCCCATACCGTACGGCATACTATAGCACGCCGTTTTTCATCATTTTTGAGGATTTGAAAAAAAAAAAAAAAAAAAACATGGGTTACAGCCCATCGTTTTGTTATTATTATTATTTTTTTATCCTCGTTTTTCATCATTTTGACCATGGGCTATAGCCCATACCGTACGGCATACTATAGCACGCCGTTTTTCATCATTTTTGAGGATTTGAAAAAAATGAAAAAAGCATGGGTTATAGCCCATCGTTTTTTGAAATTTTGAAAAAAAAAATTAACCTCGTTTTTCATCATTTTTGAACATGGGCTATAGCCCATACCGTACGGCATACTATAGCACGCCGTTTTTCATCATTTTTGAGGATTAAAAAATAAAATAAAAACATGGGTTAGCCCATCGTTTTGTGAACTTTTGGAGAAAAAAAAATTAACCTCTTTTTTCATCATTTTTGAACATGGGCTATAGCCCATACCGTATGGCATACTATATCACGCAGTTTTTCATCATTTTTGAGGATTAAAAAAAAGAAAAAAGAAAAAAAAAACATGGGTTATAGCCCATCGTTTTTTGAAAATTTGAAAAAAGAAAATAACCTATTTTTTCATCATTTTTGACCATGGGCTATAGCCCATACCGTACGGCATACTATAGCACGCCGTTTTTCATCATTTTTAAAGAAAAAAAAAAAAAAAAAAAAAAAAAAAAAAAACATGGGTTATAGCCCATCGTTTTTTTCAATTTTTGAAAAAAAAGATTATCCTCGTTTTTCATCATTTTTGACCATGGGCTATAGCCCATACCGTACGGCATACTATAGCACGCCGTTTTTCATCATTTTTGAGGATTTGAAAAAAATGAAAAAAAAAAAAAAGCATGGGTTATAGCCCATCGTTTTTTGAAATTTTGAAAAAGAAAATTAACCTCGTTTTTCATCATTTTTGAACATGGGCTATAGCCCATACCGTACGGCATACTATAGCACGCCGTTTTTCATCATTTTTGAGGATAAAAAAAAACAAAAAAAAAACATGGGTTATAGCCCATCGTTTTTTGAACTTTTGGAAAAAAAAAAATTAACCTCTTTTTTCATCATTTTTGAACATGGGCTATAGCCCATACCGTATGGCATACTATATCACGCAGTTTTTCATCATTTTTGAGGATTTGAAAAAAAAACAAAAAAAAAACATGGGTTACAGCCCATCGTTTTGTTATTATTATTTTTTTTTTATCCTCGTTTTTCATCATTTTGACCATGGGCTATAGCCCATACCGTACGGCATACTATAGCACGCCGTTTTTCATCATTTTTGAGGATTTGAAAAAAAAAAAAAAAAAAAAAAGCATGGGTTATAGCCCATCGTTTTTTGAAATTTTGAAAAAAAAAATTAACCTCGTTTTTCATCATTTTTGAACATGGGCTATAGCCCATACCGTACGGCATACTATAGCACGCCGTTTTTCATCATTTTTGAGGATAAAAAAAAACAAAAAAAAAACATGGGTTATAGCCCATCGTTTTTTGAAAATTTGAAAAAAGAAAATAACCTATTTTTTCATCATTTTTGACCATGGGCTATAGCCCATACCGTACGGCATACTATAGCACGCCGTTTTTCATCATTTTTAAAGGATTAAAAAAAAAAAAAAAAAAAAAAAAAAACATGGGTTATAGCCCATCGTTTTTTTCAATTTTTGAAAAAAAAGATTATCCTCGTTTTTCATCATTTTTGACCATGGGCTATAGCCCATACCGTACGGCATACTATAGCACGCCGTTTTTCATCATTTTTGAGGATTTGAAAAAAATGAAAAAAAGAAAAAAAACATGGGTTATAGCCCATCGTTTTTTTTAAATTTGAAAAAAAACCCCCCTCTTTTTTCATCATTTTTGAACATGGGCTATAGCCCATACCGTACGGCATGCTATAGCACGCCGTTTTTCATCATTTTTGAGGATTTAAAAAAAAAACAAAAAAAAAAACATGGGTTATAGCCCATCGTTTTTGAATTTTTGAAAAAAAAAAAAAACCTCGTTTTTCATCATTTTTGAACATGGGCTATAGCCCATACCGTACGGCATACTATAGCACGCCGTTTTTCATCATTTTTGAGGATTAAAAAAAAAAAAAAAAAAAAAAAAAACATGGGTTATAGCCCATCGTTTTTTTTAAATTTGAAAAAAAAACTACCTCTTTTTTCATCATTTTTGAACATGGGCTATAGCCCATACCGTACGGCATGCTATAGCACGCCGTTTTTCATCATTTTTGAGGATTTGAAAAAAAAACAAAAAAAAACATGGGTTATAGCCCATCGTTTTTTGAAATTTTGAAAAAAAAAATTAACCTCGTTTTTCATCATTTTTGAACATGGGCTAAAGCCCATACCGTACGGCATACTATAGCACGCCGTTTTTCATCATTTTTGAGGATAAAAAAAAAACAAAAAAAAACATGGGTTATAGCCCATCGTTTTTTGAACTTTTGGAGAAAAAAAAATTAACCTCTTTTTTCATCATTTTTGACCATGGGCTATAGCCCATACCGTACGGCATACTATAGCACGCCGTTTTTCATCATTTTTAAAGGATTTGAAAAAAAAAAAAAAAAAAAAAAAAACATGGGTTATAGCCCATCGTTTTTTTCAATTTTTGAAAAAAAAGATTATCCTCGTTTTTCATCATTTTTGACCATGGGCTATAGCCCATACCGTACGGCATACTATAGCACGCCGTTTTTCATCATTTTTGAGGATTTGAAAAAAATGAAAAAAAAAAAAAAACATGGGTTATAGCCCATCGTTTTTTTTAAATGTGAAAAAAAAAAACCCTCTTTTTTCATCATTTTTGAACATGGGCTATAGCCCATACCGTACGGCATACTATAGCACGCCGTTTTTCATCATTTTTGAGGATTTGAAAAAAATGAAAAAAAGAAAAAAAACATGGGTTATAGCCCATCGTTTTTTTTAAATTTGAAAAAAAAACCCCCTCTTTTTTCATCATTTTTGAACATGGGCTATAGCCCATACCGTACGGCATGCTATAGCACGCCGTTTTTCATCATTTTTGAGGATTTAAAAAAAAAACAAAAAAAAAAACATGGGTTATAGCCCATCGTTTTTGAATTTTTGAAAAAAAAAAAAAAACTCGTTTTTCATCATTTTTGAACATGGGCTATAGCCCATACCGTACGGCATACTATAGCACGCCGTTTTTCATCATTTTTGAGGATTAAAAAAAAAAAAGAAAAAAAAAAAAACATGGGTTATAGCCCATCGTTTTTTTTAAATTTGAAAAAAAAACTACCTCTTTTTTCATCATTTTTGAACATGGGCTATAGCCCATACCGTACGGCATGCTATAGCACGCCGTTTTTCATCATTTTTGAGGATTTGAAAAAAAAAACAAAAAAAAACATGGGTTATAGCCCATCGTTTTTTGAAATTTTGAAAAAAAAAATTAACCTCGTTTTTCATCATTTTTGAACATGGGCTAAAGCCCATACCGTACGGCATACTATAGCACGCCGTTTTTCATCATTTTTGAGGATAAAAAAAAAACAAAAAAAAACATGGGTTATAGCCCATCGTTTTTTGAACTTTTGGAGAAAAAAAAATTAACCTCTTTTTTCATCATTTTTGAACATGGGCTATAGCCCATACCGTATGGCATACTATATCACGCAGTTTTTCATCATTTTTGAGGATTAAAAAAAAAAAAAAAAAAAAAAAAAAAAAAAAACATGGGTTATAGCCCATCGTTTTTTGAAAATTTGAAAAAAGAAAATAACCTCTTTTTTCATCATTTTTGACCATGGGCTATAGCCCATACCGTACGGCATACTATAGCACGCCGTTTTTCATCATTTTTAAAGGATTTGAAAAAAAAAAAAAAAAAAAAAAAAACATGGGTTATAGCCCATCGTTTTTTTCAATTTTTGAAAAAAAAGATTATCCTCGTTTTTCATCATTTTTGACCATGGGCTATAGCCCATACCGTACGGCATACTATAGCACGCCGTTTTTCATCATTTTTGAGGATTTGAAAAAAATGAAAAAAAAAAAAAAACATGGGTTATAGCCCATCGTTTTTTTTAAATGTGAAAAAAAAACCCCTCTTTTTTCATCATTTTTGAACATGGGCTATAGCCCATACCGTACGGCATACTATAGCACGCCGTTTTTCATCATTTTTGAGGATTTGAAAAAAATGAAAAAAAAAAAAAAACATGGGTTATAGCCCATCGTTTTTTTTTAATTTGAAAAAAAAAAAAACTATTTTTTCATCATTTTTGAACATGGGCTATAGCCCATACCGTACGGCATGCTATAGCACGCAGTTTTTCATCATTTTTGAGGATTTGAAAAGAATAAAATAAAATAAACATGGGTTATAGCCCATCGTTTTTGAATTTTTGAAAAAAAAAATTAACCTCGTTTTTCATCATTTTTGAACATGGGCTATAGCCCATACCGTACGGCATACTATAGCACGCCGTTTTTCATCATTTTTGAGGATTTGAAAAAAAAAAAAAAAAAAAACATGGGTTATAGCCCATCGTTTTTGAAATTTTGAAAAAAAAAAAAAACCCTCTTTTTTCATCATTTTTGAACATAGGCTATAGCCCATACCGTACGGCATGCTATAGCACGCCGTTTTTCATCATTTTTGAGGATTTGAAAAAAACAAAACAAAAAAAAACATGGGTTATAGCCCATCGTTTTTGAATTTTTGAAAAAAAAAAAAAACCTCGTTTTTCATCATTTTTGAACATGGGCTATAGCCCATACCGTACGGCATACTATAGCACGCCGTTTTTCATCATTTTTGAGGATTTGAAAAAAATGAAAAAAAAAACAAAACATGGGTTATAGCCCATCGTTTTTTTTTTTTTGAAAAAAAAAAAACCCTCTTTTTTCATCATTTTTGAACATAGGCTATAGCCCATACCGTACGGCATGCTATAGCACGCCGTTTTTCATCATTTTTGAGGATTTGAAAAAAACAAAACAAAAAAAAACATGGGTTATAGCCCATCGTTTTTGAATTTTTGAAAAAAAAATTAACCTCGTTTTTCATCATTTTTGAACATGGGCTATAGCCCATACCGTACGGCATACTATAGCACGCCGTTTTTCATCATTTTTGAGGATTTGAAAAAAATGAAAAAAAAAACAAAACATGGGTTATAGCCCATCGTTTTTTTTTAATTTGAAAAAAAAAAAAACTCTTTTTTCATCATTTTTGAACATGGGCTATAGCCCATACCGTACGGCATGCTATAGCACGCCGTTTTTCATCATTTTTGAGGATTTGAAAAAAACAAAACAAAAAAAAACATGGGTTATAGCCCATAGTTTTTGAATTTTTGAAAAATAAAATATCCTCGTTTTTCATCATTTTTGACCATGGGCTATAGCCCATACCGTACGGCATGCTATAGCACGCCGTTTTTCATCCTTTCTGATAATTTGAAAAAAATGAAGAAAAAAAAAACATGGGTTATAGCCCATCGTTTTTTTTTAAATTGGAAAAAAAAATTACCTCTTTTTTCATCATTTTTGAACATGGGCTATAGCCCATACCGTACGGCATGCTATAGCACGCCGTTTTTCATCCTTTTTGATGATTTGAAAAAAAAAAAAAAAAAAAAAAAACATGGGTTATAGCCCATCGTTTTTGAATTTTTGAAAAAAAAATTAACCTCGTTTTTCATCATTTTTGAACATGGGCTATAGCCCATACCGTACGGCATACTATAGCACGCCGTTTTTCATCATTTTTGAGGATTAAAAAAAAAAAAAAAAAAAAAAAACATGGGTTATAGCCCATCGTTTTTTGAAAATTTGAAAAAAGAAATAACCTATTTTTTCATCATTTTTGACCATGGGCTATAGCCCATACCGTACGGCATACTATAGCACGCCGTTTTTCATCATTTTTGAGGATTTAAAAAAAACATGGGTTATAGCCCATCGTTTTTTGAATTAAAAAAAAGAAATTGTTTTGTTTGTTTTCTTCTCGTGAAATTGGGCTTGAAAGTAAAGACTTGAGTGGGGTTTGAACGCACCATCTCCCGATCATGTGGCCAATGTCCTAACACACTGAGCTTACTTACACACTGAGCTTATTATTCAGCTTACTGTGGAGACACATGCTGGAACTTTTTACTTTGAAATGTTTTGTAGTTTCTGAGTTATTTAATTTAAACGCCCAATGCATTCTCTATGCTGTCTTCCGAAACCATGAACTATAGCATGTCGTTTTTTCTTGATTTTAATCTTTTTGAAATCCTCCAAAATCATGAAAAAACGACAGACTATAGTCTGTCTTCCGAAACCATGAAATATAGCATGTCGTTTTTTTCATGATTTTCATTTTTTTGAATCCTCCAAAATCATGAAAAAACAACAGACTATAGTCTGTCTTCCAAAACATGAACTATATAGTAGTTAATTATTTTTCTTTCTTTCCATTATTTATTTTGAGGGTTTTCTTTACATAGACACAAGGACAACACAGCAGACACAAGGACAACACAAGACAGTTACTTACATAAAAACAATGAAGAAACAGAGAAAAAATAGAAATAAAAGAGAAAAGAAAAAATAAATAATTTCCAAGTGGTACATGGGTTGTGTAATGCATGTGTGCACGTTAAGGTGGGTTCCGTCCTACACAGAATCAAGTGCGCTCTTCAATGTGATCCAAAAAGTAGTTCATTCTTGTGTAGAAAACAACAAGAGCAGCAGCATTGTAAATCTACAGTACAGTAGCCTATATATGTCCTCCCCTTTTTCCAAACTTTAGTTTATAATGAACTGTTCTCAACCAGGAGGAAATACTGAGGGGAAATTATGATATATGGTACTATACTATCTAATACCACTGGGAGCCATTCAAAACACTAGAGTGAAACAGAGGGGGATGTGATATGCTGTACTTGTACATTCCTTCAGCTAAAGATTCAGACACTTCACGGTTGCATGCATACATAGCTCATCTATGTAACTGTTGGCACCATCTTTAGGGCCTAGCTGCCTACTATCATGTCCTCCCCCTGTTCCCTTGAGTCCTGTGTGTGTTGTATCTATATTGTATACATAGTGTGTGTGTGTGTGTGTGTGTGTGTGTGTGTGTGTGTGTGTGTGTGTGTGTGTGTGTGTGTGTGTGTGTGTGTGTGTGTGTGTGTGTGTGTGTGTGTGTGTGTGTGTGTGTGTGTGTGTGTGTGTGTATGTATGTATATCCTTGTATGGATATTCAAAATTCCACTACTACTACTACTAGCCTCCTATATCCACAGCATTCTATTACTTTGTCCTGGATTCACATTTGTGAGTAAACCTACTGAGAGACAAAAAATAAGTATGTTTTGATAGTCAAAGAGGTGGATAATATTGAGAAGTCTAGGCCTAATAAACGGCAAGATATGGAGGCGCAATGTACAGTATATCGACATAGTGACTGCAGGGTAAAAGGCTAGACCTACTGTATGTTTACCCCACTGGGAAAGATACATCATACACCAGGAAAAGGAACTTGACATGCAATCAGTGAAAGTCACTCTGAAAAGCCGGCAGAATGGAAGGTCTGCCATGTTGTGTTTGTGTAACTCCTGTATTACAATCAGCATGTGATCTTTAGAGCATGGTGGGTGCTGGGTGGGCAACTTTGACGATGGACAGGGCCACTATAGTTCCACACTCACTCCAGAGGGCCACATTGCATATACTGTCGTTAACAGATCTACAAGCTCAAAACGCACCGCACTAACTGCGACGCGTATTGAGCTTGTAGATCTATTTGAATTTAAATCCTGATTAATTTTTTGCTATTTTTAAATTGGAATGCTGAAAAGTATCATTTTTATTTAATTTCAAATGCATTTAGTTATTTAGTTAACTTTATAAAAAAGGACAATAAAATTGTATTACCACACACATATGTATATATATAGACTGAAGTAATTAAAGCGGGTCATGTTTGCATGTTTTGAATTATGACAGCTGAAATCAATAATATATCAGTATTCCGATATTAAGTGAAGGTGGGGGCCGCATGTGGCCCCCGGGCTGCCAGTTGCCCATGTATGCTGTAGAGTACAGCAAAATTACTCTTAAACTTTGAGCGTGCGGCTGTGACAGTGCAGGCTATCTCCCGTAGGCATCCACACACACACACACGCACACTTCGAGAGGGTAAGGACTGTATTAGGTGGTAGGGTAGGGCAGTAGTATTCGCCACAGGGAATTGGTAAGAATTCAAAAGGAGACAAGGATGGAGTGTTGCTCGTAGGCACAGTCTTTGTTGAATGTAGCACAGCACAATTAAAGAGTACAGTATGGTAGATTGGCAAGACACAATAATCTTTGTCTGTTCATATGTTTGGTTCTAAAGTAGGGAAGAAGTAAGAAGACAAAGGAGATCACAATATATAGTATGCATTGCTTACAATACAGCAAACTACAAACTACAAACAGTACTTACTCCACAAAGCACATAACACTCACTACAATATACACCATGTACACAGCAGTTAAGTATTCACAAAGAATCACCAAGTATATCAGCTTCATGAAAGGAAAGTATCACCATCATCAAATACAACATAAGGGAACTATATTGTCACCCATATTCTGTATATTAACACATGGTTTGCCACATTGACATGGGGAAATCAAACCAATCATATACTAATCATTAGTCTTGTCATTTACATGAATCAGAACCAAATAACAGTAATGTTGGTAACTTACTTTGGGTCTGACGCACACAACATAAACATTTGACAGGTAGTCGACTGGTAACACAGTAAAACAGACTAAATAAGATAGAAATGTTCAGCTCTGTTGCTGGCATGTTCTCCACTCCTGTGCTTGTTCTGAAGTGAATGAAAGCTCTCATCAAGGGCACGGTGACCCTGTGCTAATAATCACACCTGTACTGGATGTGACTTAATTGTCCATTTCAATCTGGGCCTTTTGTACACACACTAAACAATGTACTATTGTTTTGTTCTTTGTGTTATATCAAATGTGTTCTGCATACATGGCTGCTGCATGGGTCGCAAGACAAATTTCAGTGTGAATTCTGACAATAAAGTATCATATATCATATGTCATGCACGCACACACTCAATGCACGCACACACTCAACCTTTATAGGCCGTGACCCCCCCCCCCCCAAAAAAATAATGCTATTTGACAAGCACATGGAATTGTAGGAGCTGAGGGCGTTACATTTAGTCTGACTCAGTTCCACAGATGAAAATAGCAGATCTCCAAGCAGAGCTTGTAGATTTTCACAATTTCTGCCTCTTTCTTATATTATTTTAGTTTTCTTCTTTTTGAAAAAAGAACAGAAATCATGTGGGGATACCCTGGGGGTCCCGACCCACAGGCCTGTGTCGTCATATTAGGTATCCGCCACATATGGTGGACTCTGTTACTCTTACCCATACGCAGCATACTGAGTGATATGCGTCTTAATGAAGACATATGCCATGATTTTGTGAATGTAACCTTAACTGTACCTTTAATATTTTTGTCCTTGTATGCTCTCCTTTATGTGTGTGTGTGCGTGTGCGTGTGCGTGTGCGTGTGTGTGTGTGTGTGTGTGTGTGTGTGTGTGTGTGTGTGTGTGTGTGTGTGTGGCTGTGTGCGTGTGAAATGTGAATTCAGTTCAAGGACAGCTACCAACATCAAGAACAAGGCAATAAGAAAAGGATTAGAGGATTGTGATCTCAAGCCGCTCTCAGACTCTCCTGACAGACTGATGGAGAGTCGCGCAGGAAACTGAGAAGCTTGTCTGTCCGTCTGAGCTACCAGACAACTAAATAGAGAGTCTATTTCTAATATCACCTTTCCAGAGTGCAGGAGAATTGAGCACGGTCGCTGATGAAGCGAGAGTTTATTTATTTATTTATTGTTAATTCACATTGAAAATGTGAGTGTGTCGATTGGTACATTTAACAGACCGTATAATGGATATCGTTGCTGTCAGGAGGAAACCACCTAACTCCATTTTTGAGGTTTAAGATTTCTAAGGGGCATAAATCAGTGCTATTGAACACTCTTTTAAACAGCTAACTCCATCACCTCTCCCCCTCTCATGCAAGTAATTCACAATAAAGTGACAACACCAACTCTAATGAGGCAGTATTGCTTTGTTTTCAAAATATAAGGTTTTCTTCATTTCCTGAAACATTTTATATTTTCTGAAACATTAACATTTTGGAGTTAAGTGGTTTCTTCCCGACAACATAATGTAGAGATGCAGAGGAAGGGACTTCCATTAAAAACACACGTCAGTAGTTTATTGTTCAGTTGGAACACATCCTCCATATTATTTCAAGCATAACATCCAAATACATGTTAAAAGTTTCATACTTTTTGAACATTATGAGTAAACTTAATTTGATTTGGTCACAAACAACTCCGGACATCCGTTGAGAGTATGTATACTGTGTTATTCATTGAAAACTCTGAAATATAACATAAATAACACTGTGTTTCTTCAATATACATAATACAATACATAAATACATTGTGTACAAATGACACAGCATAGAAATATATCTTGATGCTTTACGAAACAATGGAAAATATACATATTCCTTTCCAGTAAATCACGATAAATCATTCTCTCAAGAGAATTGCACCGATCTCTGGTTTGAATACATACAGTAACAAGTCCTCTGAATAAATGGAGGACAACTCAATCAGGTGCAATTCACAGTAGATAACATTCAGTGCATCAGAGACCCTGGTAATAAAAGCCATGAACACAAGTCACATGATTTTGTTTCTTTTTTTTTTGTTGGTAAGCTCAGAGAACTTCACAGGTCAGAATGATAGAAGCGAGTCACACTCTAGCTCTCTCTCTCTGTGTGTGTGTGTGTGTGTGTGTGTGTGTGTGTGTGTGTGTGTGTGTGTGTGTGTGTGTGTGTGTGTGTGTGTGTGTGTGTGTGTGTGTGTGTGTGTGTGTGTGTGTGTGTGTGTGTGTGTGTGTGTGTGTGTGTGTGTGTGTGTGTGTGTGTGTGTGTGTGTGTTTCAAGCACTCTTTGTAAGCACTTTCTTTAGAGCAGTTACAATGTGCATGACACTTATTTTGTTTCAAGGCCAGTCCACTGGCCTTTACAAAAAGGAAAGCACTAACATGCCTTTCTATGCTACTGTAAAATGTAGGCCTACAGAAGAAAGAGATATTTGTTGTATCCATGTGTTCACATTCCATCTACTGACTCAAATCTCATGCTCCAGCCTCGAATCATTCCTGTCATGACCTGCTAATCAGACGCAGGATGCAAAGGAGCTTCTGTTTAAGAAGCCCACACAGTCCATCCCTGCGTCTTCATCATAGTCGTGCTCGCGTAACTCGTGTGTGGCATGGGGTTTAAAACCTCTCTCAGAACAGCATTTGCTTTTATTATGTCACACACTGGCCATTTTGCAGTTACTTCATAATCGCCTCGAGTATAAAGTAAGAACAATTATGTCTGTGGTGTAATGTGGACAAATGTCATGTTCATCATGGATCAGCCTGAGGCCGGATATGCTACTGGAATAGGTTTTAGGGAAAGGCAAGGCCAATAACACTCAGCAGACAGTTGCACAGAACTAAGTGTTCCCTGTGTTTGCAACATAGAGGCAAACTGGACACCCCTTGATGGTTGGCTTTGAACGCAGCTTATTTATGACAGCACGGTTCTTCTATTAATAGACCACATGCCATTCACATGTTCCATCAGAGCAACACGTACGTCACACGGGGTCATGGTCCTGTCATCTGCACTGTGAGCACAGACGTAACCCGAATACCACCACTTATATTCATATTAGCAGAAGCTAAATTTAACCGACATTGGACAAGGAGGAAGAGGTGTAAAGTTTATCGCGCTGTGTGATGTACTATAATGGGAATGCTGGTGTTTAGGCTGATGTTGTCAAAGGTCGGGACATTGGCAGAAGGTGCCAAGCTGTGTTTGGACTTGTGTTGTTACTGTTAGACAGTTGTTTGATGTGTATGAGCACCTGCTGGTAACAGCCTGACTTATGGCACATTTATAATGCTTGGATAAGACTTAACAAAAGCAGCCTCATTACACATGCATGGCTGTTGAATACACCCTTATGGCATCTTTCATAAGGCATTCAATGAATGCCTTTGTCATTTGTGACATAAGGGAGGAGCGCTGGGCCATTAACACTGTTGAACTGTGAAAATATAAGTTCCCATGGCCACGACCGAGACTGTCTCCAATTTAACATATTTCTTATTTGATCATGTTTATTCTTATCTAGATAATAATCTCGGCTACCATGCTACAAATATGTTACAGACAGATATGTTGCCGAGAACGTATTGTGTTCATAGATGCAGCGTGGTGGGATGCTTTCCTCTAGTTGTACTGAGGCAGACCCAAGGCCATTGTCACAGAGGCCATGAGTAGGGCTGCACTAGCCACGAGTACAGCCCCACCGGACCGATACACCGTACGACCATTCAAGGGCTGCACCGGTCGGAATGTCCCCATCATGGGCTTACCGCCTTGGAACTGGAGTTCAGAGAACGCCTTCAGCTGGGAAAAAGAAGAAACAGCACACACTTGATGTTCAATCATTTGACTATGACAGTATAGGGCTAGGCCTTTAGGCAGTAATGTAATAAACTATGACAGTATAGGGCAAGTGAAGGAAGGAAGGAAGGAAGGTAGGTAGGTAGGTAAGGTAGGTAGGTAGGTAGGTAGGTAGGTAGGTAGGTAGGTAGGTAGGTAGGTAGGTAGGTAGATAGATAGATAGATAGATAGATAGATAGATAGATAGATAGATAGATAGATAGATAGATAGATAGATAGATAGATAGATAGATAGATAGATAGATAGATAGATAGATAGATAGATAGATAGATAGATAGATAGATAGATAGCACTGCAATCTAACCTGTGTCTTGCTCAAAGGGATGGGCTTCTCAAACATGGTCCAGACAACAGCCTCGTGGCAACCGGGGGTGGTCAGAGAACCCTTGTAGCGGTAGTAGTTGGTCAGGCTTTGCTCAGATGGGATCAGCTGCTCCAGGGAGATTTGTGACAAAGACGTGTTGCTGCCTAAAAGAAAGAGTACTTGTTGTTATCAAGACAAATCTTGTCATTCACTGTACCGAAAGACTACTGTTGCAATAGCCTCGGTACCAGGCTTTCATTTTTGTTGGTGCAAAAATTGAAAGCCTGGAGGAACGCATTGGCCGCTCTGGTCTAAAAGTGGGAGTTAACCCTTCCGGGTGGGCGTCGCTCCAAATGATGTGACGTAGCGCTGCACTAGGGGGGAGAGGAGGGGCCGGGGGTGACGGACAGATCGATGAGATCCAATCAGGCGTGCGCAAATCTGAGCCGCGACCCGCCCCTCTAGACCAGAAACCTAACACGTTAGCTCAGGCTACTGTTGCAATGACTACTGACCGGGTGTTTTGATGACTTTCAGGGCATTGATGAGAGGCTCATATTTTTTGTTGGCACTGCTGGACTCCTGCAAAGCAGAAAAGTGACACGTTTTAGTGATTGATTGAGTATAGCATTTTCTGCCAGGAATAAACAATATATATTTTTGAATTGTAATTAATTATTTTATAATCTATAGTATAGTTACCTCGTAGAAGAACCCAAGGACTGCAACTCCTTCTGGGTCTCCTAGTGCTTTACCTAGGTCTGTGAAGTCCTTTTTCATGTGGACAATATGCAACTGCAAAGACAAGCAACACATCATTACTGATGCTATGCCATTATTACCAAGGTCTCATCAGGCACCATATAGGAATCCACAACAACACACAATACAATCCTCAGTGATCTTGAACAGGTGCAAGCATCAATTAGCCCGGTGTAAACGTTGTCCAGAACCTGCCGGTCCAACCGATATGCCCATTATGGACAGTGGTGGAAAAGGTACTCAAATGTTTTGCTGAAGTAAAAGCATCAATACTGCAATGTAAATATACTCCGTTTAAGTAAGAGTCCGGAATTCAAAATGTACTTGAGTAAAAGTACAAAAGCATTGGCATCAAAATGTACTTAAAGTACCAAAAGTAGAAGTGCTCAATATGCAGAATGTCCCAGCTTGTAGATCGTCTATTTTCAAATGGCCAAAATGTGTATAGGGCTGAAGTGGTTAATGTTTTGTTATAGTACTCAAAAGTTACTACTGGTATTTGGATCCGAGATGTATAGTGGCGTAGAAGTAAAAGTATTGGAAATTGGAAATACTCAAGTAAAGTATAAATAACTCTAAATTGTACAGTACTTAAGTAAATGTACTTAGTTACTTTCCACCACTGAATATGGGCATATTATATATCAATGACATCAGTGATCTCCATACAGTATTTGGACGTCCACATATGGACATCGTATAGGCAGACACACTATGACCGGCTTCACGCCGGACACCTCGGGACCCGAGGCTCGGGTCCTCGCGATAGGCACGCCAAGTTCGAAGTCAAGCGGTCAAGCGGTTCTCGAGATGTGCGCGGGACAGATACACAGACAGAGACATTGGGTCATTCCTGGTACGATTGTGTGGGCATTGTGTCGGAGCTGCAGAGCGGAACTATATATCACAATCAAAAACACGTCATAACTAAATGGTGGTCATAAAAGTTGAAAGCAGGGTATAAGTGGAAGGCATTATTACACTATGGCACAGGGGCTGCTGTGTGATACGGTGCCAGGGTGGTACGGTGCCCGCGCTGCTGACGTGAGGCAGAATTTCCTGTAATTGTTTATTAACATCAATGAGACCCGAGAGATTCTGGGCTCGGCTCTTGCATGGCAGGACACCTGAGACACCTACACTGAGTACCATGCAGATAAGCAACCATGTGACACATCAGAGAGATAAGTTGTCTTCCTATAATATCGCCTTGGACCTCGTTTCGGCCAAAGGCAGCTTGTGTGAACAGAAGATGGCTGGCCAATAAACCGATGGCACGGTTAGATTACCAGATGCTGGGGTCCGGTCTTGATGACAACACACGGTGCTCTCTCTCGCTCTCTCAGGTCAAACACACAGCGAGTTTGGAGTGTGTGTATCGTAATTAATAGTATAGGAGCGTACAATCTGTGTGTGCATGTATCTGCCCTTCGTGTATCTCGAGAACCATCCGACCGCACTTGTATCACCACGGAGGACCACTCAGGGAGTGTGAGGTCAGTCGGATCAAAAGATATCTATAGATCTGGAGTCATCGTTCACAGCGGTTTTCAATTTGTCATCCACTTCTCCAAATGAAAAAACACTGGGGCTGTATACCGAGAGAGAGTGTTTAAACACTGGGGCTGTATGCAGAGAGAGTGTTTAAACACTGGGGCTGTATGCAGAGAGAGTGTTTAAACACTGGGGCTGTATGCAGAGAGAGTGTTTAAACACTGGGGCTGTATGCAGAGAGTGTTTAAAACACTGGGGCTGTATGCAGAGAGAGTGTTTCTTTAAACACTGGGGCTGTAGAGAGTTTTTCTTTAAACACTGGGGCTGTATGCAGAGAGAGTGTTTCTTTAAACACTGCAGAGAGAGTGTTTCTTTAAACACTGCAGAGAGAGTGTTTAAAACACTGGGGCTGTATGCAGAGAGAGTGTTTCTTTAAACACTGGGGCTGTATGCAGAGAGAGTGTTTCTTTAAACACTGGGGCTGTATGCAGAGAGAGTGTTTCTTTAAACACTGGGGCTGTATGCAGAGAGAGTGTTTCTTTAAACACTGGGGCTGTATGAAGAGAGAGTGTTTCTTTTGCAGTACATCTTCTTTGACATTGGATATTGTAATACTGCATGTGACCAGGTACATTTAGGAATAAATCTTCTTGAACATTGGACATTGTAATATTCAGTGGTGGAGAAAGTACTCACATGTTTTACTTAAGTAAAAGTATCAATACTGCAATGTAGAAATGCTCTGTTACAAGTGAATGTCCGGAATTCAAAAGTATTGGCTTCAAAATGTACTTAAAGTACTCATTATGTAGAAATTTGAAAATAGACGATCTATGCATTGTCAGCTTGTAGATCGGCTATTTTCAAATGGTCCAATGTTTTGTAACCAGTAAGACGCCTGAGGGCGAGAAGCGAAGGGCGAGAACGCGTGCACGCATCTGCCTCGTTGGCGGCAGACTGCTGGGTGAGCGCTGGTGCTTTGGCATGGGGGGTTAGATCAACATGGAATGAATACTGTATTGGCCATGAGGAGCATGGTCTTGAGTGTACAGGGTTTGATGAGGTCAGATCAACATATGGAATGTCAGAACAGGTCAGCTCCATACAGTGTATAAGGGTGGTAGCAGGGACATTCTCTTGAGTGTAGGCTACAAGGTTTGATGAGGGCCCTGGTAGGGCCGGGCCTTAATTTTCCTGTTGAGAACGCCGGCTGCCGCCCGCGGCTGCACTGCTAACTTTGGGGCAGGCCCGTCTAGAGTTTGAATGGACAGGTGGGCCTGTTGAGAACTGTAGTTTTCGCTGGCTGTAACTTTGGGGCAGGCCCGTCTAGAGTTTGACATTTGAATGGATAGGTATGAGTCAAAAGGGAGACACGACACACTAACTGATGGTAAATGCTCGATTCCATAGTTAACTGCGACCTTCGGTCGCAATAATAATCAAATTAGTAACTAAAGTTTTCAAATAATTGTAGTGTAGTAAAAGTACAACATTTTCCTCTGAGATGTATAGTGAACTGTGGAGTAGAATTGAAAGCGTCTGCCAAATGCCTAAATTGTAACTGTAAATTTACCTCCATGGGAAACTGCTCCCCATCAATGGTGTGTTCGGAGCCAGGCCCTCCATTCTCCCCCCAGTGCAAGTGGAACTGCACAGCCTTGTACTGCGTCACCAGGTTTCCTGCCGTGATGGTGGCCAGGTGAGGAACACTCACTTGAACTGGGGAAGTGGGGAAGAGGATCAGACATGAAGTGATCGTCGACCCAGCACAGCAGCTTAAAATCCCTGTGGATTCATTTAGGTGTTTATATCATAAATATTTATTTACCAGAGTGGCCATTGTTCTTGATGATGCTTTTGAAGTTGTGCTGGTAGTCGCCGAACTGGAAAGGAGTCAGACGTTCGTCTAAAGCAGTCTTCTTGGTAACAATATTGATTGGGGACTGGGACCTTCCGCTGCACTGGCTGTTGGCATGGTCCCACTTCACTGGTCCTAAAGAACGGACAGCCAAGTAAACACCATCACTATATAGACGGGACCTTTCTGTTGTTATCTTAGCTGACATTTGACCATTTCCTCACTGGTTCTTATCTCTATAGATAAACCTTACCATTGCACTGATGTTCACAGGTGAACTGGGACTGGTAGCACCAATCTAAAGGAGAAAGAGCAATGTTTGAATATAATAATGAAGTAGTTTTCCATAAGGTATCTATTAGTAAATGCTAGTAAGTGCAATGCATGGTCTGTGATATCAAGAATACATTTAAAATGCAGAGCTATACACATGCATGTGTGCAAACAAGCGCGCAAACACGCACACACACACACACACACACACACACACACACACACACACACACACACACACACACACACACACACACACACACACACACACACACACACACATGCACACACACACATGCATGCGTGTCTCCCACGCATTTTCTCAAGATTAACCTGCTGAGCTCAGCACAACATGGGGGGTGGGGGGGGGGGATATTCCCCCCCAGAATGGGGATGCTGGGGTTCAAGTGTTGACATTTATCAGTTATGCCATACTGCATTAATAGAACTTGCAGTTACACACCAGATTGTTGTTAAGTATTGGAAGGATGTTTCTTTCTTGGCATATTTTCTGACAAACTGCCAGATAGAGTTCAAGCTATATTTATTAATTCTTCTTTGTCATCAATATAGTTTGTTTTTTTCTATTTGAAAACAGTGAATTGTTTGAGTATTTGTTTATGTCCAACTGTTATTCCCGGTCATACAAGCACGTCTGAATACACAATAACGGTCTTCCTATTGTCCAAGGTCACAAAGAAACACGGGTTTGAGCTTGTTTGGGCTTTATTTTTCCGTGCTAGAATAAACACAGGCCCACATTCTCACATGTTTCTTTGAGGGTTTATTAATATTTCACAATGGGGTTGCATGTTCCACCACCCATACCTTGAGACAAATATCCACTGCAATCTCACAAATCAAATATTTATGAAAAACACTCATGCCATTGAAAGAATATGGGGAGGGTCTCCTACTCCTAGCTGCTCTGACTGTTATCAGAATTGTATGAGGAGGAGGACTTGAAAGTGAAGGAAATGGAGTGAATTGGATGTAAATGTCTGGGGCTCTTCGCCTCATTGGCAAGCAATTTCCTCCTACTGGCATGATAATGGGTATTGAAAATAAACACAGAATGGGGCATTCATTTGGGTGGGATCAGATTGGTGAATGGTGCCAATCGTCCACCATATTGTTCTCAATTAATAAACAGACACACTTTGAATTTCTTCCAGTATGATGTATACAGGGACTGTTACAGCATAAACAGTGAGAAGTGGAAATTATTACAAAACTCTCTGCCATCTTGTAGTATAGTAACACATCAAATTGATCAAAATCTCACTGTTTTTGAGCCAACATTGCAATAGCTATAGTAGCTACTGTGAGAGATGACACTGATACGTTAATCTGTACAATTTGAGATACAAATCAATCAGATTATTTTTTTACTGCTGCTACTGGTGATTGCTTTTATAGCCCCATACTGTCTTTGTAATTAAAGTTCAACCAGTCAATTCATCCTCACTATCCAGTCAATATAATGCTTTATCCAATCGGATTTCGGTGCGCACAGCAATTCCTATCCTCGCCAATACGCTTTGATCTTTAGTCCAAAGCGGGGTCGATTAGCGTCGGGAACAATGGGGTTTCAATTGGTGTGCCTACTCAACGCCACTCTCAGGGGAATTCAGTCGGAGTAGCAGTCGCGAAATAGGAAACTGTCAAAAAGAAACAAAAGGCAATGGAGGCAAAATAAATATGTTTGTCTGCACGTGACGTGAGAGAATGGGGATACCAGAGCTGTGATAAACAAAGGAGTAAAGATCTTTAAGATTGTGTGCACGCGCGTGCGTGCGTGCGTGTGTGTGTGTGCGTGCGTGCGTGCGTGCGTGCGTGCGTGCGTGCGTGTGTGTGTGTGTGTGTGTGTGTGTGTGTGTGTGTGTGTGTGTGTGTGTGTGTGTGTGTGTGTGTGTGTGTGTGTGTGTTTCACACGTGAAACTGTACACTGACTGACTGCATGAACATGTCAAATCATTTGGCTTTTACAGCACAAGAACAGCATTTGGCATAATCTAGACTAGGATAACGGGTTAATTGTTCTTGTAACCAATCAAATCATGGTCCACACTAAATTTACTATATAGCGTCGTGATGTTCTGGGAGTAACTCATGACTACATGCAATCGGAATTATGTAATCCAATTATGTATCCTAAAATAAACAATTCGGAAAATTATGTGCAGCCTATAGCTGGACAGCTTGATTATAGGCAAAATATGGTAATTTTCATTCCCATTCCCCACCCATGACAGCTCGGCAGGACAGTCTGGATTCCCTTTGTCAATACAGACCATGCTGCCCCAATCCATAAATGTATAGTCTATAGGCCTACACCCACCCGAACATACGACGGCAAGACAGAAAGACAGGCTATAAATCACGAGTGTGTGTGTGTGTGTGTGTGTGTGTGTGTGTGTGTGTGTGTGTGTGTGTGTGTGTGTGTGTGTGTGTGTGTGTGTGTGTGTGCGCGTGTGCGTGTGTTTGGGGGGGGGGGGGTACATTTTTACTCGATAAAGTCGATATCGGCGATAACGACAACGGTATGAACTTGTGAAAAGCGTGCACATTCACGTACTAATCAGTGGGTTACAAATCTAACAATGCTATTGGATAAATCAGCAAATCAGCAAACATTGAAATGTTTGCATTTATTTTCCAGGAATCCCTATTGCAAAAGTGCAAGTGGTATAAGAGCTATTAGCCAATTACAAAAAAGCCCTGTAATATTCCTCAACTCATGATACATTTAAAAGTATCTTACCCAATAATATGCATTGGTTGCATAGCCTATCATGCTGCATTCCTGGTGTTACATGATTTATACCATTTCACCAAACTTAGGGCTTTCGCACTGAAGCGTCGCATCGTGTCTTTTAAACTGTTAAAGTGAACACGGAAAAAAAACATCCGTGTTCACTTTAAACTTATTCTCTCTAACAAATGTAGGCTATTGTACACTTTCAGTAGACGTTACGTAACCAAATGGACTCTTAATTACGGGTCCATTTGGTTACATTTCTACACTGAACGATCAAGTAGCCTATATATAATGTTTGCCTATAAGATTTAGACTCTCGTATAGTATGTATTTTATTAATTCTGACATTGATCAAATCCATCTAGGAGAGTCTAAATCTTGTCCGGCGCTGCATGGTCTCTTTTTCCATGCTTGGTGCGTCTCTCTGCTGCGGCAGAATACGCACGGCTCCCTCATTGGCTGATGGATGCATAACAGGTGCACGGGAAAGAATGAATGAATGGAGCCGTGTCATAACGGAGCAGCTATATATGACGCTCTAAAAAAAAACCTTTCGGACTCACCTTTTTACTTATTTATAGCGAAGCGCATATAGGCTATAGCCTACTGGACGGATTGAGCTGATCTTTCATTTTTGACGCGCATCTCGTAGGTTCTGCTTGTTTTGTTGGCTATGTTGGCTATTCTATTCTGATGTCCTTGAAGTGTGAATTCAGTGGTCAGTAAAAGGTGAACCGATTGGCGGTGATCATCTGATGAGTGAGTGACGAACACGTGGACGGTGTCAAATGTGCGTGATGGACAGGGCAGGTGTGTGTGTTGGCAGTGTTGCATGCAGGGCTATTACGCGTGTGTTTTATTGGTGCTATTTCTGGCGCATCGATCTTTCACGAAGGAAATTATTTGCCCGCATATAAACCCCGAGCAGATTAAATTAATATAGGTTTTTGTGATAATTATGATTAATTTTTTGGATGTTTTAGATCGTTTGGACATCAATAATGTGGAAAACGTTAACTTTTTCGTTTAAATAATAAATAGTATAGCAATGATTGACACTGTTCTACAGCTGGGGGTTATATTGATTATAGGCTGCTTTAGATTTCAAATGCCTAATATTAATAATTCCTCAGTGCACGAACTATCCACATGGTTCCACAAAGTAGACAAAACAAATCCATATAACACTGACAAAGTTAATACATTGTTGATTGTTTAACCAATAAAGGCTATTCCGTAGATTATTCGATTATAGGTTCTAACACATTCAACAATTGACCGATATAACAATATCATTACTCTGTGATGGAAGCATAGACTCACCACCTGCTCCTGTGCAGACCGTGAAAAGGGATGCCAGCAGGAGAAAGGATAACGGAGTAAGATGCTGCATTCTGGAGCGTCTCCGACTCGACCATAGGAGGGCAACACACACAATGACTTGTTTTTTGCGATCGCATTCTTCCAGGGGGTCTTCTCATATTTATCTATCAGGACCACGGTCGACAGGAAACATGCTGGCCCCTCCCCTGTGGGCATTCATCTACCTGTAATACACGCGTCTTCATTCGAGGCTTATTGCTCCTATAATACTGTCATTTCACCTTGTCCTTTTAGGCTTTGTGAGCTACTTTTCCCATTTTTTTACAGTGACAATGACACATGTGGCTAAATCTATAGGCTACATGAATACATGAAATGAATCCTCTATATTGGGCTGTGTGAAGGGTGAATGTAAGCTATTTAGGCAAATTATGCTTTTTTACATTTCAGACTTAAATGAAAGTGTGTGTGTGTCTCTGACCTGGTATAGCCACTAGCCACAGTATCGGATCATAATGGCACACACTGTACTATAGGGCAGGCCAGTGAGCCCCCCCCACCCCACACACACTGTACTATAGGGCAGGCCATTGAGCCCCCCCCACCCCACACACACTGTACTATAGGATAGGGCACTAAGGGCAGGCCAGTGAGGCCATACAGGATTATGTGTGGAGAATGAGAGGTATCTGGCAGCGGCTGGTGTCCATATGTGAGGGAAGGGTTTGTTGAGATTCACCCTCCTTCAACACCACCCCCCCCCCCACACACACACACACACGTTATTATTTTTTAAACCTTGCATCTCACTGTAGCAATACCAAATGCTTTGTGAAAGTTTAGCAAAAAAAAAACATTTTAAAAACCTTTCAGGGTTTATTTTTATACTCACCGGTGGTTGTTGAATCCCAAAGATTTTCTTGAATTATTGATAATTTGAGAGAAGGACACTTGAAAGAGCCCAACATGAACCCTTATACCAAACATGAAGGAAGTTGCATTGGACAAAAGCCCAAAATGATTTGTGGCACAATGTCCCATTATGCAACCCTTTTTTTGGTACTCTATGCACACTGGCGTGACACCTTGCACGCACCATAGCAGGGAAAGCAGTTTATCAGTGTGAGGGAGGAACCTTTATCAGGCCCGTCAGGAATGTGCATTCTTGAGACAAAAAAAAGGGTGTTTGGTGATGAATTCCCTTTTCTTGTAACCAACACGCGCTGACTTATCTGGTGCGCTATCCTCTTAGGTCAACATCATTTATAACACTTATTGGGTCGCACAAGAGGGAGTCTTCTCCTTTCTATTTTCTTAACATCATGATACAAACGTTTCGGCTATCCAGCCTTCGTCAGTGGCGCGAGGTCCTTGAGGGGGTTCCACGGGGGCCCCCAGCTAAATGACAGAACTAAATAATGGACACTTTACGGATCTGTAACTGTGTGTGCAAATGTGCATCGATTTACAGCATAGATTGGGGACCAGAGATAATGTACCAAATGGGGGGTCCGTGGCCGAATGAATATCAAACTGGGGGTCCTAGAAATGAAAACGTTTGAGAACCACTGATATGATCCAAAGTGTGCATTGTTGAGCAGCGATCCTGTCCATCCATGTTTAGATTGGTAAAATAACACCACCTAGTGGACATCTGGAAAGAAAGCAATGCCAATATTTCAAGGTACATAAACAAGTGCGGGAGCAAATCCATGATGATATATTTATTTCAACCCATGGGATTTAACTTTTACAGTGCATTTCTTTACAAGTTATTCACTACGTGACAGGTTTTAGCCACTAGTACAGGTCAGATAAGTATGTATATTACATTTCCTGGGTTCCTCTTAAAATATTCGGACTTCATGAACACAGCGTGAAAGACCCCGAATATTAGGTATGGGATAACCATACAGGTCAACTGATTCAGTGACGATATCTGATCATCCACTGGAAGCGTTAAGCCTCTTTATGGAACAGAACAGTTCCTGTTGTTGATGATTAGTCATTAAGCAGCTAGTATATCGGTACCATTAAACATACAAAGAGATGGGCAATTAGAAACCTGCTGCCATTTATATGAAAACAAAAAGGCTTAAAAATAAAACAAAAATATAAACAAAAAGAAATAAATATGGCACTATTGTCTCAAGGAACAACCATTAGACACAAACACAGATCTTTCGCAATAGAACAATTAGGGACCATGGCCTATAACTCCTCTATAAAGGAGGAAAATTAAATAATTTTGTTCAGTCCTTTCCCCGGATTGGTTCCCGTTAGGTACCATTGCTGCCAGTCACTTCACTATACATAAAGAAAATGTGGGACATAAAGTCCCAAATTTCTCAAACGTTCTCTCTGAAAAGCAATGATATTATTTCCCATTGCAGAACAGTCAATCCAATTAAATCAATCCTTATTTCAAGTCAGAGGATGATGCACACACCTGGTAACCTGGCAACAACATTCCTGGTTCTATAATGCCGCTTTGCTTTCCGCCATCTCGTCTCATTCCATAGCATATTGACGGCATACCCGACACAAAAGCCTTCAACTTTTACCAGCCTGTCTCGTACAGATGCCTCGAGAAATGTCTTATGCTGCAACAATGTTACACAAGGGTGGGGGGGGGGGGGTGGGGAGACAAAAGCATTGTTAAAGACAGAACCACGTTGACTGTGTGCATATGCATAACTTTGAAAACACAGTAATTGACAAGTAAGACGACCCACCGAATGCACATGAACAAAACGACCACTCGTTCCAGTTACCCATCACGACATTACATTCAGGCTCCGAGAAAGAGATGCAACGGCAAAGTAAACAGCAGATTTATCCCTTATTTGCTCAAGTTTGGTCTCAGATTCTTTCAAACGCACAATAGCTCTGTAGTGCACAAAATAAGAATACAAAATTAGACTTTTAAATACGGTAGCAGCAACTTGTTTCTTTTTAAAGTTGAAAGCCTCCAATCGACCAGTTTAAAAAGGCTTCAGATTCCCCAACATGTGGGGAAGGGTGGCAGATTGTCCTCTGGTGTGTGAATGTGTGTGTGATAGAGAGACGGTGTCTATTTTAAGGGATGTGTGTGTGTGTGTGTTTTGTAGGAAAGTTAAATGAATCTTCTGGGGGTGGGCAGGTTTGAGATGTAGTCCAACTCTCTGTGGGGTTGGTGGGTGGTGTCTAGGTCAGGGCACCAACATAGAGGACAAAAGTCCCAGGGATGGAGGGGGTGGTTGGGTGGGTGGGGCAGCAGGACGCTGCAGCAGCCCAGGCTGAAAACGTCTTTGACCATAAAGGTGGCGGGTTCATCGAGTGAGAAAAGACCTCCCCCTTACTTCCACACACCTTCACCTCAAGTCTCTCAGTCTATACCGACATTCCCCCGTTGCTCCTCGGTCCTCTGGCCAACCAGTCTGTGTGTGTCCGTCTCAGTGCCATCGTTGGGTCCAGAAATTCGGGGCCTCTCAAACAGTGAACTGTTGCTTCCTTCATATTATCCGCCCACAGCCAACAACACAGCAGCGTTCAGGAGTCGGGGGAGGAGAGGGGCGGTGCGGGGGAAGGGGTCGAGAGGGGATTTTGGTGTCGGGGCGCTCAGCTCTCAGCTCTTCTATCCGAAGCATCATCGTCAGGACGTCAGGGCTTTCCGTCGGGAGGACCTGTGTGGACTGAGCTAGAGGTGCTCACCGTGCGACACGTGCTACAACAACAGGGGCAGCCGCGCTCTCAGCTGGAGGCCGTGGCGATTGGCTTCTTGAGCTGCTGGCTGCGGAGGTCGCGCGTGCGGCACTCCAGCAGCAGGTCGTGGCAGGTGTTGCATACCAGCACGGCGTCGTACAGCTGCTGGTCCGGGATGGGCAGCTTCAGGTGGCAGCAGTCCTTGCAGAACACGTTGCCACAGTTCCTGTTTAGCAAATAGAAGTGCAAGTGGTGCAGTGTTGAGTTTGGCAGCAAATTTTGATTTAGTTTTAGTCATAAAACTTTAACATTTTATTCTTTTGAATACAATTTCATTTAGTTTTAGTCAACGTTTAGTCAGCAGAAATGCTTTTGTGTTAGTCTGGTTTAAAATCTACAGTTAATTTTACACTTTAGATCGACAAGCTTGTAGCTTGTAGATCTGCTATTTTCAATGCGCAACACCCGAGTGCAACCAAACATAAAATGATCTTTTTCTATTCCATCCTTAGTTTGTCAGTGAAAAAACGTAGTTGACGAAATCTTTTCGTCATAGTGTTTAAGTTTTGGTGTGAAAATGCTTTCTTTTAAGTTAGTACTTAAAATGTGCCAGAGGTGGGCAACCATTTACTTTATTGAAACGCTACTCAAGACTGTGCCGTTCCTTTGTTATTATTCCTCATTGAAAATCCCATAATGGCCGACCAGGATGAGCTCAATCCAGGAGAGGCAAAGCGCATGCAGAGGCTTATGTACTGTACTAGAACAGCATTGGCAATGTGGACGTCAGAGCTTACGCCGTATTCTTTTGTCATCGGCACAGAATTAGTTAATTACTGCACCAGGTTCTCCAATAGCCTCTTCTGTTTTTAGTTTTGCAGAGTACGTACCCATTTTATAACCAATGATTGGGTGTGGGATTAAAACTACAACACTGGATTTATTTGAATGAGTCAAGGTAGGGTGGCGGTGGGACAGGGGTAGAGTGGCCGGATGGTAACCGCAATGTTGCCAGTTCGAACCTGGGCTCCCCAGAGTTAGTGTCGAAGTGTCCTTGAGCAAGACACTGAACCCTGAAATTGCTCCTAATGTGCTGGTTGGTGCCTTGCATGGTTTCCGCTGCCATCGGTGTATGAATGTGTGTGAATGGGTGAATTGATGCACAATCTATGTAAAGGGCCTTGGATAAAGGCGCTATATAAATGCACCATTTACCACGGTAATTTCAACCAGTCTTAGAGTATGTTAAAGGACAACTTTAGTTTTTTTCAACCAAGGTTCATGTTTTAGGTTGTTATTAGAGAAAGTAAAAGATGAGTGTTAATTTTCTTTCATTTGCTGCTTTCTTTCGTTTTGGGGATTTTAGCAGTTTTTGACAGGGGGGCGGGGGCATTCGAGCATGGGGCTAAATATGTATTTCTTTACAAAATATTATGGCGATTTATTTATTTATTATTTACTATAGTCCTAATAAACCCCAAGAAATTACATCTGGACACAAAAGATCACGAGATCTACTGAATGTGTCAAACTGCATATTGAGCCTATGACACACAGTGTGGCTTCCCCCCAGTAGGCTACCTTCACATTCAGTAGATCCTGTGATCTTCTGTGGCCAGATGTAATTTCCTGGGGTCTAGTAGGACTATACTAAATAATAAAAAAAGAAATCGCCATAATATTCTGTAAAAAAATACATATTTAGCCCCATGCTCGAATGCCCCCGCCCCCCTGTCAAAACCCCAGGTCATCGGTAGATATAAAGGATTGGAAAGAAATCAGAGGATTTGTAACCTATGTAAGGAAGCCAGAATTGGAGACGAGTATCATGTTTTGTTGGAATGTAAGAATACTGACATTATGAATTTCAGGCAAAAATACCTGCCACTTTATTTCTTTACATACCCTTCTATGTTTAAACTAATTGCATTACTAAAATCTGAAAAACAAAAAGTAATTTATAAATTGGGTGCTTTTCTGAAAAATGTTCTCCCACTGTATAAATAGGGAAAGCCTTACGATATGTCTATGTATATCGTGTAATCTGTAATGTATTGTATACTTTCGATTGTATACTTTTATGAATCTGTGCTCCAAACCATGTGATCATGGTCGTGAGTTAAATAAATGATGATGATGAAAAAGAGCTAAAATCCCTAAAACGAAAGAAAGCAGCAAATGAAGAAAAAATTAACACTCATCTTTTACTTTCTCTAATAACCTAAAACATGAACCTTGGTTGAAAAAAACTAAAGTTGTCCTTTAACGTAATACCGTGCAATATAATTTATTTACCACATCTGCAGAGGTTGCAGGTAGTCTCGAGAAATGTTGTCCCTTTTGACTAGGGTGACCAGATCCCAACTCACCAGATGTGGTACAAAGAGTGTGGGACACATGTGGAGTTGCATCGCGCGTGAATACTTTGTACCCAAAAATACAAATAATAACATTTCTATCCTGTCCCTTCACATGCCATCTGGTTGATTCCGTAGCACATAATAGGAGTGTGATGATAACTATAATAGAACTACTATGCAAAAAACTTAACAGAACTGTATTTAAATAAATGAACTATTTACTGGACAATACAACCAACCAACCAACCAACCAATACAAATGGACAATACATCAACCCAACCAACCAATACAAATGGACAATACATCAACCCAACCAATACAACTGGACAATACACCAACCCAACCAACCAAGAGGCTTTGAAGAAATTAAAAAACTGAAAAGAATAGATTGTGGGCAGTTTTGTCACTTGGGAGTTCTTGACCCACTGGTGTTTTTTAACTCTCTCAAAAACAACTCTACACACAGGCAGAGGCAGGTGCAAACACATCTGTATCTATGGATGCTGCCTTGGTACAACCACATGCCATTTTCTTTGCAATATCAGAGTCTGGAAACATGACTGATGAGCTTATTGCCACAGTCTTATGATCTGTATGACTGGGAGTGTTGCACTGTGTGGTAAACACCAGTTATTTCAGCTGCTGTTACCTTATCTGTGTTGGAATTTTGTTTTGGTTCTATTACAAATGTATCCATACAATTCATACACATTGAAGCCTCCTTTTGAGCAACACGTTTTTTGTGAGTCTTGCATTGGCTTCACCCACAGATAAATACTTTCGCAGTCCTTGTTGTTACTGCATTTCCTTTTCTTTGCTGTGGTCTTAGTTTCTTCCCTTTTCTCCTCCATGTTACTTTCATCACAATTTTCGCTAACTTGTCGTACGTATGTTGTTTTGGTGGGCGTTCACTAAACTAGCTTCCCGTCCTATTCCTTGATGTGTTCAAGCTTGATGACGTGCAGCTTCAGTGTAGAAGCTCGTAGAGGACTCACCTGCAGTGATGACGTCTCTTGGCCATCCAGAACTCGCAATCACAGTTGAAACAATGTGAGGCCATGTGGTCGGGCACCCACCTCGTAACCTGCTCACAACACACACACACACACACACACACACACACACACACACACACACAATAAACAGTGTGCGGTACTCATGGAATAAAGCAAAATAAAATCTCAAGACTGAAAATGTTATGTTTTAGGGCGACCGGCTGACGAAATCATGACATTTCTGAGACCATTCATGTTTCTGGAATACGCTGCTAAACTTGTATTCTATTGCTAGTTTGATTACTTCAAATAATCTTTCACCTTCAAATAACGAATAACTGAAAATAGCCGATCCACAAGCTCACTGGTAGATTGGCTATTTTCGGTGCGCAGCATGCTTTCACAGAAGACAACGCTGGCTTCTATGGAATCCAAATGACTGAAATCAGTCGTGGCGACTGAGAACTTGAATCCAGGATTCTCACCTCCATGTCCTTCCGCTCCACCCTGTCCCAGCTGCCCTCAGAGAAACGGTCCTCGCTGTGGGTGGACAGGGAGTCCTCCTCATTGCTGTTGTCAGACTCTCTCAGACACGTCTGGGACAAGAGGAAGGTCGAGCAGGAAGATGGGACGAGAGAGAGAGACAAGATTGTCAAGAATTATCTAAATAATAATATAACTCCCGGCAGCCAGTATGGGAGACATGATGCTATCTAGCATTTAGCTGCCATTAGACACTGAAACAATCCAGGTTAAAAAAAAGACAGGACAGAGACAGAGCTTTTAAAGATGGAGTATTTTCTTTTTCTCCAGTTTTTCCATGTGTCTATGAGGTGACAGTACTTCATTAGACCCCTTGGTGTGGTTGTTATGTGCAATGATGTCTTCCCTTTGTATTTAGGGTTTCTTCCTGGAGGCTGAAACCTTGACAGTCAAACGTGCCAATGAAAGAAAGTGATATAGTGACGTCACAATATCATCCCCTCCCCTAACTTCTCCCCCTTTATCATACAACAGCTGTGGGTGCGGCTTCAGTTCAGATGGATACCCATCAGGCAAACCAGGCATACTTAATGAACTAGTGGGAATGCCCACATAAAAACAAAATTTTAACAAATACTGTACACATTTTTGAAAAAAGTCTTCCTCCTTATATGATAATTCCTGATGATCATGTTTTAGGGTGGAAAAAAATCACGGCACTCCATCTAACACTTTGAAGGCCCAGCGTCATTTGGAACAATTAAATCAGTATGCCCAGCGATTTGTAGCTTCAGAGACCATTTCAAGGTGACACACGACTTCATCTTCATTGTGCAGTTAGCATAGCATGTAGCCAAAAGACCCACGGGAGGATCGCCACTTCGCCAGCCACCGGGGGTATGATTACTTCTAACGCGACAAGCGACGGGACCACGTTGGGCCGTCAAAAACACAATCTTTGGTTAGAATTGGAATCATTGATTTAGATTGAGTTATTCGCGTTTTTAGATTTTTGACACTCCCAGGCTGTAGACTGGTGCGCTCTGTTATCAAACGAGTATTGTTCCGTCTTTTGATTAATATCCGTCAGCCGACGTAATTCATTAATTAGGCGGAGATCTCCGTCTTGGGCTTTCTAAGTGTAAAGCTTCTTTTAAGTATCTAAAAACCCTTTACTTGTACTTTTGTGGTAAAAGCGGTCAAACTTTCTTCTTTCCTGCCTTAATCTCCTTACCCCCCACTTATTTTACTCGTAAAACTGTGATGTGATTGTGCTGCACTCACAATGTCATCCTCATAGTCGACGTCCGGCTCAGAGGGCGGGCTTCCGTACTGCCTCTGCTTCTCCAGCCTCATCTGCAGCTGCCGCACCTGCTGCCGCAGCACCTCCACCTCCTGCTTGTAGCCCGCCTCGATCTGCCGCAGCCGCTGCTGCACGGCGTCCATGGGCACCGGCAGCCCGTCGTCGTCCAGGTAGGCGGGTGGCGGAGGAGAGAGGGAGGAGGGAGAGTACGAGTAGTAGTAGTAGTAGGACGCTGGCGCCGGCAGCAGCATCGGTGGCTGCTGCTGCTGGGCGGCCAACAGCGAGTAGCCGCTGGAGGTGGCGGCAGCAGGCCCGCACAGGGCATTGTAGCCCGCGCTCTTGACCGCAGACAGCCAGCCGGAGTGCACAGGGGGGCTGCTGGGCCTGCGCACGTCCTCCTTACGGCAGCACTGTTGTTGTTGACCGCCATTTGGGATGGCCAGGGAGGCCTGGGCGTGGAGCAGCTTGCTGGCCAGCGAGCGGCGGCTCTGGCAGGTGGTGGCGGCGGGCTGCAGGGCGCGGCAGAGGCCCGAGTGGCTGGCGGCGCTGTCGCAGGCCGACTGGACCAGGCCCTGGACGCTCTCCCAGTTGGAGCTCAGCAGGGACAAGTCAGTAGCAAGCTGGCTCTGGGAGATCAGATGGCGCGCTGCTGCTACTGCAGCCGCCCGAGTGCTGTCGACAGAGGGCGCCGTCACTGCGAGCCTCGCGGGCTCCTCCTCCTCCCACTCTCTGCCCTTCACATCAGCAGCATGTGGTTTTGTGACTTCTCTCTCCTTCCGGGGAGGTGGAGTGTTGCGGGGTTCGGGCTCTTCCACCGTCTCTTTGTCCCGGGACTCTGTCCTACCACTGATAGGTGGCGCCCGGTGGAGCTCACCCTCGTCCTCTGTGAGCGTCTCCGTCGATACCTCCATGGGGAGCGGCGGGCTCAGTCGCTTGAGAGCCAGCAGCTCCGCGGACGCAGGGAGATCGCTTGCCGGACCGTCGCTGACGACGTGGCCATTCGGGACTCTACTTTGACCGGCCGTGGCCGGCGGAGTGCTGTTGCAGGGGAGAGTTAAGCATGCTTCGGACCGATGTGTGGGCGAGGCAGCAGCAGCCTCCACGGTGCTGGTGGCGGGGCTCTCGGTCTCCGGTTGAACGGGAGGTGGTGGTGGGAGTGCAGGGCTGGTGATCTGAGGCATGGCCTGGCGGAGGATAGGCATGGGGAAGGGCAGAGGGATGGCGAGGTCCATGCACGGTGGGACGGGGGGAAGAGGCGGGGATGGCAAGGGTTGCGTGGTGAGGCATCTCTCCACTCTCAACTCCGACTCCGGCCGAGTACCGGCGGCGCTACGAGTCACGGGTTCCACCTCGGAGTCTTCGTCGTCCGATCCGGTAGTACCGGGGATTGGAGGGTCCCTCTCGGGTTCGCCGGGGGAAGACCGTCCTCCTGTGATGGCCGCGGTGGGCTCCAGGGCGGGAGGATGTTGACCTTCTTGGCAGTGCTTGTTGAGGTTGGGGTCGCTGGACGTGCGCGTGAGGTGCACCCCGTTCTCGCAAGCCGACAGCAGGTTGTCCATGGAGCGAGTCTTAGGAAGTCTGGATGTTAGAGAGAGAAACACAAAGGCATTCATTATCCGTTTTATGGTGCAAGCTTGGATTAACTTCACTAGAGGGCGGCATGGATCTTAGCAAGACCAATAGACAGTAATCCTCATTGGTCATTTGCAGGGATGCACACAGTGGTGTGCCAGTGCACATGCATCGTCAAAATAAAAAATGCGCCGTCAATCAAGCGCCGTGAAGCGCTTCTGCGTACCAACAGCTGGGGCCGCCCAGAATGATTATTATGGCCAGAATACCCACTAAATTCTGTGGCGAGAGCATTTCCCACCGACTGCCACTCAAAGTGGCTACTGGCCAATCACAGCACATCTTGCGATCGTACACTGGCCATTGTGGCCAATCACAGCGCGTCCTTACTCAAACGAGGGAGGATTCCAAATCCATGCGTGCTGCTTCCTGCTTGCTACCAAGAAAGCTTAGAGAAGGAAAAGACACCACCGTCATGGTGTCACGTGACTGGACGCCAGGGCTGCGCCATGACACCCCACCACGCCCCCATGTGCAAGAACTCGCAGCGGAAGTTCGATGAATACATTGGAGTGGATGGGAGCCCGCTGGACATCTTGTAAAGAAACATTATTTATGAACGATAGCGACCTTTGTCATATAATCGGTCCAGGAATATAATAGAAGACATATCACAGATTGTTTTCCGACTGGGTGTTTTTCGACTTGCTAACTGTTTCATTTTATTCAGAAATTTAAAGAGCACAGGGTACGTTTCTGGGCTGCATAGGCTTAGCCTGACTCCGCCAGCTGGTGGCAGTATTGGGTTCACATCACAATCCTGCCTTCAAAAGCCTATATTGTTTTTAATTCATCAACATTACAAACTAAATAACGCTTTAAAAATGTTGAGAATAAAGGATTTTGCAATATTACAAGTCAGTGGTGTTTGATGAAATACTTTTTTTCATATTAACAGTAGCCTTAGGACCAACCCGCCCACCTCCCCCTATTTTCACACCGTGTAAAGTACCGTGCCGAATTCAAATAGCCACTACTTTGCATAACAACAGCTTTAACTGTTTATATACCTGAGCTGACTGTGAGCGCACGTAGCCGGTAAGCATGCCATGCACACTTGACTTAAGTTACAGGAGTGTGACTGCTATGGCTCCAGTAGGCTACTGCTGCTGTGTGGTGTTCTCCTCCATCAAATAACAGTTACAGATATATTCGTCCAAAGCAAACCTTTTAGTTTCGCTAGTGTCCAGTAAGGATGTTTGTCTGACCATTTTAAGTCTACTTTTGTGTTTTAGGCTTAGGCTATAGCCTACAGCTGTTCTGTGTGCATGCCGCGATGCGTGCGTGCGTGCGTGCGCGTCACGTTCCGTGGTACCAGTACAATTTCATTTATCCAGTCATTCATTCATATTTAACTTGAAACAGAATAAGGCAATGTCTGGAGTTGATAGAGCAAGCATTAACTTCTTTAAGGTATGCCTATGCCTACTATATTTTGAGGGACACATGACTCTTAAATCGTTTAATTACCTCTACATTTCACATGCAAATATTATACTTTCACTACAATTATTAGTTATTACTGGACTACTATTAAGTTGTATTGTACTACTTAAAACTACTGTTGTATTATACTAGGTGGGTTGGTCCCAAGGCTACTGTTAATTTGCGTATTTATTCTGAAACTTAACCACTTGTAGAGCATATTACATTGTGATACTGCTAGGCAACTTTTACTTTAGTGAAAAAAAGTATTTCATCAAACACCACTGACTTGTAATATTGCAAAATCCTTTATTCTCAACATTTTTAAAGCGTTATTTAGTTTGTAATGTTGATGAATTAAAAACAATATAGGCTTTTGAAGGCAGGATTGTGATGTGAACCCAATACTGCCACCAGCTGGCGGAGTCAGGCTAAGCCTATGCAGCCCAGAAACGTACCCTGTGCTCTTTAAATTTCTGAATAAAATGAAACAGTTAGCAAGTCGAAAAACACCCAGTCGGAAAACAATCTGTGATATGTCTTCTATTATATTCCTGGACCGATTATATGACAAAGGTCGCTATCGTTCATAAATAATGTTTCTTTACAAGATGTCCAGCGGGCTCCCATCCACTCCAATGTATTCATCGAACTTCCGCTGCGAGTTCTTGCACATGGGGGCGTGGTGGGGTGTCATGGCGCAGCCCTGGCGTCCAGTCACGTGACACCATGACGGTGGTGTCTTTTCCTTCTCTAAGCTTTCTTGCTTGCTACTGGGAGGAGGACAGGAGTTTACTACGGACTCGGAGAAAAAGTTATCTGACACATTATTCTTACAGTATTACAGCCAAACTCTCGTCAAAATGTCCAAGAAGCAAGCGCCATTAAGTAACTATTTTGTTGTTCCAGCACCACCACCTCCAAAGAGACGCCAAACGGAAATATGTCGTGAGCATCCCAATCTGGCCGATAAAAACTGCACCTTTTATACAGGGACAAAGAATTTCAGTCACCCAGCTTTTATCGTAAAGTCGGGTATTGTACATTATTTATTTTGCACAGAGGAGCCATGCGTGTCTGACTGTGTTGACTGTGTACATCGCCTCGGCTAAAATGGAAGCCTGACGTATGCTTCGCTGTACGACGTGTCGTATGTTAAACAAATAGTTGATCAGCAACGTGTCACAACGTGTCGCCTCCGCAACACGTTGTGAGCTAGTAGATCGGCAAAAAAAAAAAAAAAAAAAAGTATCTAAATATTGCTTTGATGCTCATATTATCCTTAGGATAATATGAGTTTGTGCTTGAAATGTACTGTAATTCTGCAAACTGTTAATAAATATTTCAATCAATCAATCAAAGGAAGTATTAAGAAGTTTGTATTAGAATATGCATATAGGGCTGGAATACACATGGACCTATAGCTGCAATTTGCAACTCTGGATTTTTTTAAATAATGGGATGAATCTAGAGTTGCAATACTCTCCATTGACTCCCCAGTCCCCACTTATCCAATAAATATCGTTTTGCTATAAGTTATTCATGCATCCCTCTTTTATCCATCCGGCGAGATGGGTCGCCGCATTTTAGGAGCACCAAGTAACTCCTCCAGGTGCTCCTCTGAGCATGCATGCATGCACAGACACCTACCTACATGAGTGAGTAGATTAATCTTGTGACTTGTGTTTCCTCAATGACATGCAACGTTACTGGTGCAAGTTGCAACAACCTTTGCAGGAAACTATGGCATCACATTTATTGCACTTTGCGATGAGTACCCCTGTTCTGTGCATTCAGCGAGCGGTCACCGCCGCGGAGCGAGTGTGGTTAACAGAGAGGGAAATGACTCTGAGGCTGAGCACGCAAAGTGCAATAAATGCAATGCCATAGTTTCCTGCAAAGGTTGTTGCAACTTGCACGTCCACATTGAGGAAACATCTCAAAATCAATACGCCTACACGAATAACGTTAGAAAATAAAAACTACTAACTTCTACAGAGCTTTATATTATGACTCGACGTCTTTCTGTCTGAATCACGTTAACTATAGAGCCATGAATTAAATAAAAATCAATTTGTCTGCAACTCAATTGCTTTTTATTTGTCTCTAAATTAATCGTGCAACTGTTGAGAGCCCAGCCTTTAGGTGCATATATACCTCCATACATTGATTACATTATAAACAGTTATAAACAAAAGCACAGGAACATAGCCTACAGTTCAAAAAAAAAATTCTATTAAATTAATCTGAACATTGAAGACACAACATTTGTCACCACAACAATATCATTATTGCAATGTGTACTGTATACGTATATACAGTACAAATTGCAACAATGATATTGTCGTGGTGGGTAGCTGGTGGTGGTGAAGTTTAAATAATAGTGCCAACTCATAATTGTAAAGTGCAAATACAATAATTTAATGTGTTTATTAACCCATTCAGGCCTGACGTCGAAATTTAAAAAAAAAGTTTCTAAATCATGACAATTTTCTGAAAGATTTGAGGCACATTTTACAGATTTTTCAAAAATAGCAGACCTACAAGTTCATAGCGCGCCACTCGTTAGGTTAGTTAGAATATAAGCATAATATATGTCTGAAAAAAAGGGGAAAAAATTATATTAGGAACCGTTAGGAACCGGAACCGGACCTAACAAATCCCAACCCTAGTCCGGACCCCCTTTACCTCCTCACCCAACCCCACCTATCATACTCCCCTCTGCACCCAGTAGAGATTTAGGTTCTGACTACTCTGCACTAAGAGTAAATAATGCAATAAATTCGTTTTGGGTGGGGTGTATAGTCAAAGATGAATTATTTAGTTTGAGCCAAATTTTATCCACAGAGCTATCCAAATAAATAATATTTCAATATTGCAATCAGTAGGCTATTATCTATCAACTGACAATATTCTCTGCCACAACCTTCTGAATTACTGCAAATTGTGACTATTAGTTTTGTTGTGTTTTGAGGATATCTTGAAACCTTATTAAAAAAATATATATAAATGTTTAGTTAACTTGAAACTGGTGACTATTTCAGAGGGTTTTAACAGTCACAAACACAATATTGGATTTCACAATTATCTAATTGTATCTCTGCAATCTGGAGAAGTTCAATGGACTCCTAGACCCCAAAAACATAGGGTTAGACACAAAAAGTACTTGTCTAGGATGAATAATGGTTTTTAGGCCATCTTGGACGCCATCTTGAAAATAACACCTTTGGGGTGGTCAAACTTTGGTAAACTTATTAAGGACACCTAATACTACATAAATCAGTTGATTTTTAGGGTAAGGTGCTTTTTTTTCATATATTTACCCGCCTACCCATAGAACAACTTTTCAAGAATTTGATAAAAAAACATTTTGGAAAAATATAATCTTTTGAACATTGAAAATGTTATCATATCTAAATGATTTGGCTCCTCCTCTTTTCAAAGAGTTTCCCAAACAGTGGGTTGGGACGCGTTGTGGGTCGTGGACACATTGTTATGGGTCCACTTAGTTTCCGTTTCCTACATTTGGCTTTTAATTAATATTATTTCAAAACATTTCCAAAAAAGCTAAGCTTTTTATGAATTAACAGAATCCAATGATGTTTTTCAGTAATGTCACGAAGAAATGAAAGAAAAATCTAAAGAAATTCCATAAATTGGTACAAATATATATTTTTTATAACTTTATTTAAGGATTTTCAATTTTTGTAGACAAACAACCCCACATATACCCCACCCTCCCCGGTTCCATCACAAAAGACAAGAACAACAACAACAAAAAAAGCTAAAATAAAATAAACAGGTAGTAGAGGATAGCCAGTGGTCTCTAGACATGAAAGTAAATCTGGCGGCTCATAAACCGTACCTGTCTAGGGAGCGGGAGGTGAGTTCGTCTCCCGCAGTGCCGGGCGAGAGGTAGAGCTCCATGGCGTCGTCTATGGCCGTGCACGGGGAGGAGGTGGGCAGGTAGACGGCCGTCCATAGCTGTAGCGCCCGCGTGTGGCACACCGGCTGCAGCACCTGGCACGACGACAGACAGCAAGGAATGTCCATGCTCGTGTCAGCATAATAATAGTCTACTTGCCAGCCCGTAGAGCCCAATGTGAACCCCGCTAATTTTGAGTATGGGTCCCCAGCATTTAGAAACTGCCGGATGCTAACTTTCATAATTGGCATAATATGTGACCATACCATTAAAGCTGCTATAATAAATAATATGTCACAGTCTCTGTGACACATCTAGCGGCCGCAATCTGCATTCAAAGATTTTCCAAGAAGCTTTGTTATTGGTCGATTTGCCTGTCTGTTTCCTGATTGGTTAGTCATTGTGACCGGGTTGTTTTTCCGACCAATGACAAAGTTTCTAGGAACATCTTTGAATGCAGATTGTGGCCCCTAGATGTGTCACAGAGACTATTCTTTTGGGGGAGCGTTCTACTCATTGCTGGCTGTCTGAATACCAAAAATCACACCCGTGTGAAGCTAATAAATTAAAGTCTAACTCATGTTAATTAGGTGATATGAAACAAACGGTGCAAACACAAACATTAAACGCTGTTAACAATAAAGAGACAATATGACGTAAATGGTACATTATGACGTAAATTATCCCTTCATAGAAAAATCAAACATTGAACTAAAGACAAACATTAAACCTGTATATAGGAGGGGCTAGCGCCCCTCAAAAAAATCATTACAATTTTGACAAATTATTGCTTATAGCAGCTTTAACAACCTATACAAGGCTATGGCAAGTGGCCATAGCCACTTGCCCAAATGTGCTGACCTCAACACATGTGTGATGAAAATTGCTCAACATATGCAAGTTAACATTACTCAACATTTCTAACGTAAAACTTTAGGGTACTCAAAATGCCGGGGTTCACAAGTGGGAAGAAACCACCTAACTCCAAAATGTTCGTACAAATGTTGAAATTAAGAAAAACGTATATATTTTTAAATTGAAGGCGGAAATTGAAGGCGGCAGAGCAATGACAACAGACAGACTGTAAAAGGTTAATCCACAAGAGCATAGCTGTGGTGTGAACTCTGCCATTCACTTGGCTGAGAACAATTATTGTTTAAACTATATTTTTTATAGCTTTTAGTCGAAAAAAAAGAAAAAAAAGAAGGAATACCATGTCGTGACTGGGGATGTAGAGAAAGTTCTGGAAGTTCTTGTTCCCCATGCGGAGCAAGGACCAGACGGAACAGGTGCGTTTGTAGATGTTCCGCGCCTCCCGCTCCCGAGCGTTGTTGCACAGGAAGGTGCCGTAAAGGCACGAGTATGTGTGCTGCACCAACTTGACCTGCACGAATAAGCAAGATATATATTCACAAAGGAATTCTGTCAATTCAATTCAGAGTGACATTATTGGCATGGGAAACATAGGTTTACATTACCAAAGCAAGTGTCAACAAACAATATATAAAGTAAACCAGGTGCTGAATTAGCAGGATTTCTCAGGCACCCATGGTAATTTCAAAGCACTTCAAAGCACCCGTGAGCCGAAATGACGCCATCAAGGCTGTCCTTGATGGCGTCGTAATGACTGATTTTACACTAGCCGATCTAGAAGCTCACAACGTGTCGCAGCGTGATACGTTGTGAGCTTCTAGATCGGCTATTTTGAGCATGCAACAAAGTGTAAAATGACTTGTTCACTAGTCCCTTCCACCATTTTAGTCTAGTTTCTATTTGATGAAATTGTTAATATATTTAGTCTTAGTTTTAGTCATCGTAGCTTTAGTTTTCATTTAGTTTCCACTTAGTTTTCGTCAGTGAAAAAAGGTAGTCGTCATAGTATTAGACAAAATCAACAATGGAAGCTATGAGACAGCGCAAACAAAGACCACTTTTATACGAGGACAGTCTCCAGAGAGTCCCGTTTTGTTCTCATTTTTTATCGAGCCTTTACATAAAGGGTGACCGTTTAATGAAAACGTTGTAATGTGCATGCCAAGTCTCTAGGTGGCGGTGACGGACTGCCAGATAGACCAGTCACCCATGTACGAACCAAGGTGGTTCGACATCCTATCAAGTCTTTTTGTTCACATCATGGTTTAACATTCTCCATCGCTAGTCTACGTTTGTATTTGTATTGATGAGCGGGGCGAGCGAGCACTCGCTCATTGTAGGAACTCTAAATATCACCTACGGCTCTGCATCAATGTAATAAACATATGCGCTGTGAACCCACGTGAGCCATGCATGTCATTGTTTTGCCCGTTTACATGGGAGACGGGAGGAAAACGGTGTTTTCAAAGATTTCCCACTCTGGAAGGTGTTTTCTCTTTGTTGCGTTTTCACTTCCCGAAAACGTCTAATAAAGAGACCCCAGCTAACAATACTTTAATTTTGCTGATTTCTATGAACACCGTTCTCATCTAAAAGGGGCCAGAGGTTGTGGGGGGGGTTGCCACCTACCAGGAAGGCCTCGTTGAACTCAAAGAGACAGGGGAACTGCTTGAGCAGCTGGTGGACACAGTCCAGCCACTGCAGGAAGACGGGACACTGCTCGCTCACGTCGTCTGCGTTTTCCTGGTGGCCACAGCGATCCCCGAACTTATGTCCAAAGTCCAGCCACTCCGTCTCCACTAGCAACTGGAAACCCTGTGCGCGCATGGTGGGACAGTTCATGTTAGGGGGAAAAAATGCGTTACAATTCAGGGGGTATAACAAACAACCCACACAAGCTAAACCTAACATGATCAGCCAATGGAGTCAACGGCATCTGAGACAATGAGCAACATGTGGGATGAAGAAGGTACATCTGCTTATCTAGAACAGTGATCCCCAAAAATGAATGTTTGCATGTGACCCAAACTAGTGGAAAATAGCAGACCTACAAGTCTCATAGGAGGGCTGTGAGCAGTTCAGAAACAGTCCACCAGTGACAGATTTATTTTAACATCATTTTTTGCCAGGTGAAACCTGGCTTATGATCGCTGCTGTTGATTAGAGCGACCCAGAGCCATAGAATAAGACAACTCTGTTCACTTCATGGGGCCAGTCCAATGGTGCTCTTCTACATCGACTTATATTGGCGAATAGTGACAAAGGCCTGAACCGGAAGTTTACGGAATGCATTGGGGTCTATAGGCTTTACCGTGACAAACTAGTTACATGAACCTGCCCCCTCAATGTCGTAACTCTGTCTTACTTACTCTATGGCTCTGGTTGGAGCTACCTATGCACAACTCTGAAATGCCACCTAAGCTTATGTTGAGCTAACTCTGTCTGGAGCTACAGGAAACGCATAACAAAACAGTGATTGCACCAACAAAAAAACGTCGCAAACGAACAAAAACAACAGCCAGGTGGTTGTGACAGAGAAACATACATGTTTGTGGCATAAAAAAAAAGAAAATCATATGAAAAGAAGGGGGGACAGATGCACAACGGAGAACGCTTGTTTCACCTGGCTGTCATTCTTGTTTTAGCCCTCCCATGAGACTTGTGGCATGAACATTAGTGAGGACAAATTATATGAAGGTAGGTTGAGAAGTGCTGAAACGTTATGCTCTAATTCAGGGGTTTTCAACTGATTTGGAGGGGGGGAAATTAACCTTCCATATTAAAATCATGTTGCTATTGTAACTTACTGTATGTATGAGCGAGCAGACACATGCAATTAATTATGGGCACATTTCCTTATAATGGTGACTCAACCAGGCCATCAGGTACAGTTTTCTCATGAGATTCTAACTCCCTTTTCTGTGGAAGTTCTTGACGTCCGACTTCCCAGTAACTGACAACATCGATCGAGCGTCATCATATGTCACCACGTCATTTACTGCATTGTTTCTCAACTTGTGGTCAATACAATGAATTAAAATACAAATCTTCACTTTCCTACATTACAAAAATGCATGGTCAGGGACCACATGCAATACCTTCACGGACCACCAGTGGTCCACGGACCACCTGTTGAAAACCCATGCTCTAATTTATGGGATTCCTTAGATTTTTTTTGCATTTCGTCATGAAATTAAAAAAATATATAATAATAATAATAATTCATGATTTGTTTTTGATCGGGTTTTTTTATGTCTCGAAATAATAATTAAAAACAAAATATATAAAAAAAAAAAAAGGGACCCATAAAAATGGTGTCCCGGCCCCAGTGTTCTCTAGTCTAGAACATTTATTCTTTTAGGAGCCAGGACGTTGCCTGAGATAATCAAGAAAGGCTTTATTGACAGTTGCAAAATCTAGCCATGTCACAAAGGTCGACCGGACTTTAGACGTATACAGGCCCCTCGGCTGTGGAACTGTGGAACTCTGGGGACCTCAGGCGGGTAAACTCAGGGTACTCTTTTAAACCTCACCTCTATCGCACAGCCTTTTTTATAAACTGTTGCACTGTTTATACATTATTTTAGTTTTTATTGTTACTGTGGAGCAGTTTGTAAACTTGTTTTTGAAAAGGTGCTATATAACAGTGGTTCCCAAAGTGGGGTCCAGGGACCCCTAGGGGTCCTTGAGAGTTCTAGGGGGTCCCCGGCTAAATGATCATTAGGAACCAAATGGACCCTTATGGGTCTGTAACTCAGAGAGTGTGCAAATGGAACGAAATGGACCCCAATGGCTCCATTTGATTACATTTGTACACTCTCAGTTAAATTAACTTTGATTTTACAATATAATGGGTCCCAGAGATAGAAATGCCATTAATTGGGGCACTGTAGCATAATTCAGGTAAAACCTGGGGTCCTTGAGATGAAAATAGTTGAGAATCACTGCTAGAGCCATAGGAATCTTCTCTTATGGGGGTCCCTGGCATATCTCTTCAAATGGGGGTTCCGCAGGCAATTTAGTGTCAATTTGGGGGTCCTTGACATGAAAGAGTTTGGGAACCACTGCTATATAAATAAAGTTATTATATTATTTCCAGACCTCTAATGTCCTGTAGAAAGGGTCCAGCAGGAGCTTGGCCAGAGCCACGATCTGGGGCGTGCGGTCCCAGCCATCCGAACAGTGCACCAAGACGGGCCGCCCGTCCCTCTCCACCGCAGAGCACACCAGAGTGGCCGCTTTCAGCATGACGGACAGGTGCTGCAGCCAGCGGGTGCTCTCCAGTGCCGAAAGCCAGCTACACATACAGAAACAGGAGAGACGGTGTTGATTTTGACAGCAAATTTAGATTTTAGTTTTTAGTCATAGTCTCTTCAATAGTTACTAGGTAATAGAGCGTGCAAGTAATAGTTTTCGTCCAGTGCTTCGATGCGTATGTCGCCGTTTGATGTGTATGCACCGTGAGTATGACGTTTATGACTACTTGTGCTTGATATGGCAGTGGTGTCAGATTACATACATGTATACATACAGTAGGGGCATTACCTTTAATCCTCCAGACACTAAAACATATCGTCATTATCAAAAACTAATTACACCCTGGCATTGGGTCCTTTAATCCACATCTTTATTGCGTCATCATTGAGAGCTACAGTAGTTGTACCAGTTATACCCTGACGTCATATGCTGCTACGATACATACGTACCAAATGGGGCATACGCAAAGTAACCACAGTATACCGCTAATCAACTTACATTATACATATATACAGTACATAGAGGCATTTCCTTTAATCCACCCGACACTGATCGACATATACAGTACGTCACCATCGAAAGCCGTCACTCATTACAACTATTTTTTTCATCAGATAGATGATTTTTTTTTTCATTTAGAAACTAAAAAGGGTTCCAGGAGACTTCTAAATAGATAGAACTGTATTTGTTTTATAGATAGAAACTTTTACCATACTTCACAATACTACTTTTTTACCTCCGAAAACTAGGTACTGTACGTAGCAAATAGCTAAACCTAATAATTCAATATTTCAAACGTTCTTTCACAGAGAAGCTGAGATTTGACAGTTCGTAGCGGTCTACAGTACTTGCACGCTCTGCTTGCAGTTTAGTTTTAGTCACCTGGAATGTTTTAGTGTTAAGTTTTAGTTGACTAAATATCATACGATTTTTGTCGACTAAATCAACTGTAGATTTAGTCGACTAAAATGTATTTTGGCAGGCCTTGATGCCGTCGTAATGACTGATTTTACACTTGCTGAAAATAGCCGACATATCATGATCACCAAATAATCACGAATGACCTCTGAACATTGGCGATTTGTTCAAAACCATGGACAGCGCCATAGTTTCAATTATAGTATGCTTAACGCCAGCTCCGCTATTCCAAAGCCCCTCAGGTACATATTTACCGTAATCTATTTTCATAGGAAAAATAAGTTGAGCTGGTCATGTTGAAAGTAGCATTTAAAAGTCTGGGCAGACACCCCTGCCTAGTGTTACTCTACTTGAGTAATGAATTGGTTGACTCTACACTGCCCACTTTGGACAGAAAGGTCTAGAATGTGCAGTGATTATGAAACCATTCACCTGCTATGATCCTGTGGCTAGCAGGTCAGAGGCCTTGGCCTGAATCTGGTCGTTATCTATAGACTATAACCCTGTGTCGGAGAGAGAGAGAGCGAGAGAGCGAGAGCGAGAGAGAGTCTGTCTGAGTGAGAAAGGTCAGAAGTGTAGACTTACTTCCCCGGGTCTGGGATTTGGCTACAGACGGTCCTCAGGGCCTGGAAACTGTTCCTGATGGCATGGATATTGGCCATTCCCATGAACATCACCTCACAATTAGGGTAGTACTCTAAAACACAGAACAACATAGAAAAATAATAACTTAACTTAAAATAACTTAAATAATAATGAATAAAGACGTGCGGATTTCAGTATGCAAAGACCATAATCACAAGTGTTCGTCTTGTTTCCATGAGGTGAGTTTCAAACAATCGGCCATAAAAATGATCCATAATTGAAAAACAATCACACCCGTGTGAAGTGAGGGCCGCTCTCATCATCGTACATCATCATGACGTAAAATAGACGTAAAATATGAGTAAATTGCTCAGACACATTCTCCATTCATTGTCAATGGGACATTGTCAATGGGAATTTGTGTAGGATGAAATTAGCCGATTTGCTCATCCACATATGGCGTAGATTCTCCACTCATTGTCAATGGGAATTTAGCCTCGGTACCAGGCTTTCATTTTTGTTGGTGCAAAAATTGAAAGCCTGGGGGAACGCATTGGCCGCTCTGGTCTAAAAGTGGGAGTCAACCCTTCCGGGTGGGCGTCGCTCCAAATGATGTGACGTAGCGCTGCACTAGGGGGGAGAGGAGGGGCCGGGGGTGACGGACAGATCGATGAGATCCAATCAGGGCGTGCGCAAATCTCAGCCGCGACCCGCCCCTCTAGACCAGAAACCTAACACGTTAGCTCAGGCTAATGGGAATTTAATGTTTGTGTAAGACGAAAATCTACACTAATAGCTGAATATAGGAGGGGCTTGCACCCCTCAAAAACAGTCTAATAACTAGAAAAAGTGCCCTTCTGGGCACAGGTCTCCACCAGGATAGGAATGTAGGACATTGCAGCTTGCCTTCATCTGGTGGTTGGATAAAAGGGCAACAAAAGTAAATTAGAGGTAAAAACACTTTTCGGCCAGTTATAGCGCCACCTTGAGGCCGAGTTGAAATTGTTCATGTGGCATTTCTTCCTCGGCCTAGTGGGAATGTGCGTGCACAATTTCACGCGATGTGTTCATGATTTGCAGCATTTTGTTTGAAACTGAGCACTCCTGTGAACTTTGGAAGCCAATCTTAACCAATCAGGATGGAGTCTGAGAAATCTGAAAGACCCGTTTCGTTGAATGGCTCTAGAGAGACTGTGTACCAATTTGCGTGATGTTTGGACAAAATCTGTAGGTGTACTGTGCAAAAACTTGTTTTGCACAAAGCGGCCTCCTGGTGGCGCTATAACAGGCCGTTCTGGAAATTTTGGGGCAGAGGTTCATCGTTGGCATCCAGGGAGTGTGTGTGCAAAATTTGGCATCGACCGGGTTAACGGCACAAAGCGGCCTCCTGGTGGCGCTATAACAGGCCGTTCTGGAAATTTTGGGGCAGAGGTTCATCGTTGCCATCCAGGGAGTGTGTGTGCAAAATTTGGCATCGACCAGGTTAACGGTGCCGGAGATTAGCTGCTCACGGACACACACACGGACACACGGACGGACGGACGGAGTGCAAAACATACTCTCCCCCCATGCCTTCGGCCTGGTGGAGACAACAACTGATACAAACACAAAACGGTGTATAAGAAAAAAATCATGCCAGACTATCTTTCTATAGTGTGTGTGCGTGCGTGCGTGCGTGCAAATTCAATTTTATAATTGAAAGAAAATGGGACTTGGGACCAGGGTAAAACCTTGCCCAAATTTGGAGTCATACATGGTAGAAAACATACTATGTCATAGGCTGGACACCTGGATCCCAGATCCACAACCATTAACATTATGGATTCCGAGATCCACATGATTACATTTTTACAACATACCTGTAAAACCGCCTTGAGTTTTAGAAAGAGTTCCACATTGTAACATTCATTCACAACGTTGTATCAATGCGACATGCATGCTGCATCAATCACCATGCCACCCAACAGAAAAGGGAGATCGACAGGAGACTAGATAGGAAAGATTATTATTACTTGCGCAAGCACTGCGATCGGCTGGGTATGTATGTCGGTGTTGTCCACTGTATGTCAGTGTTGTCCACCGGCCAATAAGGGACCACCATTCTTGATGACGTAACTAAGGTACGTTTGGTGATTGGCTGGGTACGTACCGGTATGTATGTATGTATGTATGTATGTATGTAGGGGTAAAAATGGTGGTCCCTTATTGGCTGTTGATGGTGACGTAACTAAGGTACGTTTCAAGGTTGGTATAAGGTCAATAACGGGTCTAAAGGATTTAGAACAGCAGTTGTAATAGATATTAGTTAGTAGCAGTACTTAGTTTAGTTAGTACTTCTATTAGTAGCAGTACTCTGCTTGCACACAAGTCGGCCATGTATATGGCCTACTTGTATGCAAGGCACAAGTTGGCACCTCGACAGAGTGCATTTCTAGTTAGGTATGTGTGGAGACACCTACCCTCACACTCGCAGCCTCCACCCTTGGCCCGGTTGGCCACTGCAGCCGTGTAAGAGCGGGCGTCCAGGATCAACAGTTTCTGGGGCACGGTGCTGTCATCAGAGCCAGGGCTTCCTATCAGAGAGGAGTCTGGGTCCAGAGAGAGAGAGAGAGGGAGGGAGACGGGTGTGATAATGCTGGCCTGTTGCCGGAGGTTACAGGTGACAAACAATTCAACTTCAGTGTCGATACAAAAAAACTCCTTCAATCATTGTGTCTATGGGGCACGGGCTGGCCTGGCCCGTGACAATGGGGTTTGGCAATGATGACATTGACAAGTGGGAGAGGTGGGTTCAGGAGGAGGATGAATGAAGATAAGATGATGAAGAGACATCATTGTGCCTCACACCGATATGCCCCCGCTTTGGCCATGTCTCGTGATGTCTCTGACTGCTCTACTAAATCCATGTTATTTCTCAGCTCAGCAGGTTGATATTGTATTGTCACTGACATTGGGGTGGTTGAATAGCCTCACCACTGGTCCCAGACCTTTTCAGGTCTGGGACCGAATCCCACCATGACTTTCTCCCTTGTGTCTCGCCCAATCGTTTGTGCCTCTCTGCCAACTGACTCAACAAAGAAACAAAGCAGGGAATGGAGTGTTCTGTGCAAAATTGGACTTGATGAAATGAAGTGACTTTGATTCTCTGTGTTACATTCAGACCCCTTTTCCACCAGTTGGTTCCCAATGGGAACCGGTTCAGTTCTTTTTGGTTTTTAGTCCATGAGCCAGAGCTCCAAAATGGGTGGGCAAACTATACCCTATATTAAATTGTTTATAGGATCAATACAAGTAAATTAATACATGATAACCCTTCCACAGTAGTACCTTTTTCATATTTTTGATTATTTTGCATATTTTCCTACATAATGCCTAATTTGCATATTTAAAAATGTAAAATTTGTAATATAATAAATCATTGCCTTCATGTAAGTACTCAATTGGGGAAGTTTCATGGTGATAACAATCTAATATAGGTATGGTTTTGCCTACTCAATTCATAATTAACGTTCCAATTTTGGAGCTCTGGCTCATGGACTAAAAACCAAAAAGAACTGAACCGGTTCACATTGGGAACCAACTGGTGGAAAAGGGGCCTCAGTGGTGTAGTCTAGTTTATTGCATTGGTGTGCAGGGGTGTAAAACTGCTTTGTGTGTATTGTATGTGTGTAAGGAATGTGTTTGTAGCACTGAATGTGATGGCTGATGTAAAATGATGTATGATGATAAGAGCGCCCCTCACTTCACACAAGTGTGATTGTTATTTTAATTAATCTGTATGCATACGGAAACCATGGAGAAACCATGGGGATTTCTTATTGGGGTATACCTGCGTAGCACGTAGACTACTCAACTGGTTCCATTAGAGCGGTGTCCAATTTGATGCTAGTCGAGAAAACGGTTCGAGTTAATACCCAACAATAGATGCCAAAACGATTTGTCAGTATTTTCTAATCAAAATGTTGTCGATTAAAGGGGAAAGTATCCCCTTTAATCGACTCAGGCAGCAATCAGGAAAAGGGGGTACTGACTACTGAAGCCCACAAAGTTTGAGAAGCACTGTAGTAGAGTCTCATTCACACTGGTGATGCTAGCCTTTGAGAAGATGCCATATTGGGATTGTGTGTGAGACCGGTCAATGGCCCTGAACATTTAGCCAAACTGCTGTGTTGTCCAGGCTTCGTCACTCGCCCCAAAATGTTGAGACAGCGATTTGGAAGTATACTGTGGCTGCTGTGTGGTCAGGAGCTAAGGACTTTATAATTGTCCTTGAATTACGGTCATCAACAAACAATACATGCAGAACTTGCATCAAAGTTCTAAAATGGCACATGCTAAAGTGATTTAACCCTAGTGAATGCCGTCTGTCTATGCTGCTGACAATCAACACTGCACCCCATTGAATAGGGGCATGAATAGAGAATGGCAGATTCCCAACACATTGAATCGTGTTTAGCTTCATTCTCCGTGTGTGGTTCCCTTCAGTCTAATTGGGATACATTTGAGTTGGGGTTGAATGAATGAGACAGTGTGAGTTAGGCTAAACAATAAACATATGTAAACGATAGCAAAAGTAGACATCAGGAATCAACTTTCAATTCAGAGTTAAAAGGTAACACCACATTTGTAGAGGTTTGGGTTGTCTTGCAACTCCAAATGTGGACAAGAAATAAAAACTAATTGCTCCAGTGATTAGAAATTGATAATTCAAAATATGCTTTTCATTGACTTACATTGTATGCTGAAACAGCTCTCAAAGTCTGTGCACATCGAAAAGCAAGTGATTATAAAACAAACTGTGATATATCTTCTTTTATATGCCTGAACTGTGACACAGGTCTCAATGGTTCATAAATATTGTTTGTTATGAGCTGGTCTAGCTTGCTCCATTCACTGGATTTGTATTCATGAATTGCTTTTTACCAAAGTCACTGTCTGAGGAGGAGTCGGGGCCTTGGCTGCGGGGCCGGGCTCCGCTGCCCTTGGTACCAGGGTCCATGAGACAGGCCTTGGCGATGGAGGTCACCAGGTACTCGTCCTCCGTGTTCCGCCAGCCCCACCAGCTGATCTCAGGCTGGCTGCAACGGACAATCACAGCCCCGTTCCTCTGGTGTCTGCCACAAAGGAAGGACCACCACATGGTCAGTTTACACAAGGAAGTAGACCGGTCACTTTACACAGCATTATTACAGTGAATTAAACAACTGGTGCTGCAGCTTAATTAGAGTATGACACAAACAAGGGGGTGTAATCCTGCTCTTACGAGTTACGACCTTAACCGTCTTTTTCTTTTTTACGAAACTCGGAAATAATATGGTCGAGTGCTATGCCAAACGACAAAGAAACGAAACTCCATTGGCAAAAGGGTGGCACTATAACATAGAAAAATCACACTTGTGTGAAGTGAGGGGCGCTCTCATCATCATACATCATCAAATTCCGTGCTCAGCAAATCAAAGTCATCACTATGGGGTACAAACAAATACACAAACTGGGCATAGGAGGGGTAAGTGCCCCTAAAAAATGCAAACTTTGAACAGGCATAGCTCATGAACTATTTGACTTTGAATTAAACAGATGCATCTCCACAAGAGGAACAACTTTGCCACTTTCCGCTGTTTTGAATGATCTGAAAAACAGTTAAATGCAAACTTCTCCTGGGATTGTTAAGTAATCTGCACAAAACATTCTACCCACAAACTTTGCCTTTGAGACCAATATCTCAAAACCCTTTTGGAGAAAAGAAAAGTTTGTATGTGGAAAAAAACCCAGATGAGCCAATGAATATCGCAAATTATGGCCCTACCACATGAATGCAGAGTCACATTTTTACCAAACTGTTCAGTATGGTAGAGGGTCATTCCAATAGCACTGAAGCCAATCTTACTCCAATTGGCCAAAGGGGGGCGGCATTGCAATTGTTTGAACTTTGAACAGGCATAAGTCATGCCTCGTTTGGCCTACAGCCATGAAACTTGCTTGCACATGTGCCTCTACAAATTTTTGCATATTGCATTGCCACCGTATTGCTGCTTGCAGCTATATTTTTTTATTTGTTATCATTAATTATTTTATGAATCGACTAATATGAAAAATCGACTACTTTTTTTCACAGCGGAAATCGAAATAGAAACTAAATTAAAACTACCGGTAAGCTATGACAACTAAAACTAAGACCAAATATCTATCTATAAATGCACCTTACAGTATATTAACATGACTCCACCAGATGGGGCAGTAGACAGTGGCCAACATCATTTGCTGTTCATAATTCAGAACGGGTAAGGACTAGTATTGACAATTGTAAAAAAAAAAAAAAAAATTAGGGAGGGACAAGAGATCCAGTATAAGTAAGACAAGTCATTTTACCCGTGGTTGCATGCTGAAAATAGGTATTTTCAATAGCAGTGTAAAAAGTCATTACGACGGCATCAATGCCTGCGAAAATACATTTTAGTTGACTATATCACTATATCACTATATCTGTAGATTTAGTCGACTAAAATCGTATGATATTTAGTTGAGCTAAAACTAGACAAACACAAAACCTTCCAATGTGACTATACTATGACTATAAAATCTAAATGTTCTGCCAAAATCAACAGTGGAATACAAAAGAAGTTGAGTACTGTCTGTGTAAACGCACCTGTAGACCACCGCAGGGATCCTTTTCCAGGACCTGAACGATGCCACGCTCTCCAGCTCTTTGTCAGTGATCCACACTGGGACCAGGAGCTTCTGGGGGTAGCTGGAGCACAGCCTGGGGAGAGGAGAGCAATGAGGAGGAAACTAAACAGTGATATATCCAGCTAGGAGAGGAGAGCAATGAGGAGGAAACTAAACAGGGATATATCCAGCTAGGAGAGGAGAGCAATGAGGAGGAAACTAAACAGTGATGTATCCAGCTAGGAGAGGAGAGCAATGAGGAGGAAACTAAACAGGGATATATCCAGCTAGGAGAGGAGAGCAATGAGGAGGAAACTAAACAGTGATGTATCCAGCTAGGAGAGGAGAGCAATGAGGAGGAAACTAAACAGGGATATATCCAGCTAGGAGAGGAGAGCAATGAGGAGGAAACTAAACAGTGATGTATCCAGCTAGGAGAGGAGAGCAATGAGGAGGAAACTAAACAGGGATATATCCAGCTAGGAGAGGAGAGCAATGAGGAGGAAACTAAACAGGGATATATCCAGCTAGGAGAGGAGAGCAATGAGGAGGAAACTAAACAGTGATGTATCCAGCTAGGAGAGGAGAGCAATGAGGAGGAAACTAAACAGGGATATATCCAGCTAGGAGAGGAGAGCAATGAGGAGGAAACTAAACAGTGATATATCCAGCTAGGAGAGGAGAGCAATGAGGAGGAAACTAAACAGTGATGTATCCAGCTAGGAGAGGAGAGCAATGAGGAGGAAACTAAACAGTGATATATCCAGCTAGGAGAGGAGAGCAATGAGGAGGAAACTAAACAGTGATATATCCAGCTAGAAGAGGACAGCAATGAGTAGGAAACTAAACAGTGATGTATCCAGCTAGGAGAGGACAGCAATGAGTAGGAAACTAAACAGTGATATATCCAGCTAGAAGAGGAGAGCAATGAGGAGGAAACTAAACAGGACAGCTAGGAGAGGACAGCAACGGAGACCAGTTCAGTAGGAAACTAAACAGGGATATATCCAGCTAGGAGAGGAGAGCAATGAGTAGGAAACTAAACGGGACAGGACAGCTAGGAGAGGAGAGCAACGGAGACCAGTTCAGTAGGAAACTAAACAGTGATATATCCAGCTAGGAGAGGACAGCAACAGAGTTCAGTAGGAAACTAAACGGTGATATACCAGTGTGTGCATGAGTTAAAAAACGTTAGTTCTGAAAGAATATATATTCAAATATTTGCTGCACATTTTCACGATTACGGTATTCTAAAATAGCAGATCTACAAGCTACAAGTGATCTACAAGCTCATAACGCGGCACCGAGTGCCACATTACGAGCTTGTAGATCACTTGTAGCTTGTAGATCAGCTTGTAGGTCACTCGCTCATCCCCTGGTTCCAAGGGGTTCGTGGACGTTTTTCTCTTAGAAATCGTCTCATATAAGAATTATGGTCCAGAAATAAACAAACTGTCTTGGCGATATTGTCTGGGAGGTATCGTTTACGATAGTCAGTCAGTCATGTTTGATACAGTCGATTGCTAGCTAAAATGTAACAAATTGGGCAGCAGTAACATTAGCGTTTTCTCTCAGTCATTTCTGGATTCAGTCATATGGATTCTTCATATGCATGAGTGAAACCGCCGGGATTTTCAAACACAGTTTCTTATATGAGGCGATCTAAGATCACTAACCCATGGATTTAGCGCCCTCTAGCAATATTGATGTCATACTTGGTGCTCTATTCACCTGCCGTTTGTCTTATGACTGCTCGGGAGGGAAACAATGACGGAGAAAGAGAGAGAGTGAAAGAGAGAGGAGCTACACAGTGCCTATGAGTCATAGGCCTCAGCAGGTCATGGCGCATTTAATTAGCCAGTTGTCCTGTGTGTCTGTCACCTCTGACACAATACTCTCTCTGGCTGCTCTAATCTCGGTCTTGCTTATTCACACAAACAGCATAGGACGTTAAGTAAACAAAGAGAATGTACCAGATATCTATAGTTCACCATTCACCATGGAAAGATAACCCAGTCCTGAAAGAATGGAGCTTTATTCAGAATCACGTTTGCACATGCACTCGTCTCATATCTCCCTTGTAACACGACATGTTGCGTTATTTTGTGACACACACACACACACACACACACACACACACACACACACACACACACACACACACACACACACACACACACACACACACACACACACACACACACACACACACACACACACACACACACACACACACACACACACACACACACACACACACACACACACACACACACACACACACACACACACACACACACACACACACACACACACACACACACACACACACACACACACGTCCTTGACTGTCGTATGTCTTTGTGATATTGTTGCCGGCCTCGACTGGAAAATACTGAGTCACTCTCCAGGCAGTGGGTCCTAACACGAGAGAGAGAGAGAGAGTGCGCGCTCTGGCCACGTTGGCTCATGACTAGTCTGTGACGTACTTGTAGTTGCAGTTCATCTCCGACACTCTCCAGGCGTTCTGCGTGTCAAAGCCCATCCTCCTGACCTCCATTTCCATTCTCTGACGCACGTGATCACCTGCGCACACGTACACACCCCCACACACATGAGATGGAGGGAACCAAACACGAGGCATAGCTTGGATGTCAACACAGTAATACTCACAGAAGCGTAGTTTGGAGCATCGGAGAATGCTGACTGTCTGCATTCTTCAATGCCCTACTCTGCTTCTATGAGTGTGTGTGTGTGTGTGTGTGTGTGTGTGTGTGTGTCAGTGTAGATTTCGTCCTTCCCAATACTAAATGTTCGTCGACTACCTATTTTCACTGACGAAAACTAAATGATAACTGAGTGCTAGTGAAAACTAAGTTATGATTAAAAAGATATATATCTTGGAAAAGTAAATTCCCTTCCGTAATCATGGCATACAGCCCATGAAACTAAAAAAATCCTATCTCAAAATAATAGACCACTAAAAAACATTTATAATACAGAAATGTCGACCATCTGAAGTGATGATTGGGATGTGGCAAGGAGGTGATAAGACTGTGGCACTGTTGTGGTGTTATGGAATCCCAGATTTGCTTTGATAGCAGCTTTAAACTAATTTGTATTGTTGAATCTAGTGTGTCACACCTTCCTCTTGACAATATAACAGATTCTGGTCAGGTCAGGCCATTTGGCTGGTCAGTTAAGCAAGGTAATACCATAGTCAGTACACCAATTACTAGTAGTTTTGGCTTTGTGGGCAGGTGCCAAGTGCTCCTGGAAAAGGAAATCAGTATACCCATAAAGCTTGTCAACATACGCAAGCACACAGTGCTGTAAAATATCCTATCCACAATGATGGTTGTGTTGCATCTACGATTGATAAACACAGTGATGATTTGGGTCCATGTTATCTCTTATCTGCATGGTGTTGGTCCACTGTATTTAGAGCACGTTGTGCTTCAGTATGGTGACAGGCTTTAACCCTTTTCCAGCCTGATTTGGCACCTGCCCACAGTGCCAAAACTACTAGTAATTGTTATACTGACCATGGTATTACTGTGCTTAACTGACCAGCCAACTGGCCTGACCTGAACCCCACAGAGAACCTATGTTGTATTTTTAAGGTGTGAGACACTAGATTCAACAATACAATTAGTTTAAAGCTACAAAAATGTGACTAAAACTAAAATGAAAACCATTCAAGAGACTATGGACTAAACCTAAAATGTGTGTGTGTGTGTGTGTGTGTGTGTGTGTGTGTGTGGGGTCACCTGGGCGACAGAGGTGGACATGCTGGTCTTCGTCATCTGAGTTCCCACCCAGACACCAGGCATGGTAGGCCAGGGCGAACAGGTCCTCCAGCCGCGACGGGGAGGCTATGGCTCGGTTCAGGCGCTTCGCCCACTCCTGGCACTGCTTGAACGTGGCAAAGTGACATCTTTGGGGGGGAAACGGACACGCACACGTTAGGACATGAGATATTTTTAAAAGATAGAGCGTCGCAGTCCCGTCCCCGACAAGAGGCCCGGAAAATAATGCCCCGTTCACTTTCCCCATAGACTTAAAAAAGTATGTATATATAAATGTAAAAAGAACCGCTCATCCGCTGAAAAGACTTATGTTAAGTGAGGTGCTGGAGCCACAAAGGGAACATGAGAAAAATAAAAAAGTATTTATATAAAGACATTTACGCCACGGACAAAGCCAACTCGCCTCATGACAAATCATGACAATAAACATGATCAGCCCAATGTTTTGGGCTGATCAAATCATTAGAAAGAAGGGGAAAAAAGGCAGGGTACAAACACTTTTTGTTTAGATTTTCTTCTTACAAATTATTTTATCGGCCCAAAACATTCACACATTCAAACGTTCACTTCACGGGCCAGTCCAATGGCGGCTTTTCTACATAGACTTCTATTGGAGTCTATAGGCTTTACAGTGACAAACGAGTTACATGAACCACGTGACCGGGCTGTTTTCTAACCCCCTTAATGTCACAACTCTGTCTTACTCTATGGCTCTGGTTGGAGCGACCCGTCTCCAGCGGGAGGAGGAAGTCAAGCGGTAGTGCTGAAGGCACGCTGCGTCGCTGCCACTCAAGTGACTACTGGCCAATCACAGCGTGTCTTTTCCGGGACATCGAAAAAAGCAAGTGCCGCTGGGAAAGAGGGAGTCGCGCCTCTGATTGGCCTACCGAACGTCCCCTTCCGTTACGCTTCGCAAGGAATCTCGGGAAAGCTTGCCTCCATGTTGACTTCCCTCTAGATACAGACGCCCCAGAGCCGAAGGAGGCGTCTACCGTCTACCATAAATATGTCTATGTTAGGAGGGAGAATTCTGGGGTCCATTGACAATGTGAGTCCAATGGTAATGGTACTATTTTCTTGTTATTAATTAGCAAGGGGCCGCCCAGCCTTCAATAAAGTATAATAATGTGAGAGCTTATTGATGAGGAACCAAGGCCACCCTGATACAGCTGCTGTTAGGAAAAGTAATGAGGACTGCGGTGTCCTTTTGATGAGGGAGGGGAGACATGGGTTACATCCACAGATGGGAAATTCAGTTGACCTTCACTCAAGCTGATGGCTGCTCAGATGAACACTCTGGGGTGGGAGCTGTCAGTGATTAAGAGTCTTGCTCAGGCTGGGGAAACGTTGGCACATAGATATGGGTTGGTCTGACCTACCAAAGACACACTGTTGCTTTTTACTAACTTGTGTTACGTAACATGCATAAAGATGAACATTGCCTTGCGTCATAGATTTACATCAGTGGTTTTTAACCAGTGGTCCTTGATCAGGGTCCAGGTGATCCCCAGCTAAATGAGAGTTGGTAACCAAATGGACCCATATAGATCTTTAACTCTTGAGTGTGAAATGAAATGTTGCACTGTCAGTCTCAAGAGTAAAATTGTTAAACACCTGCATCAGGCTACTTTATTTCCAAGAAGTCTACCCAATTACAAGAGCATGCAAAATCATTCTTATCAACATCTGCCTTATCTCTCCTATGGTACAAGTTACAACATCAATACAGCATGGAATTGTGGACAAAATCTTATCCTACGACAACAAAATATTCTCTAGTCATCATCAATGGTGGTCCGTGGCTCAAATACAGAATAAACAATGGGCTATGAAATAGGTTGAAAACCACAGTTTTACATCACATGTTATTGTTTGTGGATATTGACAATGATCTCATCATTGCCAATGTGGTATGGGGTAAGCAAAGCAACACTGCAACAGTAGCAAGGACAGATGGGCAACTTTGCCATTGCTAATATTATTACTGTTGCTGTTTATGTAACACTCTGTGACCACCAAGCTCTATTCCTGGAACTATTGATTCATGCATTAACAGGGAACTGTGCTGGAAGCTTGGACGTGTGTGTGTGTGTGTGTGTGTGTGTGTCCTGTACTTTCATCTAGTTTGCACTGCAGTCACATTTAGGATGATGCCTTAAATCACTGGTTCCCCAAACAGTGGTTCGGGACGAATTTGAGGGTCGGACACATTTTTATAGGACCCTAATTGTTTTGTTTTCCACTTCCAAAAAAGCATTTATTTATTTATGATTTAAAAACAAAATGTATGGATTATTTTTCAGTATCCATACATTTTGTTATGAGGAAATAAAAGAAAAATTTAAGAAATTCCATAAATTAGAAAACAAATGTTTAAGAACTAGTGAAAATCGATTGATCTACAAGCTTGTACGTGCTTGTGGATCTGCTATTTTCACTAGTTTGGGTCCCAGGGATTCGACCATAGCCACTTGCCCAAATGTGATGACCTCATCACATAATAATGTGGATTCAGAATCAGAATCATGAAAAAACCCTAATTTGACACATCACATGCTACTTAAAGCATAATGAAATTTAGAAATCTTTGCTCCCGATCCGATTCCGATAATTTGATTATCTACCGATAACGATTTTTCCCGATCCGATGTTTATATGTTTATAGAACACGTTTATGCCATATCACAACAGTACAAAAATAATATCCAGTCCAATATCAGGAGGATATAATATAATAACTAGGAATGTCCTGATCACCTTTTTTGCTCCAGATCAGATTCCGATCATTTGAAAATGACGTGATCGGGTCATCGGGACAACCCTAGCTAAAACGTTTTGGAAACCCTTGCATGAAGTGGTGCGGCAGGCGGGCTGCACTCCTTTGTCCTTGACTCCTTACCTGACGACTTTGGAGTCCTTGCAGATGATGTGAAGCTGGAACATGTCCCTGGTCTCCACGCACTCGATGAGCCTCAGAGGCACCTGTAGAGGGAGACAGCGAGCAGACCACCTCACCGGTCAGCCTGGGACAGTCTTTTGTCAAGGAGGCAGACATCTTTTAGTATAGTGACCAACCCCTGATAATAGTACAGACCAGTGGCGTAAAGTCACTAAAGTACATTTACTCAAGTACTGTACTCAAGTACAATTTTGAGGTATTTGTACTTTTCAATACTTTTACTTTAACTCCACTACAATTATTTGAAAACTTTAGTTACTATTGTAGTTACTTTGGAAATTTTAATTTTGATAGAAAACCACTTCAACCCTATATACATAGCTCGTAGATCGGCTATTTTCAAAAGATTTTGCACACATTTTGAACGCACAGTCTGCAGCAATATGACTACTTTTACTTTCAGTACTTTAAGCACATTTTAATGCCGATATACTTTTGTACTTTTACTTGAGTACATTTTGTTGTAACGGAGTACATCTACATTGCAGTATTTATGCTTTTACTCAAGTAAAACATTTGCGTACTTTTTCCACCACTGGTACAGACAGGCAGGATGAAGAGGCAAGCCGCTGAGCACACAGACAGCACAGGCTCCTCCCCTCGTTGGGGAGGGTAGGAGCCCATAGCTCAAACCCCTGGAACTCTTGTTAGGCGCGATCATGAAGCCACACATCAAATCACAGCAAATTATAAATGATTATCCATTGCATGGATTTATGCGCAGGGCTTGTGAGTGCTATTGTGGACCGGATTGTTAAAGAGGTCCACTCCAAACAATTCAATCTAATTCCTGACTGCGCTTTGATCTTTGGCCAACTCGTCCAACTCGTGCATTGACTTCCACAACAACCTTTTCATGCCATGTAGTTCAAAACAGTAAACATTTTGAGGGACTCATAAAAGGAGGGCATAATAATTATTACATTTCCATTCTCAATCTTCTGCATCCAATATTTGTCAAAACCAGAAACATTGATTTTGAGGTACAATGTAATGTGGCTTAACCACTTTCAACCTGGCAGGCGTCCCTAACATTTTCATTTTTGGAAGAATAGCTGTAGCATTGTGACGCATTGTGAGCTTGTAGCTCACAATGCATCACAATGCTACCCATTGTGAGCTTGTAGATCGGCTATTTTTGCCGTTCAACATCACCATCTTACTATTAAAGAGCTAAGCAATGATCGCCGCTGTTTGTCTGCTGTCGAGAACATCCGGGTGCGTGTCGCGTCACACTAAAGTTGGTTGCCTATTATGCCTCACCAATTCAGCTACCTCACGTCAGCTGCCTAACACGACACCACTTACATGTTGCTCTTTAATGGGTCACAGTTCTCTGTGCAACGTCGACGTCGTCGCACACATGCCTCACACAGTGCAACAGTGCAATGCATGCTGGGAAGCAGCAACTCATTTCAATGGGTCACAGTTCTCTGTGCAACATCGCCACGCTACCTTCACAATTTGGTGCTCATATTAGGTAGAACGGGTAAGTATAGTATAGTAAGTATAAATTCCGGCTTAAGTGGATAAAGCTGGAACAGCCTGAAGAGTGCCTGAGCGACTGAATGCGTCTAGACTGTGGCAGAGGGTGGCATTTGACACATGATGGTACTCACAGAGATCTCATTGTCCACACCTGGGTAGGTCTAGAACATAGTGACACCAGGGAGCACACGCACAGAGAAAGAGAGGAGAGAGGAGAGAGGAGAGAGGAGAGAGAGAGAGAGGGGAAGCAGAAAGGAGAAGACACAGGGAAGACAGGAGGAAATGAAAAAACAAAACAAAAAAACTATTAAACAAAAAAGGAAAATGTTGCAAGTTATGGGGGAGACAATTAAAGAAGGTTGACAGATGAAAGATCATTGACGCAGAGCAGATCAGCAACAACAGTGTGAGCTACTTGTAATCAAGGAAAACTGAAATCATAGACACGTGGGATGAAGGAAGGGGCAAAGAATAAGAAAATAGTTTAGAGAAGCCCAACTATGGGGGGGATAGACGGGGGGTCCTAATTACATTCATACATAATACAGCTGGGGTCAAGGCGGGACAGAATACCAGTCTACTCTGGGATGCAAGCGCTACTGTCTCCTGAACTCAATGACCCGAACTAAAACTGCTGTAAAAATTTTTTTTAATAAAAAACCAGCCAAGGTGAAATGTTGCAACATTGAGCAGCATGGTGTAACTAAGTGTGGCACACAGTGTTCAGCGGATTTATGGATGGTGGATTTATGGCTAACTTATTTATTTTTGGTTGAGCTGCGTTGGAAAAGATGACAGGGATTTGGGGGAGAAGGGCCTGGGGGGGAACTATGCTGCCAAGTAAATGCAAACAAACGGCCTGTTTGTGTTTGAGGAGAGAGGCTTGACGTCAGTAAAAAGCAGACCGCTGGATTATGTTGCCAGTGCGGGTCGGACCTGTGGGAGCTAGGTGCCATGTAAAATAAAAAAATCTCCTGCCTAATGAGCTTTGCCACTGTGTGGTGTCTAACAACTTCATGCCAACTTAGCAGGGGCATAGGATACCCTGGCCCACCAAGCTGTGATAATGTCTTAAAGGAGTTCGCCTTGTGCAAAGTAAGTACTATTTAGCTTGGTTAGCAGCATAACCCGTTGGAATATTTGGATATAGGAGGAAATGGAAATTAGGCCATGTGTTCCGATTAAAGTGTATATGCTGCAGTGTATACTGTACCTGTATAGCCACCTTTCTCACACTTTGGTTAGCTTTGCTGCCATTAACCGTAACACTCTCAGGTACCATTTGAGCTAAAAGCAAAGGGTTTGCACGTTGCTCTTACATTGATGACAGAGTCCTTGAACTTGATGTGGACCCTGTAGTTGGAGATGGCGATGACGGCTTCATCGGCACGGCCAAGATATTCCACTCCCTCCCCCTGAAGAGCTGTGAATGGCACCTGTAAGGACACGAGACAACCACATTATAATTCTTTTTTTTTTTTATCGAATCGATCAATTTATGGCACTTACGAGAAAACATCTGTGTACCTATTCTTTTATACTTTGGCTATAAAAAATCGTGAACATCCAACAAACAATAGTGAACCTGGGCGGTCCCTGCAACAAACTATTGAAACTGTTGAAAAATAGCAGATCTACAAGCTCATAGCGCGGCACCGAGTGTCGTTTCCGCGCTACGACCTACTATTTTGGAAGAATCGGGTGTGGGAATCGAACCCGAGACATTGCATTATGTGGAGGTACCCTGGCTGACCCACCACAGAATATCACCAACAATATCTTCTCTGTTGCTTCTGGTGACTGGTGAGATGTGTGCAAACGGTGTGGTTTGGTAGGAGAAGGCAGACAAAGGATGGGGTGTTGCGCTGGCTATTAGTGTGGCAGGATTAAGATGAATACTGTGTACAAAGAGGCTCTACGCACACCAAAGTCCTTTTGGCGGTGCCGGCACACGGGAGAAAACTGTAGAGGAGATTTTGAATAAACAAGAAGGTGGCCGCACACACCAATATCTAGAGTACCAATATTTATTAGGACAGCAGGTAAGACAGGAATATCCAACGTTTCGGCGGTTAAGCCTTCATCAGGGAATACCGGGCACATAATGGTTCACACTTAAATATGGTGCCAGAGAGTCATGCAACCAATCAGAAGGGGGTAGGGGAACACGGGTTAAATAAGACCTGTCCCTGTGATATGAGAGGTAGGGATCATGGTCATGTGGTGTCTCAAGTTCACATACAAGAGTTTATCTCAAAAATGACTATAAGGCCTCCTAAGAGGCTCTGGAATAAACATTCCTTGTCATGGAGACACTACAATGTATATAAGAATTACAGCAGAAAAGCAAATGTGAAATAAAGACCCATATAACAGCGATATCTATACAAAAGTAAAAATACATAATTAAAAACATTCAATGCAATCAATATAGAAAAAAATTGTAGTAGATTAAATACATATACTGGCAATAGACCTAAATGCCCCTCTATGGAGTCGGCCTATATACTGTAGGTATAGGTCACCTGCAGGTGAAAAGGGGAAAAATATTTTGATTGTAATTTATTTTTACAAAAAGGATTTGAGGTCAAAATCTACATTAAGGCCAAGGGGAGAAAGTGTTTTTAAGGACTGGATCCAGAAAGCTTCGCGTTCAATCTGTCCTCCTCTTCTAGATACAGACACTTTTTCTATGCCTATATAATGTAGAGGATACAGGGTGGTTGGCTTCCACAAAATGGGCGGCAACAGGATATATAATATTCTTGCAACGAATAGTGCTACGGTGCTCAGCTATGCGTGCTTTTAATTCACGCGAAGTCATACAAACACAAGGGCATGTCAGAAGGTAAATGACAGCCCTAGTTGTGCAGGTAATAATACCTCTGATGGGGATATTTTTACCAGAATGAGGATGCTTAAATTTATGACATTTGCGAGTGCTGTTGCATTGGGCGCAAGAGCCGCATTTATAGTTGCCGTTAGGAATAGGAGCCAATACACGTTGAGTGGGGGTTGGGACAGGGGTTAAATCGGACTTGACCAAGTGATTTCTAAGACTCTGACCCCGAGAGAAAACAATCAGAGGAGGTTTGGAAAAGGTGTTATTAAATAATGAATCCGATTGTAAAATATGCCAGTGTTTTTTTATAATATGACTGAAATTTTCAGACATTTTAGAGTAAGTAGTAGAGAAGATGGTTGACTGAGTCTTGTTTTCTGACTGTCTGTGAAATAAATCAGTCCTGGGTTTTTGATTAATTTTGTCCAGGGCGTTGTCAATCTGGGTATTAGAATAGCCCCGTTCTTTAAATTTAGCCTGCATATTGATCAAATGCCGGTTCAAATCCGTAGGTTTCTTGCAAATACGTTTGACTCTCTCAGTTCTCAGTAGGCTGTTTCGGTCAGTTGGCTTGGTGTAGAGGTCAGTATATAAAACACCATCTTCTCCCCTGCAGATCAGTAGATCCAGAAAGTTCAAAGAATGAAAATCAAAAGACATGGTAAATTTCAGATGATCTGAACATGAGTTAACAAACAAAAAAAAGTTATTAACCCATTCTGACCGGGCACCCATTTTGGTGTCAGCATCATGTTATGCTTTAGCTATTGAAAAATAGCAGATCTACAAGCTCATAGCGCGCCACCGAGTGGCGCGATACGAGCTTGTAGGTCTGCTATTTTTGAAAAATCGAAGAGCGACTGACATTTTTAGAATCTGATCTCAGGTCAGAATGGGTTAATCAGACCAGTGTGTGTCCGGCGGAAACCTCGTATGAATCTGATCTCAGGTCAGAATGGGTTAAGTTGTTCTCTTGTACCATTAAACAAAAAGGAAGACGTCATCTATATATCTTTTCCAAAGAGTTATATTTGTAAAAAATGGGTTTTGAGCAGGATTGAGAATTTTTTATTTCTCTAGGTACCCAACATACAGGCCTGCGTAATTAGGGGCCATAGGTGACCCCATCGCTACACCCCTCTTTTGTAGAAAATAGTCATCCTGAAACATGAAGTAATTGTGTGCAAGTACTATCTCAGCCAGAGTGACAATGTACGAGTTAGAGGGTATGGCTGAGGTAGGGCTCTCTAATAGGAAATGTTCCAGGGCCTGGATGCCGCCTTCATGAGGTACATTTGTGTACAGCGACTCTACATCCAGCGTGACAAGAAAGGTATCTGATCTTAAGGGTTCAAGGTTTTCAACAATGGATATCATGTGACCTGTGTCTTTCACATAGGACGGGAGGAGTTCATTAAAGGGTTTAATAAAAAAGTCTACAAAAGAAGAGAGAGGTGCTGTAACGGAGTCGATGCCCGATATAATGGGGCGACCTGGGGGTTTCTCAAAGTTTTTATGAAGTTTAGGTAAAATATAGAACACTGGTGTCATAGGATGCTGTTTATTAAGAAATTCAAATCTCACCAGAACGTAAAAAACCTTGTAGAGTGTCATTTACTGTACCCTTAAAGTTTTCAACAGGATTACTGGGAAGTTTTGTGTAAGAGATTTCATCCAGTAACTGTCTATGACATTCCATGACAATCAGATTTGTTGAGCAAAACAACAGTGCCAACTTTATCAGCCTCTTAAGAATCCTATGAATGTTTCATGAATATCACCAAGCTAACAACCCTGCTCACCTCAGTGAAAGGCTATTAGCTTTGAGGTTACAATTATTAACAAGCTACGTGCGCTGTAGCTGGGGAAGGGATGAAGCCTGACATGTGGTGTGTGTGTGTGTGTGTGTGTGTGTGTGTGTGTGTGTGTGTGTGTGTGTGTGTGTGTGTGTGTGTGTGTGTGGTGTGTGTGGTGTGTGTGGTGTGTGGTGTCTGATGGTAGAGAAGGTCATGGTTTAAGTAGACAGAACATCGACTGACTGGCTGAATGTTCCACCCTTATAGTGTGCATGTATAGGGGTCCAATTAGCGCACACAGTGGCATTATAGGAGGATCATTGTGTGAGCAGAGGGGCTCGTCATCTCAACCTGACTGAGCAAGCAGAAATCAAAGGTGGTGCCAGAAGGAGGGAGTGTCTACAATACATGACTGCTGGCGTCACAGTGTTGGGTTAAATCAGCCCTCAGCACCTTCTGTCAGAAATATGGGGAGGGAAGACTCGCCCCTGCGTGGCGAGGCTTCCCCTCCCCATCTCCTCCCTTACTGGGCAGTGTTTTCTTACCCCTCCCCTACTGGGCGGGGTTTTTCCCCATACATATCCGACACAGTACACATTCAACCGTGGCTTTGTGTGGTGCCACTCAAAGTGACTACTGGGTTGAGCTTGCTGGATGCATGGGCCAACCCCTGTATTTCTGTCAAAAGCAGCTGAGGGCTGATTTCACCCGCATGCTGACGTCACGGTGAGCGCTATCAAACTGTCCATTAACATTCCTAGTTGCACTCCCTGCTTTATTACAGTCGCAGCCAGGCTTCCCGCTGGAACGCGACCCCTGCATTAAGATAATTGGTCCCCCATCAGAGGATAATAGAACACATTTTTCATCTCGTTCGAAGCAGGGGCATTAAGTGCTTCAAAAGCCAACCCACGTGGAAAGGGACACACACAGTCAGCTGCCCGCGCCTGCCAACTTCTTGTTAATGACGCTTCCATTGATCTAATAATGGAAGCATCTTTTATCGGTCAAACCGGCCAGCACGACCTCGCGCATAACAATGAAGTTTGCATCCTCTGCAGTTCGGCCAACGCAATTCAGCGCTTCCCAAACGTCTGCACTGAGAGGAATTACATTACGACTGGCAAGCTGGGGGTGGGTGGGAGCACTGGGAGGGGGGGTGCTGCTCTTTTCATTAAACCGTAGAGTAAAACTTCTCAATGAGACGGATGTTGAACAATGGAATTCAATCGGATGAAATTATGTGGAAGAGATAGAAATCACTTTCCGTTTGCCTAGAATAGCCTGTGCTTTCTGTCGGTTGATGAGTGATAATACTCAGCTGTAAACTTAAAGGCCTATTCATAGCCTAGTTTTCGGTGAAGGTGACCGCCAGTTAGTAAAAACGGAGAGATGTGTTGTGTGAGCGGCGACCACCGTGGCGTGACATCATGTTGTAGTTTTCAGTGGTCTTTTCTTCACCGGAAACCGGACTATGAATTTATTCTTTGAGTAGGGCTACTCTCTTTACACCCTCAGTTGCACTTGCTTTCAACCATAACTTCTAAATGGCCGCCTGTCCAGACACGGTCCCCGATGACCCACATTGGGGACAACAATGTGACACAGGGCCTAGTCATTAGATTCCTGATAAGCTCCGTGCACTACATTGTTGCCTGGAGACCACATATTGCTCTAGTACTACTAGCCCGTTGTGCATTAGCATGCAAGCTGCTGAGTCATGGAGAGAGGAAGGAGGTCCTGCCGGTGCACGACGACGCCAGCAGGCGAGCGGGAACACAGAGGTAGTGCTGCACGAGTCTCACTCCATTGAGAATCTCAATTTTCCTCCACGAGAGTTGAGATCACGATTCACATTTTTTAGGCTTTTAGGCTATACTTAATTTAAATTAATATATGGAAATAGCCAATTCACAAGGTCAAAACACGTCACATGGAGACTTATGTTACCAGTAAGACGCCCTGAGGGCGAGAAGCGAGAACATCCTAATACGGCGCAGTTAAGAAGCAGGAGTTAAACTATTAATCTGGTGTCCGTGAGGTTAAATGTAGAGTTGCGGGCAGGCTCCATATATGCAGATCTCGGTGATGATCCAGTCTTCTCCATGTATGGTTACAGAGGATTTGATGAGGTCAGCGTCGTGATCTTCAGATATGGAGCGTGTCACGAGGCGTGACTGACAGACTGGAGGTTTTCATAGTAGTCGCAATTATGTAATAACTGTCATGGGCCAAATTAAACTACACCAACCTAATCTCATGACTGATGAAGAGGTGTAGCTGCTGATGAAGTGGTTACCGGTTAGACATACTATTGGTCCGACTGAAATTAGCCCGACAACCTACCTCAAATCCTAACCCAACCCTAACCGCAAGCAGGGGAACAGCGCATGTCCGACCGTTGTTTCCACATGTCTAATCTGTGTGTGCATCCGGCTGAAAGATGCAGCTGTTGGGTTGACATAATTGTCTCAGTCATGTATGTGTGTGTGTGTGTGTGTGTGTGTGGGGTCAATTGTCCATCATTATCTTCAATCTGTCAGAGAGTAAATAATGGGGGTGGGGAGGCAATTTCCCTTTCAATTTCACCTCGATTGCCAACATAAAACGTCAGAATGTGACCGAGGGAAAGAACAGCGTGTACCAGCTGTGTGTTCAGTTCACTGTGCACGAGAGAGAGAGAGAGAGAGAGAGAGTGTGTGTGTGCTGCCTCCTGCCTGCCCTGCACTGTGTGGAATAATAACGTGTTGTTTAGCAGGGTCACGGTTAGCGACGGCACGCAGCCTTGGAGCGGCAATAACCAAGCTGTGTGTTCCCAACGTAAGTGGATGATGAGTCACTGGGCAGCAGCTATAGCTCAACGGATGATATATGGAAGACGTATAGTATCACGCTTCCCCTATACACAGCCTTCGGAAACACAAATATAATACATTGTTTAAAAGTGTGTGTGTGTGTGTGCGTGTGCGTGCGTGCGTGTGTGCGTGGGTGGGTGAGAGAGTGAGGGGAAGGGGGGGTCAAAGAGAAAAGTGTCAGGTAATACGTTCCGACTTGGTTTGTGAGTGAGCTGTGACTTCAATTTACAATTTAGGCATTTAGCAGACGCTCTTAATCCAGAGAGATTTACAGTAAGCACGAACAAAAACATGGTAATACATAATATACATATAGTCATCATGAATCATACATAAGCTAAGAACCTAAGTAACAGTGGAATATCTATATATTGAAACTATGCATATATACTACCGTAATGTGCCGAATATAACATGACTCTGATTATAAGACGAACCTCATTTGTGGAAAAAGAACATTGAATGTAAACTAGTCTAGTCCACGATTATCGTCTTATATTCAGCACAAGGGTTTATAGGGTTTATAGTTCTATGTCTACATAAAATGCTATGTAAGATAAGTTGAGCCTTTGCTTCCGAGCCAAGCAGCCTACGCACACAGAACCATGTGTGCTGTACATATATGGGGGGGGGGATGTAGATCAGCACGTACGTACAGCCACCGTGTGTGTGTGTGTGTGTGTGTGTGTGTGTGTGTGTGTGTGTGTGTGTGTGTGTGTGTGTGTGCGTGTGCATGTAAGAACCATTATGCAGCGTTACTCGTTTTCCGGCTATGAGACATGAACTCATTGAACGCATTACATAAAAAACATCATGACAAAAGGCAGCAGGAGAATGTGAATCGATGTGTGAATGAATGAGAACAAGAGAAGGGAGATATAATAACCGAGAGAGAGAGAGAGAGAGGGGGGGGTTGAAGGAGGGCACAGATCAAGCCCCCAGTGAGGCTCTCCAACGTTGAAGCACTCGCCACTACAGGTCAGAGGAGGGACTGCAGGCGGACCCGTGGAGTTATGACTAGGAAACTCTGTGCCGCTGGAGTTTAACAACGCTCGTTTGCACTTTCCGCATTTTGGTGGCCAAATCGAAGTGGACGGTTCTTCCGGGTGCTTCAAAAACACCACTGAGTAACTTCCACTGACATGAATAGCGGGGAGGGCCGGGCTATCGCTACAGTTCAGTCTCTATCCTTGTAATACTCTATGGGACAGATACTGTAGATAAGGGGTGACCAAAAGGCTGTGCAGGTAGTAAAAACTATCTATATATATATATATATCTACCATCTGCCACTTGAATTAAGGTGACTTCATTGATTGACATCAAATAGGACTTGTCGGCTCAAATCCACAATGCACAATACTTTGTTTTCAAGAGTGTTGCGCACAAACGTTACATTACATAAGTTATACAAAACAGCACCAATTCCATTTTCCCCCTCTATATCCCATTCCGAGTGTGTTTTTCTTAGTACCGGTATGTATAACGTCAGCACCACTCTCAAGTCAAAAAAGTGCGGGCACCCCTGCTCTATTGGTTAGATTAGACCTACAACCAATCAGAGCAGGGCAGCCCGCTTGCCTGTCCCTCTACCGTGCGGGAGCCCCTCTACTTTCTACTAGTTAGACACATATAGGTAGACATCTTCCGGTTCTGGGGGATCTGTATCTCGATGGAAGGCAACAAGCTTTCCCCGAGATTCCTTGCGAAGCATAGCGGAAGCTTGCCAATCTTCCAGGTACGTAACGGAAGGGGACGTTCGGTAGGCCAATCAGAGGCGTGACTCCCTCTTTCCCAGCGGCACTTGCTTTGGCAATGTAAACGGAAGTCCCGGAAACGACGTGCTGTGATTGGCCAGTAGTCACTTGAGTGGCAGCGACGCAGCATGCCTTCAGCACTTCCGCTTGACTTCCTCCTCCCGCTGGAGACAGGTCGCTCCAACGAACTGCAGCGACCAATGAGGCATCTATATTTTGTATATATATGGTAGTAATAGCTGGTGGTGTAAAACAAGCGCTGTCTAAAAACTGTCATAATATTAGTCTCTCCTCGGCTACAACAGTTGGCCTATAAACAGTTACCATAAAAACAAAAACCAGTCTGAAACAATTCAGTAAATGAGTTAAAGAGTTGATCAGAAGTCTAATATTACCTGAAGGCTGTCGTCTTCCTTCACCAGCTCCTTCTGGGGGAACAGGTCTTTGGCCTTGATGTACTCCAGACTGGGAGGCCCCTCTTCACCCTGCAACACACAACAACAGAGGGACTTAGTGTTGATTTTGTGGACTAAAACTAAGACAAAAAATGTTCGTCGGTCGACTACCTTTTTTCACTGACGAAAACTAAATGGAAACTAAATGAAAACTACGATCACTAAAACTAAGACTAATAAATATTAAATATATTGACAATTTCATCAACAAATAAAAACTAGACTAATATGTTAGCAAGTGACTTCTGGACAAGAGATCCAGTATAAGTCATTTTACACTTGGTTGCATGCTGAAAATAGCAGATCTACAAGCTCGTCGCAGCGCGACACGTTGTGATCGGCTATTTTCAGCAAGTTTAAAATCAGTCATTACGACGACATCAAGGCCAGTCAAAATACATTTTAGTCGACTAAATCAACTGTAGATTAAAATCTGATGATTGACTCCTGACGGACAGACACAAGGGGTCGAAACTCGAAAGGTTGTATTCTCTCTTCATGAAATAATAGTTTGGAGCTCAAGACCGGTGTGCGAACTTCCTCTCCTCTTAGAAAATGCCAAAGCCACGATGACAAGGAACAAGAGGAAATACATCAGTATATGGGCACATGGAGGACAAATATCTCCAAGTACAGCCAGTTTATTCAATGCAATTTGAAACCACAGGACATGAGTACCTTTGTGGTCATTGCTAAAACATCTGACAAATTACTCTCTACGCTCTAAAATATTGCTGAATTTAGCATTCTTCATTACACTACTTGGCTTCTGATCCAAGAAACGATCACATACTAGGGCATGTTCCCTTGCATCATTTAGCAGCTTAATTGTTGACAATGAAATATCTCAAATTCAACTCTGTTCACAGACAAAGTGAGAGACTGTTGGCTTATTTGCCAATAATGGAAGCAGAAAAGGCATTTTTATTGAAAGCTCAATGTAACAAATGTTTACTTGTAAAACTAATGCTGGAGAGAGATGCAGCAATTGCATTTTGTAGACTCGGTTGCTTGGGTCCAGGCCATCAGTTATGACGTAGGTCAAACATTGACTCTGCACCTGATGCCAACAGCTGCAGTCTCAGACAACATGGTGGCCAAGTCAGAAATTGTGGCTTTAGAAATACAGGAAGGCCTGTACTTCTGTTTATATAAACTCAGCAACAAAGGTTCGGAAACGTAACTTTGGTCCATTATACCAATTGGTATTGTATTTTATCATGGTATCATTTGAATCGTTGACTAGTCATCTTTATGAGGTATAGATTGTAAGCTAGGCACCTAAATCAAGGAGGAGGAACAAGAGATAGGTTTCTCATTACATTACCCATGATACTAATGAAGGCTCTGTTCCATTCTGGTCAAACAGTCAGTCTATTGTTGGCTCACTGGAAACACTCTGCTACACCAAATTGTTCTTGAGTGTGTTCCAAATGGCCCCATACGGGTGTGTAACTCTGAGAGTGCTTGGTTCCATTTGTACACTATCAGAGTAATGGGGGTCCTTGAAATAAAGAAAGTTTGAAAACCACTGTACACAAAATGGAACAGAGCCTTAATTAGTATCATCGGTAAGGAAGTAGGGAAGGAATTGTTATTCTGTGTGCATAATTGCATATAGCCCGTTATTCCTCTTCTCACTCTCTCCACTGTGGGTGTCTGGGCAGCAGATGGTCATCTCCATCTTGCAGGGCCTCCAATCAAACACTTGAGTCTTAGGGAGCTTTATGCTCCACAGACAGACTAGACGGGCACCCTGGCAAAGACAATCTGGGATTGTTAGCACTGAAAAGGTGCTGTAGTAATTTAAAAAAGAAAAACTTTAACAATGGACTTTGTCTTGGTTCTGGATGCTAGTACTGACTAATACTATATAATAGAAAAAACACAATCAAATAACAGTTCCTTATAGGCTAGGAGGTCAAACGCAAAGTGCTCTGCACACAATGAAAGCAATGGCGGCCTGGCCCCCTGATGGCTAATCATACAGACCCCCTGCCATGTGAGCAGACATTACATCTGTTGTCCTCATGGTCTAAGCCAGTGATTTAACCATATCAAGCACACGGCCCACTGGGCAGAATGGGAGGAAACGGAGACAGTGAGCCAAGAATAACAGCCCCTCCTCACCATGTTCCCACCCAACTCAACTATCAACTGGGAGATGAGTCAGATGACAGGAGAACTTACAGGCTGTATCTGTGACTGACTATCATCTCTTTGTCATGGTGAGAGGAGGAGGAGGACGACACAAAATAAAAATAGAGAAAAGAACCAAGAGCCATGAATTTGAGGATAAGTAAATAGTTTAAAACCATTACCATTCCCTATTCTAATTTCAAACCCTTTTAAAGTATAGTCAACTATGATCAAGATTGAGTCAAAGCCATTAACTAGAATAATTGCACTATACTATTAATTACAACATAGTGGCAAAGCATCAGTTGAACCCAGGGAGAAGCAATACAAATAGTCAACACAATTAACAAAAAAAAACTTTGTGGTGTGGAATGGAAAGGAAGACACTGTCTTTACTTGGTACATGGTTGAGTAGAGCATCTTCTGATGTTTTTGTCCTCTCTGGATGTTTAGAACAAGCCGTATCAAACAAAGCTGCGTTTGAATGGGCTAAATCTGAATCCCACTAAAGGGGAAGGGAGCATGATGAGTGAAGATGTAACACTTCATTTAGTTTATAGGAGTCTCGGAGAGCCATCATCACAGTGTTCCCCTATATGCATTAGTGTGGAGGGCCCCGCCCACGGTGAAACTTGGTGGTGAAAAAACTGTATTTCCGTGCTTAGACACAGACATACAGAGGGGCACATCTTGCTTCGTATAGGAGTGGCTAGCACCACTCAAAAAGACAAAAACATGTGCGCGGGTCCGATATGGGTCCGACCAACGCATGCACGTTGCGCTGCAGTGCCACACTATCAGCTTCTGGCTAAGGGGAAACACTGCTGTTCATCACGATTGATGAAAGGCTCCATGTCCTCCTGCTAATGTTCAAGCTGACATTGTGTTTTGATTGAAGCACTGCAGGAACCCTCAAGAGATGACGGGGAATGACGAGGTGAATGTGACAAGTTAACAGACAATATTCCAACTGATCCATAGCAGGGCCAATGCAGCTGCCAAACACTCCACAAGGCGTCCTTGTTGTGATACATTACATGTCTCCTTGTAAACGAACAACACTTTTTGCTTCCAAGTCAGTACTCCGGCATCGCTTGTAAACCTCCATCTCCGGTTGTTAATCTGTCTCAAGTCCCTCTATTGCCGTGCAATCTCATACAAACTTCTTAAAGTGTCAATATGAGCTCTGACCTAAGTCAGCCGATGTGGGATTGAATGATTAGACAGCCTTGCGTCAGCAATCTTTCCACTTTCTCGTGAGCCTAATTATAATAGTTAATATAGGACCACGGGCATCAGTCAAGAGACCACCTGGACGAGTCAGGTTATTATACAGCAGGTGGATATAGTTCACCGTGTTGCTGGGCAACTGTCTGGAAGGACGGCATTTCATTGAAGAATAGGTTCATTTACTATGCTTGGGGAATAAGATTTGTTGGGATGTGCCGGACAGAAGCCATGAATTATGTACCCAGTTAATGGTAGTAAGCAGCCCCTCCCAGAGATGTGATGCCAGTTACCGGAAAGGGAACAGAACTGGCATTCACTCTAGCACAGTGTACCGTGAAGGGAATACGGGCCAGAACCAGGCTCAATATACTGTTCTAGTATAAACTAGGGATGGGCGATATGACATTTCTGGCCGATAACAATATCCGATTGCTCTTATGGCCTTAAACCGATATAAACAGATGTCGATATAATCTCATTCAGTATAAAAAGAAAATCACACCAGTGTGAACCGAGTGGTGCAACTCCCGTCTATTGGTTCTCTGTATCATTCCAATTTGTATCGTTCCAATTTCTTTGCTGTATCGTTCCAATTTCTTCTCTGTATCGTTCCAATTTCTTCTCTGTATCGTTCCAATTTCTTCTCTGTATCGTTTGCGTCCAGCAGGTGGCAGCCATGTCACATACTTCTCTCGTTCCAATTTCACACATGCACACACCACTCATGCTCATGGTTACAGGTACACAGGTACACGGACATTGCAAGCTGGATGTAGGAGTGGTTGCACCACTCAAAAATGTTTTTTGCAATGCCTGCAATGCCTCTATATTTGTTTTTTTGCAATGCCTCTATATTCCAAAAATAGGGATGCACCGTTATTGAAATGTTGGCCCACATCCCAGCATAAACAGCTTGAATGAATGTAGTTGTCAATGTAGTCAATGTTGTTTCCCCAGAAAACACCGATAGATTCTGCAGCTTTCATAATCACAAAATACTTTTTCAGGCTTTTTTATTTTTCTATAAAATAAAATATCGGCTCAAACCGATGTTATTTTGATATCCGTTGTCCGATACCGATATGATGACCATGTAATTGGCCATCCCTACTATAAACCCATCACCACACTGAAGAGATGGCAGGGTTAGGCACTAGGAAACTTTGGTGCATGTTGTTGGATCAAATTAGAAAGATCAGTGCCGTAATTATTTTCCACCTTAAAACCTGATCATCATCATCAGGTTATTATTATAATATAAGGAAGAATTCTTTCAAAAAAAGCGTACAGTATTTGTCAAAATGTTGTTTTTATGTGGACATTCCCAACAGTCCGTTAAGTGTGGCTGGTGATGGGTGGTGATCCACCTGAACTGAAGCCGCACCCACAGCTGTTGTTGTATGATAAAGGAGGAGGGGTTAGGGGATGACACAAAATCTCTACTGCCAGGTTACACAAACACAAACAGTACTAACAATATTTTCGTGTGTGTGTGTGTGTGTGTGTGTGTTGTGAGAGGGGTAGTCCATGACATGCTGTCTCCAATCAGATCCAATCAAATTACCACAGCTTTGACAGACTAAAAAAAAAAAGGAAAAGAAGAAAGAAAATGCTGTGTTTTTTCTGAGCTAGAAAGATGGAGAACAGCATGTCCTCTGTCCTGAGTGTTTTTGCCTCGTCACTGCTCAAAGCCTCCACACTCTCCCCCCACCTTTGGCCAGCAAGCAACCAAAAATGATGTACCAGACAGACTCCTTCCTGCAAGTGCTTGTTAACTTGTTAAATATTTGAGTGTACAGTACAGCAGTGGTTCTCAAACTTTTTCATGTCAAGGACCCCCAAATTGACACTAATTAGCCCATGGACCCCCATTTGAAAGCACAATATGCCAGGGACCCCATAAGAGAAGATTTTTTACAACCATTTTCATTTAAACGACCCGCAGTTTGACATGCATTAGGCTACATTTAATGGCATTTCTGGGACCCCAATTTATATTGTAAAATCAATGTTAATTTAACAATTTTCACAATATGTACAAATGGAACCAAATGGACCCAACACACTCAAGAGTTAGACAAATAAGGGTCCATTTGGTTCCAATCTATCATTTAGCTGGGGACCCCCTGGAACTCCCTCAAGGACTCCTGGGGGTCCCCGGAACCCCACTTTGAGAACCACTGCTGTACTGTTGGCAGTGACGATGCTATTTAGTCGTTTTATAATCTGCCGAAAACAAATCAGTTTTGTGAAAACATGAATATGAGACCACCACGACCACTCCCCCCCCCCTCCATCATATTGACCACTATACAGGACTAAAGGGACAAGATTGGAGTGTTTGAGAGATGGTGCGGGTACAGTGAGAGATGGAGCGGTTCAGATAAGAAGGGAAGAGACAATGACACAGTCCTCAATAAGAGTTAGGTTGCCATGGATACAACAGCATCCTTTTCAGAGTTGGAGGCTCCGTCTATCTTAATGGGAACAAATGCTGCCTGTTAAAATAGGCAGCATTAAACAGCAGGAAGCCATCAAGGACCGTCCTATTCTTAAGTTAAGAGCAAAACGTTGCCTGCTAAGCCACCGTCTTTTGGCCAATTCTGGAGGCAACATCAGAAAGCCCTTTAGGATATGACACGTGTAATTGATGTAAAGCACTTTGTGACTTCGTCTATAAATGTGCTATATAAATAAATTCATTATCATTATCATTAATGCCTCTGGGAACACTGTGCTGTTCTTATCTACCAGGATACCAACATTTACTTAACACTTATGTGTCCACACGTGTTCATAATTACACCCATAGGAGACCCTATAATTTTTAGCCCACAATTTTGTAACCAGAGCCTTTGCATACGGCTGTAAGGTCGTTGAGGCTATAGGACAAGTGCTACGGGCACAACGTGTCGCAACGCGATGCATCTTGAGCTTGCAAATGGGCTATTTGGGTGAAATAAGGTGAAATGGAGACAATCCAGCGATACATTATTATTGTCCTCCTCCTGATGCCCTGAAGACCTGATCTGTGTCACCTTATAGCTTTTAACCACTTTAACCATTATTTCAAACTTTAGCTATTGAAAAATAGCAGATCTACTGGGCAGATAATGGGCCTTGACATGAAAAAGTTTGAAAACCACTGATTTAGAAGACATTTTGTAGAATCTGGTCTCAGGTCTCCATGGGCTAAGAGTAGTCTGTGGCGGTGGCCTGGTCTCGGTAACACAAGTCGTTGCCATGGGCTACATGCGAGGGCCACTGCTCCTAGTATGCCAGCCTTGGATTTAGCCTGGAACAAGTGCAGGGTACCAATGTGGTCTCAAAAAGGGACACAGACAGACTGAGACTTTCGTCCTCTCAGAAAGCTCTTGGCTCAAGTTGCATTCCTGATTCGTTTAGCCCATGGGGTATAATGGCGTCCGAGTCATGGAAACGGTCCTCAATTCAATTAAGAAGACTTGTTAAGGTTCTCTTTGTGGCGATTACAGCTGGAACAACAAAGATGACGTGGCATTCGCATGCTGACTTTTTTCCCTACTTTGTACATATAGTAGTGTTTTATATTTGTTGATATTGAATTTGTTGTTTTTATGTTGAATTGAATACAATGACTACAATGGAAAAAAGTTCCCAGGACTTTTTTGTGTCATCCTTTTAGCTCAATTTCAGACTGTACCCCGTGCTGTTTACATTTCTGTCTAATAAAGTATTCAATCAATCGATCAAAACTGACGATGGGGAAAAAATGAAAAAAAAAAAAAACATTTGCTGATGGTTCTTGGCTCTATAGTTGGGTAATATACTTCCATGACCACGGAGAGCAAACAAAGGTCTGTTTCTCAGTGGATTTATCTATGAAGGTTAAAAAACAACTAATTGAGCCCCCCAAAATGCCCCCCAAAATTCGTGAGACGTAGCATGTGACGTGAAAAAACTAGGGGTTTTCATGATTCTGAATCAGCATTAGCTTTGCACAAAAAAACACTCCTTGGGCTCAAAACGGCCATAGCCACTTGCCCATGTGATGAACTCATCACATTTGTGATGACAACTATAAGTCTGTATGTGTCTCTGATGTCTTGGTACAGATGGTTAGGAAATTGAAGAAAAATCACAGCTGCTAAAGAAAAACAAAAACACATTTCATAACTTCATCGTGCCCCTAAAATGATGTGTGTGCTACTAGATTTCAACAACTTTCAACTTAGGAGCACACATGCTACTTGGACAAATGCTAAGCGTCAAGCCCTGCCTACAGTGTACAGACACCACACCAGATAGGATTTGCTGATTCAGCAGAAACACAGGCAGTAAAACACATTGAAGTGAGATTGTAAATTGTGTAGTGCTTATAACCTATATTTTCTAAGCAGTTTATTCAGGGAAAGAGTTGAGAACATTGAACCCACGTCTGTACTATACTTAGTCTTGCCTGCCATCACCTCAAAATGATGACAGGCAAGACAGTTTTATTCTTATTGCAGTTTGTTTCTCTTTACTACGACAACGTACAGACACTCAAAAATGATTTATACTGTATGCATGTACTGTATGTCCAACATTCTGAAAATAAAACTGAACTTAACTACGACAATGTAGAACCATTTAGGAAGTGCTGCATTTATTAACGTATGATTAAAAGTATTGGGTTTGACAAAGCAAGTGGCAAGTCTGTCAGGTAAAAGCAAAACCTGTGTGTACCAAATCATTATACCAGGTGCAAATGTTAACTGGCTGTAAAGATAGCAGTCGGCATCATGATTTGAGCTTGAATATTGATGCTGTGCATGTAGCTTCATGCGTTTGCAGCCTACTTTTTGTAGTGGTGGCATGCAGGCATGAATAGATGAGATTAGTCTTATTGGAAGTTCAGAGGTTGAAAGCAGTGGTGGAAATTAAGCAAGTACATTTCCAATTTCCATTACTTTTACTTCTCCTCCACTACAGCTCAGATCCAAATATTGTACTTTTACTCCACTACATTTTACTGGTATTTTAAAACTTTAGTTACTTACTGTAGATTTTGATTAATTATTACAAAACATACAGTAACCACTTTAGCCCTATACACATTTCGGCCATTTGAAAATAGACGATCTACGGGCTTGTAGATTGGCTATTTTTCAAAAGATTATTACACATGTGAAAACTTTAAATAAATGGAACATTCTGCACAATACTGTACTTTTGGCACTTTTTAAAGTACATTTTGAAGCCAATACTTATGTACAAGTAATTTACTCACGTAAATGAAGAATTCCAAACTTTTACTTCTACTAGAGTATTTCTATATTGCAGTATTGATACTTTTCCTTAAGACATTTAGTACTTTTTCCACAACTGGGTTGAAAGGTAGACGACACATGCTGTGTTTAAGCGATCTCCTCTACCTTCTGCCCTCTGTGTGCCACACATATTCTCTCTAGCCTGCCATCATCCATGGCTTTAAATATATTTCAGTCGGCTAAATCAACTGTAGATTTAGTTGACTAAAATCTTATGATATGTAGGCGACTCAAACTAGACTAACATACACCAAAACATTCCAGGTGACTAGAATATGACTAAAACTAAATGAAAACTATTCAAGAAGACTATGACTAAAACTAAAATCGAAATGTGTTGTCAAAATCAAGACTGTGCCACTTTGAGGGCACTTCAGATGCCCTAAACTAGCTGTTAAGTCATGGCCCCTGTGGATGAAACTAAAATTTAAAAAAAGTTGCTGTCAAAATCAACACTGCCCTGTACATCTGGTTAGTGTGACTCTAGTCTTTGGAACACGAGGTCTTCCACTGCACTCCCAACTACACGCCCCTGATTCTCATCATGGCCTCTCACGTGGCTCGCGGTCCTCGATCAGAACAGAGGTGTGAAATAGCGGCGAGGTGGTTGGTTGGGGGTGGTGGTGTTAACCATAGTTTTTACATCACCACATGGATCAGAAATAGCAGAATTAACACAAACGACTGACATGCGCCGTACAGTGTCTATATGCGAGCCTACATCAGTTACTTAATAGCTGCAGCGCTCGCTCACGTGTGTGCCCGGCGAGTACCACTCCCCTATACCCCATCCCCCCACTGACACGCAAACACGCACGCAAGAAGCTGTACAGTGGCGCAAGCATGAGTGGTTTCTTCCAAACACGCCCATCATTCCCAAGCCCCACACAGGCACACACACACCGGCACAATGAACAGACAAGACACACACACCGCCACAACCAACACGTTGCTCACAAACAAACACCCAAGAAAAGGTAGCAGGAGAGAAAGGGACTTACGAAGCAGTTTAGCATAGAGCAGGCGACCCTTCCTGCGAGGCTCATGATGATGATGATGAGGGATAGGTGGAGGTGGCGCAGGGCCGTGCCTGACCCACACGCAGCCTACGTAGCAGCAGCAGCAGCGCGACCGGAGCACCACCAACGGCAGGCATAACCATTCTTCTCCCCCCGGCGGCGAGAGCCTCTCCCCCACTCCACGACGGCCCTGCCTGCTAGACCCCCCTCTCTCCCACCTCACCCCCCCTTCCCCTTCAGCGTGTTCTCCCCGGGAGGTGGTCCCAGTTGCCCCCCACCTCCCAACAAGATCAGAAAGCACGGCCGAAGGAAGCCCCTATTGTGTGGCCACCAGGGTGATAATGGCCCATGAAAAAAATTACACCCACTGTTGAGGAAAATAACGGAACAAGAAAATACAGAGAGCCAGAGCAGCAGCGAAAGCAGGTGCGCCTTCTAGACTAAAGCGTAGGGGATGAGGAGACCGCGTGTTAAGAGAGGAGAGGGAGAGAAAACAGAGGGGAGGAGGACAGGAGGCAGGGAAGCGACTGATGCTAAGCTCCACCTCTCTGCATGCCCTGCATCTCACTGTTGCACATGCTCACGTCGCTCCATCTCTCTCTTTCTCTCTCTCTCTCTCTCTCTCTCCCCTCCTCCAGCACCCTGAGGATGCGCCGTCTGCCATGCGCCACGTTTTACATCCAACACACTCCGATCATAAGGTTTTGTGCTGCTCGTATTAAACATAATGGCTTCTGTGAAAAACGAATCAAAACGCGAACATAAAGGAGCTGGCATACACAGCTTACAGCTGACAGTACATGTACCGGAAAGGAGGAGGGGTGTGCTGTACAGACAGACTAGTGAGACAGCCGCCGGGCAATAAAAGAGCAACTCATTTTGGGTCATGGTGGACGATTGCGATTCCATCATGTGTTGACTGTGTACGAGTGCAGTAGGGAGAGAGAGAGAGAGATGGCTTGCATGGGAAGTGAGTTTATGCAGAGAACCTCAGTGACACAGCATTCTAGTTCTACAGTGTCTGCCTCTGTCTCTCCTTGCCAGTGTCTGTCTGTGTAGCTGCGGTATATAACTGCAGCCGCAAGCTCCTCGGTTCCCCCAAGGGAGAAGGTAGGGTGTGTATGTGTGCGTGTAATACAGCACGAAGTATGCTTGAAGGGGCAGACAAGCCCCTCCTCCTCGCACGGTCGTCGTCCCCCCTCCGCCCTACGGGTAGAGTCGTGACTGGGGAGCTACTTCTGCACCATGTGCTAGGGATAATAGGATGCCACTCCATGGCTAAGACAGGAGGGCATGAGTTGAATCATTTCTTTGCATGCCAAGGGTTCGTTGACTGGGTGGTAATGGAAAATGCATAAGCGTTAATGCTTTGCGGCATAAAATAGTCACACAAGTTGGATTCTGTGGGCCCAATACCTAAATGTCTTATTTACTTTACAAATATTACTTTTGTGAAACACGCTGTTGTTGCGCAAGCTCAACAGCCTACGTCAAAATCGTCATGTTGGGGCCAGACTGGCCAGTCCTTCACAGTGACACGCGTTACATGAACCACGTGACCGGGATGGTTTCTTACCCCTCAATGTCGTGAACGCGCCCTTCTAAGGCAGCCTGCGCCACGCCTACTCTACACTGCTCCATAGCAGCACTAGCAGCACAAGCCCAGCCATCCGAACGAAACCGTCGCGCAAACGAAACCGAAACAGATGCTTCTGACAACATTTGCCTGTGCGTGCTTAATCGTTGTACTTCTGAACACATTTGCCTGTGCGTGCTTCTTGCGTGCGCATTTCACAACTCTCAGTGATTTATCCACACATCGCTGTGTGTGTGTGTGTGTGTGTGTGTGTGTGTGTGTGTGTGTGTGTTGCGTCGCCCTCCAGCCGCAATTGCGAGTGTGCGCTGAACCCAGACTCACACACTATCCATTCCATGCACATATTAGTCATATTTACTACAGTACGCCTGACAGACAGTGTTGTCGTTAAGCAGCTCGACCCTGCACCTCAACCCTAGCTGACAGGAGTGACGGTGCTGTGCTGTGCTGTGAGTAAACTGACAACGCTTGGCTTTCTGACATCCCTTTCTCACAATCTAAAACAATAGATTTGTTACTAACATTAGGTTGTGGCGAAGTAGAAACGTGGAGAGCAGATAGTGTGTTTTGGACAAACAGGCTAGCATTGGTGTTGATTTGGGTCAAATGGAGTCTATATGGCTAAAGATAAATGAACACATGACGTGGGTGGGAGAGGAGTTATTGTGTGTTTTGGACAAACAGCATTGTTTTGTGTCAGCTGAAGCTTCATGTGTTTGTGTTGGAGTGCCTCAGTGTGGCCGTATAGGTCATGTGCAACCTCTTCCAGAGAGATGGAGACACTAAATCTCAGCTGGAGAAACATGTTTGCATGCATGCATTGCTGCCTTGCATGCTGTGTGCTACTGTTGAGTCTGTCACTCACTTTGACTGATTTATGGCATTGTCTTTCTGTTAAAATCCAACTATGTTAATTTAAGAACTCTGGACATATTAGGTCATTGTTTATTAACTGTGCACACGTGTAGCCTATTGTATGTCAGACTGTATGTCTGTCACCCCACAGTCACAATCCTTTAGTAATTAAGCTGTGGAAATATTCACACTACTTTTACAATGCGTTGTCAACACGTGCCGAGTTGACAAAGATTGACAGATTTCGGAGAAGACTGATAGTTTATCCTTTAGTAATTAGGCTGTGGATTTGTGGAAATATTCACACTACTTTTGGATTTGCACTACTTTTTGGATTTTGTAGATCTGCTAGTAGATCTATTTTTGAAAATTCATGGAAATGTGGCGCAAATCTTTGAATATATATTCTTTCAGAGACATTTTTAAGTCAAATCTTTGCTTCTGGTGGTCCCTGGAACAAGATATTTCCAGATTGGGGTCCTTGACATGAAATAGTTTGAGAACCACTGACATAGAAACAGCTTTTTCAGAAAACTGTCATGATTTAGAAGACATTTGTAGAATCTGGTCTCAGGTCTTAATGGGTTAAGCAAATGTACTTCACAACTTCCGCCAGAGCCATAGAATAACACAGAGTTACGACATTGAGGGGGCAGAAAACAGCCTGGTCACGTGGTCCATGTGAGCCCATAGACTCCAATGCATTCCGTAAACGTCCGGCTCTGCTTTCCACCACGGCCCACAGGTTGAGAATCCCTGACGTGTGGCACTCATTCATGTGTGCACCCAGCCACCCACTGCACTCCACCTCATCCTGTAAATGGTTCAGAGCCGTCCACTGCAGCAAAATGCAATTCTGCTAATTAGGCACTTCCACAGCTTTCCGTTGCATGTGCCTCTGACATGTTTACGTCCCGCAAGCCATCTGAAAGTATACACTGCGGACAGTGATGATTTAAACGCTGTCGTGCTAGCTTTTGAGCATAACCCTTTTTTTTATGTGCTTGGGCTGTTTAGTGCATGAATGTGTGGGAGTGGTGCAATAGGGGCAAACTGGAACATTGAACTTGTTTCTTGAGATATTGAGCCATTATTAAAGGACGACTTCAGCACTTTTCAACCTACCTTCATATAACTGGTCCTCACTAATGTTCATTTTCTACTCGTGTCTGTGTCTCATGGGAGGGCTGTGGGCAGTTCAGAAAACCGTCCAACAGTGACATCATCGATGGCGAATTCAAGCTAATAGATTCTATTCCTGAAAAATTGCAATGCGAAAATGGAAGCCATTGTTCTCATGAAAAAAAAAATCTGCCTAATGATGATGTCACTGGTGGACGGGCTTCTGAACTGCCGACAGCTCTCCTATGAGACTGAGTAGGAAAGAAAATGTCGTATTTTATCATGAACATTAGTGATGACCAATTATATGAAGTTAAGTTGAAAAGTGGTGAAGTTGCCCTTTAATCACTGCAGAATGATCACTGCAGAATTTCAATGATTTGGGGGTTTTGGTTGAATTCCAAATAATGACTGTACTTGTTGAACTTCCATAAGTGTGCTCTCACAGCGAGCGTGGCTGGGGGCACTCCCTTGTTAAACAACAGCAACCCCACTAAGCTTCTTGTGCAGACATTCTGGCTCCTTAATGACATTTGGCCTTTTGTACATTGTATATACAGTAGCCTACACTAAATATACATATATCGTTGCTGTCGGGAGGAAACCACCTATTACATCAGTGCTATTCTGTTTAAAAAGTATTGAACCAATGTAAAGTATAAAAAACGCTTTGGACAAAACCTCTTAACACAATATATAAAGTCACAACATCAACTTTAATGAGGCAGTATTGCCAAAAAATAAGGTTCTCTTAATTTCCTTTCATTTCCTGAACAATGAACATTTTGGAGTTGGGAGGTTTCTTCCCGACAGCGGAGATAGTGTATATAATAGTGTATATAATATATATATATATATATATATATATATATACTATAGGATAGGACCGACAGAAACGTACTCTCATGGAGCAGCTTACAACAATTCCTTTTGAGGGGCGCTAGCCCCTCCATGTGTGGCTTTTGGAATTAAGTCATATGGCAGCCAAGTCTATGGATTTTTAAAACTCTTTGACTGCCGTCTAGTGGCCATTTGCCATTTTTCGCCTTGGTTTTAGTCGACGAAATCAACACTGCTCACAGCCCAGCGCTGCAACAACAGTCAGTCAGCTCCAGTCCAGATATGGTCCCGTGTCTCATGTTATTTTAGGAAAGGAGGGCAGCAACTCACCCAGGCAGAAAGCCTGGCTGGCATGTTGACACACAGTTACAGTATGTATCTTACTGAGAGACTACAGGCTTAAATAAAACTGAATCCAAATGCACACACAATGTAATTAATGGGGAGAAATACAAGTTTTGAACATATTTTTGCATTAAAATGTGTATGCAGCTCAAAACTCAAAATCCTAAATGTTTTAGTATGCATGTACTATGTACAAAATGTCATAACACAGCATCTGCATTACTTGTGATTCAAAATTCACTAGTGTATATTGGCTATGGCAGCCTGCTAAAACTCATAATCAAATACAGATTCAAATTCAAAGTCAGAAATGGTAATTGGTGCATTTACGTACTGCCTTTATCCCAAAGCGCCAGTTGCAATGTGCATCACATTCACCCATTAAATGGTAAATGGTGCATTTATATAGCGCCTTTATCCAAGGCGCTTTACAGATTCACCCATTCATACACCGATGGCAGCGGAAACCATGCAAGGCACCAACTAGCACATCGGGAGCAATTAGGGGTTCAGTGTCTTGCTCAAGGACACTTCGACAGTAACTCTGGGGGAGCCCGGGTTCGAACTGGCAGTGGCAACCTTACGGTTACCATCCAGGCACTCTACCCCTGAGCCACCGCCGCCCATTCACACACTGATGGCAGAGGAAACCAAGGCACCAATCTGCTGTATAGGTCACAGTTTACTATGAAAACCTGCATTCCATGTCAGTCAGTCACGCCTCGTGTCAGTCAGTCCGTCCGTCATGTGTTGTGACACACTATATATGACCGTCTCCATAGATGAAGATCACAACACTGACTTCATCAAACCCTAGAGAACCATACATGGAGAAGACTGGATCATCACCTAGATCTGCATATATGGAGCCGGCCAGCAACTCTACATCTGACCTCACGGACACCATGTTGATCTGACCTCATCAAACCCTTAGATCTCCATATATGGAGCGGACATTCCATATGTTGATCCTTCCCCACTCGTCATTCCTCTTCGATGTCTCCCTTTTGACCGATACCCGTCCATTTTAACTCTAAGATGGCCCTGCCCCAAAGTCATTAGCGCAGACGTGCCCGGCAGAGCCGGCGAAAACTAGAGTTCTCAACAGGCCCGGAAATTAAGGCCCGGCCCTACCTGGGCCCTAACTGGGCTGGCCCAAGGCCCCGCTTGGCCTTACTAATTAGCACACATTTTACGCCCTACCTGGCCCATTGTACCATCAATGGTACAATGGTAAATTCTAAATTTAATCTGTGTACTCATCTCACATTCAGTAGTGAAAACAGAGACAAAAAAAAATAGTGTATTTATTTGTTTGATTGAATACTTTATTAACAGGCTTTGGGTCAAGCCCCTGCCTAGGGCATAGGCTTGTTTCCATGATGGTGTTCTGTATAATATCAGAATCAGTCAGAATCGGTTATCGGCCTGTATCACCCTGCAAATAATCAGAGATCGGGTATCTGTCATAATTTCATAACCGTGCACCCCTACTGTAGTTCCAATACCCCACAGTGCTTACGAGGTGGCCAAGCGATTCAACCAACACAATTGGCAATCAGACAATCGCTTAGAACAGTGGTCCAATGTCCATTTGTTTTTAAGTTCATAAAGTTAACATAAGCATAACTAAATGCATGTGAAATTAAATAAAACATTATACTTTTCAGGATTCCAATTAAAAATAGCAGATCTTCAAAGTTTAGAGCTTGTAGATCTTGCTACGACAGAAATATGTGGCCCTCTGGAGTGAGTGTGGAAATATAGTGGCCCTCTCTATTGTCAAAGTTGCCCACCCCTGGCTTAGAGCAGAGGCAACGTCAATGCCAGGCGAGTGCCCACACAGAGCAGCGTGGGCACAGCATGTCATCCTAGTTGGCAAGCCACATTGGATGGAATAAGTCATCAATTGTTTCTAATTTGCACAGACACAACACATGTTGGTCCAAGAAATGTGGTCTTATTACTGATGGCATTCAGGCCAGAAGCAGCGTTCAGACAGTTTTGTAATGGTTGCATAGTTCCATACTTGGCCTCACTGTCGGACAGACTTATATCAGGAGTAGCAGCTTCATCCTCCTCCATGCCTCTGAAGCCTAACATCATCTTTCAGAGACGGCATGAATTTGGGAAATGATGGCGTGACGAGTGGAAAATAAATGTGTATTATAAATATAATTCACTCACTCATATCAAGAGTAGAAAGTCTGTTTTATAATATTGTCCTACAGTATATCTATCCTGTACACCTGTGATGTGAAATTATAAAACTGAATCTCAGTTACTATGATAAATAACTTATTTTAGAGCAAGCAGTTGAACAACTGTATAAAATAGAAACCAAAAGTGTTCTCGTTTCATTACTTGTATGCTGGATATAAAATACACATTATTAAAAAAAGAAAAAGATTGCAACAGTTGTGTCAATCTGCGGGCATAACTAGTAACTTCATGCCGTTCGGCCCGATTGACTGTCCCATTCTCCTGATGTCCCCCCACAGCCACCCCCGTAAAGCTCTGGTGGTTCACAAGGAGGGCGTGCCTTACACTGCTCTATTCAAATAAACGATGCCATTGACAGTAAGGAAATGTAAACTCAGTCAAGTGGAATTGGACCGACTACAGCACACTACCATGATGCAACATGTCTACCTCAACTCTCTGTCCTGTCCTCTGCTAACCGCTACTAGCAATTCTGCAGGTTAATGAAAACAAGAGCATTTGACCGGGGGTCCGTCCAGACCGTCTTCAGTAAATCGAAGCCAGGTCAAACAGCACTGGAAGCTAAATGTCCTTTCATGAAGAACTGAAGTGAAATCATTAACTGAAACCTGGAATTAACCATTCAAGGTGTAACTGGAGCCACGGAGCAGAGTGTCTGGTTATCTACCAGCTGAAGGTATTCTTTGTCTCGAGCCTAGAGAAAACACACGCGCACCTCATGCACACACAAAGGTGACATCATCATGTAGGGGCAGTAACACTGAAAGCAGCCTCCCAAGGCTCCCATCGTTACGTTGGACCTCAGGAGTGCCCGAAAAGGTAGCCGAGCAGCGTGCCCAAGGAAGGCAAGAAAACAACCCCATTGTCCTCTTTTTCCATGCTCGCGTTAACCTGTCGACAATGCAGCAGTGTGAACCGAATACTCTCCCACTTTGTTAGGGCCACAAAAGGCAAACATGGCACATGGAGGCTGGGAAGCAATTAAATGCTGCTTCACAAGGCTGGCTTAATGGGATCATATTACCTGGAACAACCATGGCTATAATCCCATCTGAGGAAAACAACAAAACACCTGGACATACTGTACTGAGAGCCAACATTAGCAACTGACAGTGAGATTTTGGTGAAGGCCAAACGTTAACTGTGTGATCTAATTAGACCGCAATCTGCTTATTTGCCGTTGGGCAGTGACAGTACGGAGACCTAATGGATACGATACGAATCAAATCTTACAAATGACTCATTCAACAAGAAGAATCACAGTAAAACTCACAAACTGCTCGTTTAAGGTATTGTGGCGCTCAAGTTTAACCCATTGAGGACTGAGACCAGATTCTACAAATGTCTTCTAAATCTTGACAGTTTTCTGAAAAACCTATATTTCTACAGTATATCAGCTCACTGAACCCCCCCCCCCCTCACAAATCCGTATTGAACGCAGTTTGTTGACTAAAATGCAGATCCGGGGGCTTATCGTCTTTGCTATTACAACAGATACAACTTAAATAGGGACCCCCTCATCGGATGCAAGTGGAGATAGTAGGTCAGATCTTGTTCAGAGTGAGGTAGGCACATTGTTTGGTTATCAGGCCGCCATCAATTAAAGCTTGGACGAGCCGGCCTGCCTCCTGACGCACAAAAGACTGAAGCCTGGGTACAGCACCATGGTGCTGTACACAGTGCTTCTGTGAAGCCAGTCAACCAAAACTCTGGGACACAAATCCCCCCGTTACACTTCCCATTCCTGTCCCATAATTGCTGCAACCAGGGCCTCTGAACACCATTTTATCAGTGCATCTTGTTGTGCCCTCTTCATACAATTTACAATTTAGGCATCTTAATCCAGAGCGATTTACATTTAAGCAATAACAAAAAGCAAGGCATACATCACATAAAAGTAGTTATCATGAAACATGATACTAGTATACAGTTATGGTACACAATATATTCCTCTCACTTTCAGAATCACCTATGGCATCTGGCACCCTACCAAAAGCTTATACGTACTGTACACACTAGGGATGCACCGAACATTCGACCACCGAATTTATTCAGCCGAAGTGTGGCAAAAATGCATATTGGGTAGGTATTCAGTTCGCTTGGTTGTGAAAACCAACCAACGCTATTTTAGTGCTCGGACAGACAGACCCAGGGCAGGGACACACATAGCTGTCTATAGGAGTGTTTGCACCACTCAAACATCCCACACACTGTCTAACTTAACAGCATTTTATTGAGCAACGTTTGGGTCATTCAGACTTTCATCAGGCATATTCCTGATTTTAGTAATAGTGTGTGTGCACTGCATATAACTGTAGTTCCCTTTTCCAGAAGGTGGCATTAATATTTCCTGTTGCGGGTTAATTTCTCATTGCTTTAACCTATTGAGACCTGAGACCAGATTCTACAAAATGTCTTCTAAATCATGACAGTTTTCAGAAAAACCTATGTTTCTATATTAGTGGTTCTCAATCTTTTTCATGTCAAGGACCCCCAGAATGATGTATTTGGCCGCCGACCATCACAAAATATTAGGCGACCCAGATCTCAGGTCTAAATGGCTTTAATTGTGACTTTTTCTGAGCAGAGGCTCTGAATTAAATTCCATATACACATTTGTCCACTAGAGGGTGGTATTTCTACAGAATGTACAATGAGTGCAGTCCCCTGATGTAAGGACATTCCGAAGAGATAAGCAGTGTTGTTTTACTTAAGTAAAAGTATCGATATCGCAATATAGAAATACTTTGTTTTGAGTAAAAGTCCTGAATTCAAAATTTACTTGAGTAGAAGTACAAAAGTATTGATATAAAAATGTACTTAAAAGTACCAAAAGTAGAACGTACTCGTTATGCAGAACGTCCCATTTCATGTTTTCAAATGTATAAACATCTTTTGAAAATAGCTGATCTAGAAGCTCACAATGCGTCGCATCGCAACGCATTGTGAACTTGTAGATCAGCTATTTTCAAATGGCCGAAAATGTATATAGGGCTTAAGTGGTTACTGTATGTTTTGTAATAATATTCAAAATCTACAAAGTAACTAGTAACTAAAAGCTAAAATAAATGTATATTTGGATGCAGGATGTAGTGCAGTAGAAGCAAAAGGTTTTGGAAATTGAAAATACTCCTACTAGTGAAGTACAAATACCTCAAAATTGTACTTTCCACCTCTGGAGATAAGTGCCATTCCATTTCTCAACCAGCCTCACGTCAACCCCTCCCGAAACGGACTGATGCCTTGATCATGAGTTCAAAGTCAAAGTCATAAGATTTGTTACATAGTTATGTTGTCACCGCAGTTATGTTCTCCGCATTTGACCCATCTCTTGGAGCAGTGAGCTGCAGCCATGCAGCGCTAGGGAATCATTTGATTACCGGTAGTTGATTTGACCCCCCAATCCAACCCATTGATGCTGAGTGCCAAGCAGGGGGCCATTGGGTCCCATTTTTACAGTCTTCTTTGGTATGACCCGGCCAGGAATCGAACCCCGACATCCCAGTTTCAGGGCGGACACTAACCACAAGGCCACTGTCTGGTTCGGTGTCGCTTATGCAACGCCACCATGAATTCTGTACTGGCCATATAAGGAGCATGTATTGAGTGTACAGGGTTTGATGAGGTCAGATCAATATATGGAATGTTAGGAACAGGTCAGCTCCATACAGTAAATGGAGATCTAAGGGTGGTAGTGGGGACATTCTCTTGTAGAGTTGCTGACCAATATTGATGACATCAGGGATCTCCATATATGGGCTTAACTGCGACAGCAGGTCGCATTTACTATGACATCAGGGTCTCCACATCTGCATCCCTGATGATGTCACGAGACCTGGGCACCATATACTGTATGGGGGCTTGCCTGGGGTGACCAACCAACCAACACACTGACGGGAAGTGCAAGATTCCATAGTCGTTTCTGTGCTGGTCTCTGGCTGCACAGAGGGCTCACTATACTGGAAGTGTTGTACAAGAGACACGTGGCATTTATAGATCAACCTGGTGCCTAGTACATACATCAAAGACCTGAAACATGCGTCAGTCAGCCTGCCCCACAGCGCTTTCACCCATACGGCATGTCCCCTCATTGAAACAAACAGGAAAATAAAACCACAGCTCTGTCCCCTGAAGCTGCTTCAGGGGATGAACAACTGGGATGGTGTGTAAAGAAGTTGACGCGCTTTCACCTTCACTGTTCACACAAATATATTTCAAAGGAAAACGCATTCCCTCAGCAAAAACAAAGATCTGTGGTGGTGAACCACACTATGTGCAAGATTTAAAACCTATACATTACGGCAACATTTTATTAATTAAAAAAAAATCACTTGTGTGAAGTGAGGGGCGCTCTTATCATCATATCACATTCCGTGCTCAGCAAATCAAATCATCACAAATGTCATTCCGGCCAATCACTTTTGGCGTCTTCACTTTTCTGCCCTCACTTTTTATCCTCAAAATATGTACTTTGCTCAGCTAATCAAATCATTGCTATGGGTGTGATCAGCCAATCAAATCAGATCATCGCCAAGATTCACACAAACAGACAAAGCTGGGCATAGGAGGGGCTAGGGCCCCTCAAAAAGAAAAAAGGAAAGAGGAGTAATATGAAACATTGGGCAACACCCAGGCACTTTGTTTAGACATGCATGAGTATGGGTTCCACTTCCTTTGTGAGGGGGTGGAAAACGATACGACTTGCAGGTTTCTTGCTGAAGAAAAGTGTATGAAGGCACCGGGAGAGGCGCTTGGACAGTTTTGGGCACAACAACTCTTAAAGGAATCATGCAGTCAAACATACAGTATTATCCCATTTAAACCCGAGGACGCATCTGTGTCACCTTATATAGCTTTTAACCACTTAGTTTAACCATTATTTTAAACTTTGGCTGTTGACAAATAGCAGATCTACAAGCTCATAGCGTGGCACAGAGTGCAGCGCTATGAGCTTGTAGATCTATTTTTGAGAAATCTTGAAAATGTGAAAATCTTTGAATATGTATTATTTCAGCGAACCGGGGGTGGGGGGGGGGGGGTATGGGGCACCTACGCCCGTTCGATCTGCTTCTTTCAATCGCTTTCATCTCCAATTCGGCATCCCAGATGGCGTTTCTGGTCAACACAATAAGTCTCATGGTCGCGGTCAGGTTTTTTTCTCTGCACCCAGCGAGAGATCAACATCCGGTCGAGACAACACACACACCATCATGTCAACACATAACATCCATTCGCGGCGTTTTGGATCTTCAAAATAAGAGTTGAACGAGGTAAAATCCTGGCAATACGAGGTGAATTCATTGATTAATCCCGGCGGGAAATGTTTTTAATAGGGTTATTAAGAAGACCAAGACAAGAGGCTCACCATGGTGTCAGCCTGCGCTAGGAAGACGGTCGACCTGGGCTCTCCTCCTCTCCGAATCCCTCTCTCCTCCCGTCCCACCGGGCTCCGCTGTGTCAGCGACCGCTCCTGCAAATAGATTTTTTTTTTAAACACTAGAACAGTGGCTCTCAAACTTTTTCACGTCAAGGAGCTCCAAATTTACATGTATTAGCCCGCTGACCCCAATTCATTTTTTTTTATATTTTGTTTTTATTTTAAATTTTTCACAAAATACAGACCACCCGTCCACAGCCCTCCCCACATACAAATCCCCACATAGAAGACAACACAGTCAAAGCATAATAACAATAATATACAAAATAAGAGACAAATCTACTATACAGAAAAAGTTGTTTCCGGAAGCAATAGATCCAGACTGAGATAGCTGAAAATAACCCCAATTTGAAGATATATGCCAGGGACCCCCATAAGAGAAGATTTATAGTTTTATACAGCTCTAGCAGTGATTATCAATCATTTTAACCTCCAGTTTAACATGCATTAGGCTACGGACCCCCTTTTAATATTTTCTATATATCTGGGACCCAGATTTATATTGTAAAATCACTGTTAATTTAACTATGGAAACAAATGGAACCAAATGGACTCGTTAGGGTTCCTAACTGTCATTTTGCTGGGGACCCCCTGAAATCCCACTTTGAGAACACGGAATTTTGTGACCGATACGATAGAGGGTAACAATCACCGATATGCAACCGATAGTGATTTTTTGGTTCCATTTGTATGCTCTTGGAGTCTACATGCAAACCGAGGCTTATACTGTAAATAATGTGAAAAGTAAATAATGGTTAGTAATTCTGCTACATCAGTATTGCAGAAATTAAGTCTCAAAACAGAGATTAAAGCCCCAGCAACTAATGTGAACTTGCATATGGCTTGATGCTGCAGAGTGACAGGGTAATCCGACTACTGAGGCCCACCAATCACCAGGTCAAGTCACTGTAAACAGAAACACGCCCCACGTGAGGTTGTGAACTTGTGACTGTGTGTGCCACAAGGTCTCAGAGGCACTTGCTCATGGCGTCAGGCACTTTCTACTTGCCCAAAGGTCATGCTCACTTGCCCCGAAAATAAAATTGTGCATTATTAAATTATAGGTAAAAGTTTGCGCTAGTAGAACAAATATTAAATCCTCCATAAGGGGCGAGCAACAAAGGTGGTCTTTGGTATACCACTCTACAAAAAGTGGTATATACCACTTTTAAAAATAGTATAAAAGTGGTATACTTTTGGAGCTCGCCCTCCCTCTAAATCCAATCGTTAACTGCCGTGTGGCGTCGGTCACTTTGAAAAGCCAGAATGAGTGCAACCGATGGTTGTAAAAAAGGTTGCATTGTTATTCATGAATAGCAATAGCAATAACATTTACTGAAGAGGGAATGCACTCGGTGCCGAATCAACCCCTCCGAAATCTTGTTTATAGTTTAGCAGATTGGCATGGCGCGATTTATTTCAAGTATGGTGCAGCGCCATGCCAATAATTGTGCACTGAAAACTAACTAAGTACATTAACTCAAGTGCTGCACTTGATACTGCCCGAGTACCCGACATCTGGGGAGACACTGGGGAGACACCGGGGAGGCACTCAGGGGGACACTAGGGAGGCACTGGGGAGACAATGGAGAGACACTGGGGAGACACTGGGGAGACACTGGGCAGACACTGGGGAGGCACTGGGGAGAAACTGCAGCCACTGGAGAGACATTGGGGAGACACTGGGGAGGAACTCAGGGGGACACTGGGGAGGCACTCAGGGGGACACTGGGGAGGCACTCAGTGGACACTGGGGAGCCACTGGGCAGACACTGGGGAGGCACTGGGGTGGCACTGGGGAGGAACTGGGGAGGAACTGGGGGGACACTGGGGAGACACTGGGGAGACACTGGGGAGACACTCAGAGGGACACTGGGGAGGCACTGGGGAGACACCTGGGAGACACTGGGGAGGCACCTGGGAGACACTGGGGAGGCACTCAGGGGGACACTGGGGAGGCACTGGGGAGACAATGGGGAGACACTGGGCAGATACTGGGGAGAAACTGCAGCCACTGGAGAGACATTGGGGAGACACTGGGGAGGCACTCAGGGGAACACTGGGGAGGCACTCAGTGGACACTGGGGAGCCACTGGGCAGACACTGGGGAGACACTAGGGTGGCACTGGGGGAGGCACTGGGCATTTCATATCTCACACACACCATGATTCACTAGCCCCATAGTTTAGCAGATTGGCATGGCGCGATTTATTTCAAGTATGGTGCAGCGCCATGCCAATAACATTGTGCATTGTGCACTGAAAAGTAACTAAGTACATTAACTCAAGTGCTGCACGATACTGCCCGAGTACCCGACATCAGTATCTGTATCGGAACAACTCTAGCGGTGGCCTTGTGAGAGTGATAAGCAGCAGGGAGTTAAAAAGGAGAGACTCTCTCTGCTTACACACACCCACCAGCAGCAGCCTATAGAACAGGTGTTCCAGTTGACCCAAGAGCGTGGGGTGAATCGTCTGATAGTAGCCAACACTACCACACTGGGTGTGTGTGTATACTGTACTGTACCGTACTGCGTGTGCAAGTTGTGTGGGGGGTGTAAGGCCTAGGAAGTCATAAATGTTTTATAGAGTGTGTGTGTGTGTGTGTGTGTGTGTGTGTGTGTGTGTGTGTGTGTGTTTGTGAAACAGAGTTTACAGTTTATGAAATGTTTATAATGGTTGGATACTACAGGAATAATAGGATGATTATTGTAGCTTGAAGTTACATAATATATTGTAGAATAACATTAACTGTTAAATTAATTACTTTATATATTTATTTAAATTAGGAATAGCTCGTAATAAGTGATTACACAGACAGTTAAGAAACCTTAAATAAAATGTCATTCACGACTTCTCAATAATTCTTGCAACACTTCAGTTATGGCAGTACATTCTCTCCTCATGTGGACACAAGCCAAACCAGAAGATTCAAATACCAAATGCTGCAAGTGTAAGCTCAAAATATGAGTCAAGCACACACACACAGACAGCTAGACACAATACAGACAGTGTATTTTCCCTAGTAGACTGAAAAGCTACAACTAGGAAGCAGCCAAACATATTTCTCTCCAAGCAGGCTTCTCACTTCCCCATACTTACAGTATGTCCTCCCGACACACCCCCTTTTGCACACAGCTCCACAAGAGAGGAAAAAATAAATACTCTAAAAATATCTTCCGAGCGTTACATGTCTTACCTGAATAAAAAACAGTTGAGCTGCAAAGACTCCCTTTCTTTGCAAGGAGTTCTGATTATACTCTTCCCTCACTTTTTAAAAGTTACTTTGCAAAGTGGCAGTGCTCAGCGTCTCACCAAGCACTCACTGGTGGTAATCCAGGGCATGACGTGCCTCTCTCTCCCTCTATTTCATTGCTCACTGGGTTCTCCCTCCCACTTGTCTGTCTGTGTGCCAGCCAGGCTTCTCAACATGAAAAGAACCCTGCTACTACAGGCAGGGCACACCTAGATTCAACCTACTACTATACCAATCTACCACCTTCCATTTGGGAGATCAAAACCAAACATCTCAATTTATCAGCAGCAACGGTGGATTTAATTGAATAGTACCAGTTACATATACATACTGTACAACTACTGTAGAATATATGTTAATCAAGCACAAAAGCATTGAGCAAATTATCACTCAAAGCTTAGCAAGATTTGAGTAAAGAGGTGACCACTGAAAACTACAACATGACGTCACACCGCGGTGGTCACCGCTCACAAAACGCATCTCTCTTTTTTTACTAAACACCTCTTGGTGGTCACTCTTCACCGGACTGGACTATGAATGAATAGGAACAAGAATCGTGTATCACTAACTTGTACTTGTTATCGTAGACAAGTTACGCCTAAATTCAACAGTTTAGTGTTTTAAGAGGTGAGCTATAGCAAGAAATGCACACTGACAATGTAAATGTGTGTTAACTCAAATTAAAATGAATAAATCCTGCTTGGTTGTTAAAACTTAAAACTGTGGGCACTGGGCAGCAAATGTATTTAAGAATGCTACATTTCTCTCGAGACTACTTAGTACTAGTAGCTGTACAAAGATGTAAAACCAGTGACCACCCTGAATGTTAGTCATATCAAGAATGAATTTGGAAAAGTTTACAGATGCTTTTGGGATCCGGTCTGTGAAATGAACGCAACGGGAAATGTTTTATTTCTGAAAACTAAAGAAAATGCACTAGTAAATCAAACTAAAACTAAAATTAAATCAAACGCCAAACTGGAAAAACTGTCTACAACTAATGACATTTTTAAAACTATCTCTGAGTAAGTAAGGGGAAAACTTCTATAAAAAAAGTGGCTGGGTGCGTCTGAGCACGAAAACAGCATGGTTATTTTTCACCACCTGTTTGCAACCTAACACAGACAGAAACACACACGCACATATTAACTGTATATATGGTGATTTCGGGTGTGCCAGTACAGTGACAGTACAGTAGAGGGACCCCAACACGGTAACTCTGTCATTTCTCAACCATTTCGGACGCGGGACGGCTCGCCGGAATCGGGCCGGCAGCCTGGCTGCGTTCCTGTGGGTCAGTACATTGAAAGTACAGTACAGTAGAGGGACCCCCACACGGTAACTGTCATTTCTCAACCGTTTCGGACACGGGGCGGGTCGCCGGAACCCTGGGTGCGTTCCTGTGGGTCTGGAGCTTCCGCCCACCCCTCCACAAGGAGTTGCACCACTCACACGGGTGGTGCAGCCACTCCAAGGAACAGCAAGTGTCCTTTGTCTGTTTAGAGTACCAAAACAAAGTGGCGCTGTTGAGCTTCACACTGTGCACAGGTGCATGATGGGAAGCTGAGCTTTTAGTGTAACACCAGCACAGAGCACAGTGCAGTACAGACTACGGTGTAGCACCGACAGCCAATAGTCCGACAGCCAACAGTCCCACTATACCAATGGTAATTCCGACGGAGCATTAGTTTGACATGCGGGAATAACGGTTGGACTATCGCTCGAACATGTGCTGCTCCCATGCTTGCGGTTATGGTTAGGGTTTGAGGTAGGTTGTCGGACTAATAATAGTGTCGGAACTAAAGCCTGTACCCATTCCAATAGTCTGACAGCCAATAATCCGACAGCCAATAGTCCGACAACCAACAGTCCCCCAATAGTCCAACAGCCAATAGTCAGACAACAAACAGTCCCACTATTCCAATACAGTGTTTCCTGCAGGAAAAAGCTTTTTTTTTTTGGCAGCTTGGCATGGCGCGATTTATTTCAAGCATGGCGCAGCGCCATGCCAACAACATTGTGCAGGAAACCCTGCAATAGTCCGACAACCAATAGTACGACACCCATTTCAGACAGGTCTGATTTTTTTAAATGTAGACAACCTAGTCATAGGGCGCGTTCAGTGCACGGAGTGCACTCGCCTATTTGCATTGTACAGTGCGCTATTTCCGAACACGCCCATAGTCACCACCTAGTCATACATGCCTAGTCCTGATTGGCTGCCACACACGCGGTCTAAGCCAATGGGAGTGTAGTATGATTGCCTGCCTAAGCTATGCCACACATTAAATAAGGTTAGGAGGCGAAGACCGTACAGTGGACTCCATGTTGCTCCCTGGAAGGGAAGAAACATGTGCAATTGAGACCAAGGAAGCTGAACGCGGAAGTATGTTGGCTGCATATAGCCCATTGCGCATGTTTTTTTTTGTCCACTGTACAGTCTTCGCTTGCCTTCCTGTCCTCATTTAATAGTCGTTGACGTCTATAGGAGTGGCTAGCACCACTAAAAACAATCACACCCATGTGAAGTGAGGGGTGCTCTTATCATCTCATTACGGCCAATCACAATTTGCGTCCTCACCTTCGTCTTCAATGTTTGTGTTTACACAAACACTCAAAAGCTGGCCATTCATTGTCAATGGCATCCAATGTTTGTGTTACCACAATGTTTGTGTGCACTATGGTGTGCACAAACCCTCAAAGCTGGACACCTCAAAAATACACTACAGGCTTCTTCTTTGAAACCTATTAGCTACCATTATTCATGACTCCCCTCCCCTGTTCATCACCAGCTTATACCTAACCACTTCCAGGATAACGACCTCAGAAAGCTCTCAGCTGTCTGTCCATCGGGTTCCAAAGGTAACAGGGAGTGGTTCTCATTGATTTACTACACAGTAAGTAACTGTGCAATTAACTTTATTGGCACACCAGGTGAAAGTCAAGTTTATAGTCGTTTGTCCCATGCTATGTGAGTGAGTGAGTGAGTGAGTGAGTGAGTGAGTGTGTGTGTGTGTGTGTGTGAGAGAGAGAGGTGTGTGAGTTAGCATGCTAGCCACAGCTACAATACACCACTGGAAGTTGGCTTCTAAAATGTGCTTTACTGTCTTGCACGCAAAGAGAAAAACTAAGTAATATTTAGTTGACGCGCTCAGCAAATGACAGGAGGCACGCGGACGTGTCACACATAAACGCAACGTTCACAAGTTCATTTGGAAGAATTTAAATGGAGTTACTCACTCAGAAACAATCAGCTGACATATACAACGGTGACTCAGTACACTGCACGGACTACTTCCGCATTCCCGTGCGATGACATATGCGTCGGCCAATCGCCAGGAAGCCAATTCGGCACCCCGGGGCCAATGGCGCCGCGGTATTTCTGGCAGCCAATGGTAATTCACGACAGGTTAACCAGTGCATGCGCACATAGCCTCGGTCCCAGGCTTACTTGCGCACACACCCACACCGTGGCCAATCAGAGGCCACGAAACAGCCACAAGGTCTTGATCGGACACCAATAGAAAATCACAGCGCGGCACCACCACACCGACCGCGCGCGCGCACTTCAGTCCACAAGCCCGCCACACCGGGTAACATGAATATAATAATAATAATAATAATAATAATAATAATAATAATAACTACTATCGGTATGCACGCACATGTTTGTTCACCTGTCTGCTGCCTATGAGCAATGGTTCACATTCTTGATATCTGCCTGCCCTACACACTTGATTTGCGACTATACTAAAAAAAAAGTTTCAAATGAAAGCATTAATTGAAGTATGTATAAAGTGATGTATAAATATAAATAAATATATATAACAATTACAAGCACAACTCAATAACAACTCAATTAAATGTGGACGACACCATAAAGCATTACACTTGTTTACAATAGGGTCCACCATTTTCAATTCATCAGAACATTTAGAGACGTGCAAATATACTACTACTAGAGTAATACTAGACTAGTATATAGCCAAAAACAGGAAGTCATCATAAAAAATGGGGAAAAATATAAACAAGCAAATAGGCAATACTCTGCCTCCACCTAGAGGTGGCAAGTTGAGCTCTGAACGGAATCTTAAAAGTGAGGACAAAAAATAATACATTTATATGGTAGAATAATGCAGGATTAAATACAATGGCTCATCTACATAAATCACTTACAGCAGTAGTTTTCATGTCAAGGACACCCAAATTGACACCAATTAGCCCGCGGACCCCCATTTGAAAAGATATGGCAGGGACCCTCATAAGAGAAGTTTTTACGGCTCTAGCAGTGATTCTCAACCCGTTTAATTTCAAGGACCCCCAGTTTGACATGCATTAGGCTACGGACCCCCATTTAATGGCATTTCTATCTCTGAGACCCCAATTTATATTGTAAAATCAAAGTTAATTATAACTTAAGAGAATTGGAATACCCCGTTAACGGTCTGAGTTACAGACCCATAAGGGTCCATTTGGTTCCTAACTATATAATTTAGCTGGGGATCCCCTGGAACTCCCTCAAGGACCCCTAAGGGTCCCCGGATCCTTAGGGAAACCACTGACTTACAGGGGAGAACGCAAAGTAGGCCTTCAAAGTAACATTTGCTTGGGCATAATGTTTTCCATAAGCAAAACTATAGGCAGATAAGCTGGCAAGTCGCGCATGAGGACCAAGGATCCGTGGTGTTCATTCAAAGAGATGATACTTTGGGCATTCAGGCTTTCTCAAAGTGGGTGCCCTAGCTGGCACCCTGCTATGGGTGCTGTGACGCAAGTCCAGGGGTGCCGCAGAATACTTGGAATGTATCAATATCACTTCAGTTTAACCATTTGTCTTAGACCCTCTATACTGAGTGAAACAGACTTGAGTTGCACTTTCCTATATGTTCTTTTTGATGATTTGATTGGCCGAGCACCCCATAGCCATGATTTGATTGGCTGAGCAAAGTACGTATGCCAATGAAGTCATCCGCATAGCCGTGGGGGAGAAGACGACAGCCTTCACGTGGCCTCTCCTGTGAGTAGTGAGAAATGGTACAAGACCAACTCACGAAACTAATGTCGCCAAAGAATCATTGAGCCGACAGACCAAGGTTCAAGACAAGGTCACGACCAAGGCAGAGAACATCCTCTTCAGGACTGGCAGATACCCCCTCTGTCGAAAGAGGTGCTCTAAGCCTCCAACTCAACGTCGAGGGCCTTACCATCGCCAAACTCGAAGTCATCGGACATCTCGCCGAGTCTAACAAAAAATGACAGACCCATAAGGGTCCATTTGGTTCCTAACTATCATTTAGTTGGGGACCCCCTGGAACTCCCTCAAGGACCCCCATGGGGATCCCCTGACCCCACTTTGGGAACCACTGTACTAAAGGCCTATTCATAGTCCAGTTTTCGGTGAAGAGGTGACCACCGAAAACTACAACATGACGTCACGCCGTACGTGTGTTGTGGTCACCGCTCACACAACACATCTCTCTAACCACCTCTTCACCGAAAACTGGACCATGAATATAGGCCTTAACCTATTTAGTGTGTAGCCCATATTGTGTGCCCTACTGTGTGCAGGAGACGCATACAGTATAGCACCACTAACCTGCTTAATCAGTAAGCTGAACCATTTCCCCATTTTGGACAGCTAAAAGGTTAATGTTTACTGTATGCCATTCATTTTGGTTGTAGATGACTGCTACGAGCTTCAAAGGACTGTCAACTGAAACACAGGAGGATGGATCAATACTTGACAGAGATGACAAATCCTGGCAAACACTTGCAATTGTCAGTGCGCTTTGAATCGTGATGCAGGAAAGGTAGTAGGCGGACGGGGGGTGTTGACCCTGAAAACCAATCATAATTGGTTCTCATGACAGTACTTATCTGTAGATCATTTGGGTATAGACAGTGATTTTGGTCTTCTAGTGAACGGCTGGCGATCCACAAAATATAGCATGGTAAGAAGCCATTATATTCCAGCCAATAATGCTATAAGGAGCTCAGTTGTAGGACATAAATAACATGTTGTCATGATGGTGTGAGTGAGGAAATCATTATTATTTATTGCAGGCACAGAAGGCGACACTCAATTATTTAAGATTTTTTAGAACTGTAGTTTGAGGTAGCGTGAAAATGTATAATTATTTTTTCTTATTTTTCTCAGACTACCTACACAGATAAAGGAGAGAAGGTAAGATAATGTTTTTGGCAGCAGCGTGTGGTATAATGTCTCACAGTATCATTATGTGGTGAAGAATGTTACGTCATGATAGATATAGACACAATTCTAAATGAGGAAATTAAAGTACTACTAAGTTCATATAAAATTAACATTTCTACATTTCTATTTTAAATTTCTCTCTAGCCCCCAAGGGGAAAGTTTCTCAGGTTTCATCATGTGACCTTCTGGGTTGGCAATGCCAAACAGGTCAGTATCCAAACACAGAAGCTAAAACGAAGATTCTTACAAGCTGTTTAACACTGGTCATATTGCAATTACATCAAATTCAACAAACATATGATTCTTCATTATATCAAATAATATTAGGAGGTTATAAATAGTTTTTTTTTAATTGATTTATTTGATGTGATTTTTCATTATAGTTATTCTAATTCAATTAGTTGTATAGTAATTCTTAGAGCGGGTTTTAGTTTTGTAAACACAATACGGTTTCATTTAGTTATGTTTTTCTAATTTTAGTTTGACTATTTCCGTTAGTTTTAGTTAACTATAACTAACTAACTAAATAATAACCTTGGGAGGAAGACTCTATTATAGCCATCAAGGTATTTTAGCAAACCATACAGAATGTGAGAACTTTGCGAATGCAAATGCTGACAATTCATCTGATTTTCTTTGACATTTTTTAACACTCAATGGGCAGTTCTTTACAGAGTAAATAAGATTCCTATTTTAAAGGTTCACCTAGTTCATTCAGATGTTGACGAGGCACACAGGCAGGTCAACACACTCTGCAATCTCCAGCCTCTCACCTTTTCTGACCACATGAACCCTAGACTAGGGTTCCCTAGGCTCTATTCAGAGCATGTTATAATAAAGAATATTGTCAAAATGGATAAACATTTGGTGAAAATATACTAGTGGTTCTCAAACCTTTTCATGTCAAGGACCCCCAAATTGACAACCCCATTTGAAGAGATATGCCAGGGACCCCCATAAGAGAAGATGTATGGCTCTAGCAGGTATTCTCAACCATTTTAATTTAAAGGACCGCCAGTGTGATATGCATTAGGCTACGGACCCCCATTTAATGGCATTTTTTATTTATATTGTAAAACCAACGGGTCCATTTGGTTACATTTGTACTCTCTTACAGACCCATAAGGGTCCATTTGGTTCCTAACTATATAATTTAGCTGGGGACCCACTGGAACTCCCTCAAGGACTCCTGGACCCCACTTTGAGAACCAATGGTATATACAATAGATTGTAAGTGTGTAAGTAGGCTTCACAGTTAGCTTGAGATGTGTCATCTAACTACTATTCCCTCTGGTCCAAACATACTGGAAATTCACTTCAGAATTAAAACATTAAAATTATGTCATAGGCAGCTGGATTCTACTGTGACAAAATGGGATTTGAGCACTTCGCCTACAAGGGTTTAGAGACGGGCAGCCGAGAATCGGTGTGCCATGTCATCAGACAAGATAAGGTATACATTTTTACATCACAGGGTGACGTTAAATCAAATAATCAGATAAGACCTATATCCCTAATTTAACATTCCCATAAATGTCACTTCACAGATCCTATTTGAATTTGAATCTCCCCTGAATCCAGGAAATGAAGGCAAGTAGTCTTTCTTTTGAAGTTATTTTGACTATGCAACATTCTACTAAAGACAAGATAACACCCCTGTTCTTATAAGCAACATGTTTCAACGTAGCTTTGTTTTCCCTCAGAATTTGGAGAACATTTGATCAAGCATGGGGATGGGGTCAAAGACATCGCCTTCCAAGTGGAAGACTGTGACTTCTTGGTCAAGGTAAGGCCGTAACACCGGAAGAAACTTCTTCTGCCTTAACGTACGAGTAGGCCTATGACGAAAACTGTACATATTCTCAAGCTGTTGATCCAACAACTACTTACTCCAGTGGTTTTTGTAACTAAATTGGCTTGGCTTGCGTGTGTCTCCATGGGTGTGTTTAAGTGCATTTAAGTGTGTGTACTTGGTGTGCATTTGTATACATGAGCACACATGCCTGACAGTCCAAGACAATATGGAATATGGAATATGGATAAACATGCATGCAGGTCTCATGAGAGATCATGCATCAAGGTAGTGTTAACTATGATAACTTTTTGTTAAAACAAAAAGTTTATTGTTAAACAGAAACATAAAATAAATTTCCTGGTGAGTTGCCAATTTCATCCAGTCAGGAGAGAGTACCCATTTATCAGCTTCGATACTATAGTTTGTTTCTGCTCTTTTTCTTCCAATCTCGTTTGTTTATCCTGAATTGGTATCCCAACCTGAAACTGTACAGTTGTTTATTAGCTGGAGAGACGGGGAGACCCCTGTAACTGAAGAAACACTAGCATTGACAATAGCATTGATTACTATCAGAATATAGTGCTATTTACCACTTCATTAAATCACTTACACGTTTAAGGACGTTAAATGGTTCATATGAACGTTGCCCTCTTTCTATGCTAGACATGCAGCCCTATACCCGTAGGTTCACAACATAGATATAATCTTTGATCTTTGACAGAGACCTGTAGCTATAGGCATCACACATCCAGAAGAAATCTGCCTGTGAGAATTGGAAATGTCACATTTTATTTTCAGCCACTGGATGGCTGTCAAGAGCCAGAGGCATTATCTTGACTTGTTATATTGTGTTGTCTTCTAACTACATTAATGTCAACAGACTGCTAAGGAGCGAGGGGCTGTAGTCATCAAAGAGCCATGGGTGGATCAAGACAGCCATGGGAAAATCAAGTACGCTGTGCTTCAAACAGTGAGTGAAGAGTGAAAGGCACACATACTGACCATACTGTGAAATGCAGAGTGTTCCGAGTGTACAAATGCATAAATTAAAATGAATGACAATTGCTCCAATCATTTGTCCTCACAGTATGGAGACACCACACATACATTAATCGAGTACCTTGGACCCTACAAAGGCCTTTTTTTACCAGGCTACAACAAGCCCATGTGCAAGGATGCCCTGCTACCCACACTGTGAGTGCATTTGTGTATTTTCTTTTACTAGGGATGCACGATTAATCGTCAGCATAATCGGAATCGGCCATATCGGTATCGGAACAGTTTAAAAATAATACAGATTATATAATCACCAAGAAAAAAAGAAAGAAAAAAAATCTACATTTAATTTGTGTATTCATCTCATTCAGTAGTGAAAACAGACACATGGAAAAGAGTACAGTATATGCTATTTATTTATACATTGAATACTTTTTTAACAGGCTTTGGGCCAAGCCCCTATAGGGCCTAGGCTTGTTTCCATTGTGGTCCTCTGTATAATATCGGAATCGGTCATAATCAGTATCGGCAGATATGACCCTGCAAATAATCAGAGATCGGATATCGGTCATAATTTCATAATCGTGCACCCCTATTTTCTACCTATCATATACTACTGCATACTGTACATGGGCAACTGGCGGCCCGGGGGCTACATGCGGCCTATGGACACATAGGCTATGGGCCCATGGGGGGGCAGGCTGACAGCTTCATGAGTCGCATTCGTGTGGTTGACCTTTAAAACCGTTTTGTCCCGACCCGACCATTTTGTGTGGTTTGGGCTTTAAAATGTTAATGTCTTTTTTATGTCCAATGTATTTGCATTTAGTTCATAAAGTTAACATAACAATAATTAAAGGCATTTGAAATGAAATACAATTTTAACTTTTCAGGATTCCAATTCAATTTTTGCTACGACAGTAATATGCAATGTGGCCCTCTGGAGTGAGTGCGGAAATATAGCGGCGCTCTCCATCGTCAAAGTTTCCCACCCCTGATATACTGGATACAGAATAAAGGCCAAACTGCTATAGCTTCCCCTAGCACGAATGTACGCTTAACTACAGTAGTTCATGGAAAACTTGATCAAATGTTTTTTCTCCTTTTCTGTGTAGTCCGAAAGTACATCTGAGCTTTATTGATCACATTGTGGGAAATCAGCCAGATGATGAAATGGAGCCAACATCGGACTGGTAAGAGGCTGTCAGGGGGCTCTGTAGGCTATACACACGTATAACAGACACATTGGGGCAAAAGGACAAATAAACACCACTGCAAGATGAAGCCAAATAAGGTGGATCTTTATACTAGGCCCACACATAGCGCATATTTCATTACTTGTAGTATTAACTGTGTGGGAATAAACTGATTTTTTAAGAGGTTTTGTCTGAAGCGCTTGTGTAATACTTTCCATTGGTTCAATATTTTCTAAACACACAGAGGTAAAGGGTGTTCAATAGCACTGATTTATGCAAAATAAATAAATAATAATAATAATCAAAAACCTCAAAAATTAGGTTAGGTGGTTTCCTCCCGAACGATATACTTCCAACTTTTATTTGTTTAGTCTATATGATCAATACTTGAACGTGTCCGTTTCTGTCCACCAATCCAGGTATCAGAAGTGCTTAATGTTCCACCGGTTCTGGTCGATAGATGACAAGCAGATGCACACACAGTACAGCGCTCTGAGGTCCATTGTGGTGACCAACTACGAGGAGACCATCAAAATGCCCATCAACGAGCCTGCGCCTGGGAATAAGAAATCACAAATCCAGGTCTGACCTCCAACAACCACACTGTGCCACACTCACTCATCTTTTATTTTCAGGGGTCATCACTATGCTTGCTTGGGATTTTGTCAAGAGCTAGCCCTGAATGACCATGTAACTTTGGGGTGTTCAAAATCATTCATTTGAACACTCTCAGAGTTAATAAATACAACATTTCAGAACCACTATAGTACTAGTTGGACTCCTAATATGCCATAGTGTCGTAGTAAATATAAGAGTTATACATATTCTAAAGAAAACACTTGACATTCAGTAATGGGTATGATGATCAAAATAAGATTATAATGGTGTGTGTGTGTGTGTGTGTGTGTGTGTGTGTAAAACAGAAAATAAAGAATTTGCCACAGATAAGCGCAAGTCTTTGCATATATTGATGATCCCCGTTTATTTTGCTTGCAATTATGTCAACAATTCAGTTGTTCTTCGCCTGACTTTACACAGGAATATGTGGACTACAATGGAGGGCCGGGCGTTCAGCACATCGCCCTCAACACTTCCAACATCATCCAGGCTGTAAGTTAACATTAATTTCACATTAGCATTTTATGATTTTAACATTCGTTTTGATTAGCATTTAAAAATTGCCTAGGGAATACGATGTAATCGACAGACTGCACTTTAAAAAGCATTGGAATTCCTGTCGGCCTCGTCTTCAGATGTCCTCCCGAACCTCGGCAAGTAAAGGCAGGTTTTAGATCTTTGCTTTCTTCTGTTTCGCTTTAAAACAGATAGTGAACCTGCGTGCCCGGGGGATGGATTTTCTCGCAGCCCCTGACACGTACTACGACAGCCTGCGGGAGAAACTCAAGACCGCCAAGATCAAGGTGAAAGAAGACCTTGACCGTTTACAGGTATAGGAACACTTATTTCCTCACTGTCGATTCAAACTCAAATTGTTTTTTTCCCTTTTTGCTTTTGGGGTTCCACAAATATCATCAATAATGCTGCCATCTTGTTTTCTTCCGTCTAAAAGGAATTGAAAATTTTAGTGGACTTCGATGACAATGGCTACCTTCTCCAAATCTTCACCAAGCCTATGCAAGACAGACCCACTCTCTTCTTGGAAGTCATTCAGCGGAACAACCACTTTGTAAGTATACAAGGAAAAAACATTATGAATACCTGGCCGAAGATACCGGGAGGTAAGGCATCGGAAACATACACTTCAGGCCTTCATGTCTCTTGTCTTCAGTTCAACACCTCAATAAGAGGCGACAAGATTTACAGGGCAGTAGACGCCATTTATTTCCCCCCACCTCCATTAAATACCTTAACATGGAACAGCCTTAACACCTGCTTACTGCTCCCACCCAGTGTGAACACAACAGTAGCCCGTTTGGAAAAGCCCAGTAAATCTATCACAGATGCAGATTAAAAGGCCCCACTGCTTTACACAGCAAAGGGGATCTTTTGGATTGAGTTGCACCCTTTGGCACTTAATTTATAACACCTTAGCCCCCCTACTCTACCTGTCAGAACAGGCTCCCCATGTCATTCTCTGGCATTTTACCGAGTCTAGTGATGTGGATACAGTGTCTGTAAGTGAGACGCTGACTGTGAACCACACCAAAGGACATCTGGGAGCAACCGCCAACACTCGATCGGCTGATTAACTATGAAAATATTTACATGATTAATTTGGGAGCTTCACGTTGAGGGCAATTCTCTGTCAAAGTGGGACTGGATGAACCCAAAACCCTTTGAGAATAATGTATTAAACTGCTTGCAAACCGACATCAAAGAAGTCCACCATTCTGAATGGTGAGTGCATGTGAGAAGATGCCAGAACTGTAACAAACGACACAGAAGACGGTAGATCTTCTCAGTAATTAGCCATCCGTCTGTGTCTGTCTGTTCTGTCTCTCCAGGGCTTCGGGGCAGGAAACTTCAAGTCCCTGTTTGAGGCCATCGAAAAGGACCAGGATGCCAGGGGCAACCTCACTGTGCTGACTCCAGAGGGACAGCCCAAAGCCTTCTACTGATCCTCCAACCTTACAAAATCACACTTACACAATTATGTAAAGCACACACTATGGCATTCTTTGATAGATACAATATACAGATGTTTTTACGCTTTCCTGATATTTTACCGATCCTTTTCCTGAAGGTTTTCTGGAAAATGCATGTTTTTCCCTGCAGGTTTTATTCACTGATTAGCCTAATGCTAATTCTACTGCTTTGCTACTGAAAAGAAGTGTCCAGCAGAGGAACTCTATTCTATTCAGGGAATCTGAATAGAATTAAAATGTCATTGCTGTCGGGAGGAAACCTCCTAACTCCATTTTAGAGGTTTTAGATTTTTTCTTTTTTCCATAAATCAGTGCTATTGAACACCCTTTACGTCTGTGTGTTGTTTCGAAAATATTGAACCAATGAAAAGTAGTAAAAAGCGCTTGGGACAAAACCTCTTAACTCCATTGGACCCTCAAACTGTCTGCTAAAGCAACTAACTCCACCACCTCCACCCCCCCCCCCTGCAAGTAATTGACAACATATAAAGTTACAACAACTTTGATGCGGCAGTATTGCTTTGTTTTCAAAACATAAGGTTTTCTTCATTACTTGAAAAATGGATAACATTTTGGAGTTAGGTGGGTTCTTCCAGACAGCAGAGTATCTGAATAACAAGTAACACCTTGGCAAATGCCCCAGCTCCCCCCCCTTGCCTCTGAGATGTAGTGGAGTAGAACTAAAAGTATTTAATACTCAATAAAGTACAAATACCACAAAATTGTATTTAACTAAATGTACTTAGTTACTTTCCACCACTGGAAATACAAGGTAGGACACTGACTATACTGTACAGTATTTCATTAGCTGTTCATCCAGAATGAGTAGTGTAACTTCATTTTTTGCAAATAGATCTACAAGCTCACAACGAGATGCATTGTGTGAGCTTGTAGGTTGGCTACTTTTGAGCGGTGCAAAGCGCTCCTTTAAGTGACGGAGTGTGTCGGTCTGTATGTCCGAGTATGACCTATTGACCCCTGCAACTAGGGATGCACCCATATGGAAACTTTTGGCTGATACTGATGATTAAAATAACAATTTAGCCGATAGCTGATACCTTTGTTTATTTCGTTTTTATTTCCCCCTTTTGTGCCAGGGAAACTAATACATTTTCAATACAAGAAATACGTGTTCAGAATCTACAGCTTGGTAGACTGCAGATAACCAACACACCAACATAGCAAACGCATGCCAAAATGTATGCTTATTACCAACAGATAAATATCGGCTACTGCCATTGGTTAATGTCAGTGTAATTTGCCGATAACGATATTGACAGCAATATCGTCCGATACCGATATGTGGCCCGATACATCGATGCATCACTACCTGCAACTGATGCTGATTGGGAGTCAGGTCACACACACACACACACAAACACAGGCCAGGAAGGAGGGGCCATTACAACCCTCATGCTTAATAAATCAACTGTGCTCGACTCCAAAGGCGCCGCTCACTTCACATTATGGTGCGATTTAATTTTTTTATAGCTGAAGAATAAAATGGGGCTTACCATATAACAACTTCCAAGCGAGGCAGAAGAAGTGAGACTCCAGTCTCAAACCTACATCAGTGGGCAGGAGAAACTAGATTATATTACAGTGAAATAAAAAAAGATCAGCACCCAGGATTTATTTCAAAATAATTTATTTGCATATAATTGGAATGAAGCCAGGTTGATAACATCTGTGATGGCACTATCGTTTCATATAGTTACATTCTATACAGAAACCACCGTTTCAGACCTGGACCAAAAAAAATGGATAAATATATTAGTAAATAAATATATTAGTGACATGTCACCATATTGAAATGTTCTATTATATATAAAATACAACACTATTTCATTTCTGCTTTTGTCTTTCTCTTTTTTGTACACAAAGTATCCAAAATATACTGACAGATCCCTGACATTTCTGGAGGGGATTGTACTCTATTAGAAAAACAAACAAACAAAAAAAAGGCAGTTTCAGCTCATTATTCTTTCAAAACTTAAAAAATACAAAGAGAGAGACCTTACACGGGACATGATTCAAATGCTATTTTCATGTGCATTATGGTTGTGGGCTTGAAATCAATTATTTTTTCGTTTAGTTTTTTTTAAATTAATATTTAATATTAATATTTTGAAGCCAAAGTGCTGCTGGTAATTCAGTCATTTATCAGCTTTGTCCAGCAGAACATTCTTGGCTTAGTGAATAATAACATATACAAAGTAAAAACCTGATGATTTTAGCCGGAGAGCATTTGGAGTACACATTCAACATGAGGTATTAGCACGAGGGGCTGTAGTGGCAAATTACTGTAATGATTGTCCTCAATTCTCACTGTCATTAGTTACACTTGAACATTTATTGATCCCATTTAGACCCGAGGACGCGTCTGTGTCACCTTATAGCTTTTAACCAAAAATAGCAGATCTACAAGCTCGTAGATCTGCTATATTTGTGCAAATCTTTGAATATAATATATTCTTTCACAGCACGTTTTGCTGCTGGGGGGGGGGGGGGGGGGGCATATTTTGCGGCATGGGTCGGCTGTCAATTACATATCATTTTTGAGGTCCTTGACACGAAAATGTTTGAGCACCACTGATATAGAAATGTAGTCATGATTTTAGAAGACATTTTTGTAGAATCAGCCTCAGGTCTAAATGGGTTAAGATTCAGGGAAAGGGTTGAAGGAGGACCGTTAAGGCACGAGACAAGTACTTCTGTAAGTTTCACTGTATTCAAGCGTTTCTTTGGTTAGATAAGTAAGAGCTTAGTATTATTGCTAAGTCATTGATTTTTGGATCATGAAAAAGTACTTCAGTTCATCAGGATGCGAGTTCGGCATGAATAAGGCGCATGTGTTATCGATGGCACGATGGCAAAATAAAAATCAAACTTATGAATATAAGTAACACAGAGGATTACTTGAATAGCTAAAAAAAAGAATCCTGTAAGCTTTTTGAAAGTTAAGTGCTACCAGCTCTGATACAATACACAAGAGCTCCATGTCTGCTGTATGTCCTGCAGTCTGACTGCAGAGAAAGTAATAAAAAAAAAGTCTCCTTTCACATTTTAGCTGAACCTTTAAGGGAAATTCCACCATGACACAGAAATCATATATGCTTATTTCTCCGTATGGCCGAGAACTGCTGCAACTTAATTTTGTAATCGAATAAGAATCTTGTAAAGTCAATATTTTGGAATAGCTTCATTTATAAAACAGCAGGGCACCTTTCTGGTCACCGCATGAGCTAAGTGGAACCATTTCCTTGGCTATGACTACATTTAAGGACCATATTCCCGAGTAGCTAATTGGGAACCCTAGAAACATTCCCACTGGGCAATTCAAATTAAACCTTGATTCTCAAGTTTCTTTGTTTACAAGAGCAGTTGCCCACATTTCTAACCATTTATGAAATTGTTAATTATCATTAAAAGGCATATTCTGTAAGGTGGGCTTTTCCTTAAATTTAATGCATTAACCGCAATATTGGGGAAAGATACCTTTACATTTATTCATGGTAAAGTTCCTCCAATAGGGGTCATTACGTATATGATTTCTTAAAATCTTTTCCAGTGTTTGATTGTTCCTGAGATCTTTCTCAGGGTCTGCCCACTGAAGTCAGAAATCACAGAAAAGTGCTTAACTGACCACACCAACCATTCATTAGACAGGCGTTTAGTTGATGCTTAGGTACTGTGACGTCTATCAAGCATGGCTTTACTCCAGTTATGTTACACATGTATCGTTGCTACCGTTATGTATTTGTCTATGGCTGCAATGTTCAAGAACAACCTTGCAGAGCTTTAGCGGCTGGAAGAAAGTAGGGGAAAGTATATCCTTTCTGAAGGACAAGACATGTGAGTGTAAGGTTGAAAGGGCACTGGAGGGCAAGGAGGCAAGAACGAGGATAACAAGGAAGGCTTCCTCCTCCTCCTCCTCCTCCTCCAATGAGCCCCTTCAAGAAAAGCACTTACTGTATAGGTCAAACATAATAAGAAGTACCCAATTGGCAAGAGAAGTGACAGGAGCAAGGCAACGTGATGATAATGATGATGATGACATAATTCAGTCAAACTGGTTCATAAAAGATACATTTACGGACTAAAAACTCAAACACAATTCAGATGAAATAAGCTGCCATTAATGTAATAATGAATACAAGGCCCATGCTAGGCTCAGCAACCTCTGAGAATGCTCATTGCTTGAGGGGCTGAGGGTATATACAACCATTCTTTCAATTTGGACAAGTCATAGTCAAGAAGAATGCTTCTTTACCGAGGCTAGGGGAGCTACGTGGTTATAGGTTCAATTGACTACAGCAGTACCTTTAAAGACCCCACGTGTTGTAGGGTATGGTTTAGGAATTTGAGTTGAGGTAGGAGTGAGAGAAAACCTTCTCTCAGCTGAGATCAAAACTCAGCAGAGGAAGACAAAAAAATAACTAGGAAGGAAGCAAAATTAGTACCTGCGAGATAAATAAAGTTGCTTCGTCAATGAGCGAGCGACGTAGAAATGGAAACTCGCTCGCGCAGGACTCAAGACCCTAATGCCTCATTTATGCTCCGTCATACGATGGAAGTCACGTACCGAAAATAGCAGATCTAATGCGCTGCATCTGTGACAAGTTGTGAGCTTGTAGATCGTCTATTTTTAGCAAGCAGAGCCATCATACAACAAAGTATAAATCAGGCTTCAGCAAGGACCATTCTTTAGTTGTCGCCAAGGAGCATGGGTACATACAATATCATGGTATTGAATAGCCTTCCTATAATTGACTTAAAACAAGGTGAAACACATGCGCACACAAGCATGCGAGATTGCGTGTGTGTGTGCGTGCATGCGTGCACAGACACACACACGCACACACACACTCACAAAACACATTTTCCCCTTTGTGATGTATGAACTGTTTTCCGAGCACCTCCCAGTATCCAAATATCTAAATTCAATATAGCCCTAAAACAATAACATTATAAATTATATACAGCACATACTGTAGTAGTATTATCCCAGAGTTTCAATAATAAACTGTATCAGACTTATTATTTTTGGTATGAATGTTATCTCTGATTAATATATCTAGCTAATATATATATATAATTAAAAAAAATCAACATCTGAGCTTTGATTCCTGGGAGGGATTTGGGGGAAAACCTGAAATAAGGTTATTAATGTGGAATTATTTGGAAGACATGACAGAGATGGCCAGTGATAGGCTTGTCCATTCTGGCTCCTGTGTAGCAGCGTGACATTGGGGGATAGAAAAAAAACAAAAAAACATCTCAAACACCAGACTCCTCTTCTGATCCTGAGGAAGCACAGGAAAAACCAACATTATTAGGAACACAAACAGAACACAATACAGAAGCTTTCACTAGCCTAGCGTCTAGGGACATCTTCTGTTAAATAAAAGCTTTCGCTAGCGTCTAGGGACAACTTCTGTTAAATAAAAGCTTTCGCTAGCGTCTAGGGACAACTTCTGTTAAATAAAAGCTTTCGCTAGCGTCTAGGGACAACTTCTGTTAAATAAAAGCTTTCGCTAGCGTCTAGGGACAACTTCTGTTAAATAAAAGCTTTCGCTAGCGTCTAGGGACAACTTCTGTTAAATGAAAGCTTTCGCTAGCGTCTAGGGACAACTTCTTTTAAATAAAAGCTTTCGCTAGCGTCTAGGGACAACTTCTGTTAAATAAAAGCTTTCGCTAGCGTCTAGGGACCACTTCTGTTAAATAAAAGTTAAAGGGATCGTGACATTAAACTTTTTTTCTCTCAATGTTTTATAGTTTTCTGAGCTCATGAATTGCACCTAAAAAACCTATTTTTGAAAATGTGGCACAACTCTTTGTATATCCATCTTGCGCCACCCTTATCCCTAACTTTTTTGCCATTTTTTACTATTTTGAAAAACCCTGTAAAATAGTTCAACTAGCTGATCTACATCGAGACATTGTGAGCTTGTAGATCGGCTGAACTATTTTAAAGGGTTTTTTTTAAAATAGTAAAAATAATTAGTTTAGGGATAAGGGTTAAGGGGTGGCGCAATATATAGCCCATAGTCTTTCAGAGCGAATGTTTTTAACTAAAATCTTTGTTTCTGGGGATGAAATGGTTTGAGAACCACCGACATAGAAACAGAGGTTTTTCATAAAACTGTCATAATTTAGAAGACATTTGTAGAATCTGGTGTCAGTCCTAAATGGGTTAATCGCTGATAGTCACTCACCCTGATTATTGTGGTGTAATGTTAGTCACTCACCCTGATTATTGTGATGTAATGTTAGTCACTCACCCTGATTATTGTGGTGTAAAGTTTCGCAGTATAAACAAATGTCCGTGTTGCGGCCGGCGGCGACAGGGCTGTGGTGAAAGCGACAGGGAGGAGGCCTAGTGTCCATGCAGGGAGCTCCATCCCCCGCCGTTGGCCCCAGGAGCTGTGGCTCCGAATGCGCAGACTGCTGCACGCGCTTCTTCCACACCACGTGGTGGGCTCCCCCACAGCAGGGCCAGTCCTCCATGCCCGCCGCAGAGTCCAGAATGAGGGGCACGGGAACGGGCAAGTCGGGGGGCGGCGGGCAGCAGTAGCCCCCGGGGGGACCCTGCATGCCGCCGTAGTGGATGTGGATGCTGCAGTCCTCCTGCAGGTCCAGGCTCTGGTGGAAACGAACGGAAGGGCCGCCGGCGTCCAGCATGCACGCGCCCAGCCGTCCGCTCGTCCTCCTGTGTGTGGGGTGGGGGGCGTGTCCTCCTCCGTGCAGGCCTTGGTGGCAGCAGGGGGGCGGAGGCTGGAGCTGTAAGGGGACCGGCGGGGACACCAGGACCGGAGGAGGGGGTCCCGGGGGGTCGTGGTGGTCTTGGCCCTCTGTCGCAGGGCCCCCGGGCCTGTCCGTGCAGGGGTCTGCCGAATTGGGGCAGTGGCAGGGGCTGTGCTTGAGAGGGCATAATAAGGGCGAGTCTTTGTCCAGAGCTTGGGCAGCAGTGGCCCCTTGCTGCTCCTCATCGGAGCCCCTGCCGGGGCCCTGGCCGGGCTCTCCCCCCTCCTCGTAGTGGTGGTGTCTGTGGCGGTGGTAATGAACATGGCTAAACACAGTCTGCGGCTGCTCTTCAGGGCAGCCCGCTCTGTTCACCACGGAATCCAGAGACCTGGGCCGGGCCTGGGCCCCCGTCCCGGCCACCCCGGCCCCGGCCCCCGCCTCCAGACTGTGGCCACCACCGCCAGAGCCCGGCCCGTAATACACGAACGGATCGTAGTCGCTGCTCAGGGAACTACGGAAGGTGGACCAGCTGCCGTAGACGCCTTGCAGGGACACGTCGGTGCAGTTGAGCACAGAGTCGCTGGACGAGCCGTGGCACGGCCCAGAGCTGGAGTCGCTGGCGGGGCCGTCCGCCAGGTAGCCGCTGCGCTCAGTGCGGTAGCTGCCGCCCGAGCAGCTGCCGCCGTCGTCCAGTCGGCCCACGTGGCCCGCCGTCGTCGGCCCGCCGTGGGCCACCTGTGGAGTGGACGAGGAAGCAGCCGCGTGGTGCAGCCGCGAGCTGGACGCGCTGCGCTGGGCCACCGCCGGGCAAGACGGCAAACGGTACGCGTGGCAGGAGCGGCGAGGCGCGTAATGATGGCTGGAATTCCTGCAGCTGCTACCGCCCATCCTGTGGGGCCTCCCCGGGCCCTCGGCGCCACCGGGCAGGTGGTAGCCACAGCCGAGGCCGAGGCCTCTGCTGTTGGAGAGAAAACGCAACGCCTGCGCGTCCATGGGGGGGGAGCCACTGTAGTGACCCAGGGAGGGGTAGGGCCCGGACGGCCCGCGAGGGTAGTGGGGCCTCATGGAGAAGGGGATGGCATGCTGGGGGAAGGGGTGGCCGTGTGGGCCAGTGTAAGGCTGGGGATGATGCAGGAAGCCCTGGCTGTGCTCCGGTGGTGTATGCTGGAGTCTGCTGCTTCTCTGGGGTTGGCGCTCTGACCCTGTGTTGGAGCACAGCGTTACAGTTCAGTCAACAACACCACATAATGCTTCATACAAGAGTTCTTTTGATGTTTTCTTATTACCCATGATGTTGTGCATGCAGAGGGGGCAGGTGCGATGCTGCAGCAGCCAGGGGTCTACGCAGTCCTTATGGAACTCGTGAGCACAAGAGATGATCCTCAGATCCTGTAAAGGGGGACGACGACACAGTTAAAACTATGATTTAAAAGGATCCCTGGCTAAGAAGACAAATATGCCCTTAACACATTATACTTGCCCTCTGCCAACTAAAATAAAAAACACCTTCAATATTTTATTTATTTCATAAATAAAGAATCTTTCACTCAATAGGAACTTCTCCTGTCGCAAATGTCATATTTCCAAATGGTCTAGACTCTAGTCCTATGGAATGTATGGAATGCATATGCTAATTAACCCATTCTGACCGGGCACCCATTTTGGTGTCAGCATCATGTTATGCTTTAGCTATTGAAAAATAGCAGATCTACAAGCTCATATCGCGCCACCGAGTGGCACGATACGAGCTTGTAGGTCTGCTATTATAGAAAAATCGAAGAACGACTGACATTTTTAGAATCTGATCTCAGGTCAGAATGGGTTCATCAGACCAGTGTGTGTCCGGCGGAAACCTCGTATGAATCTGATCTCAGGTCAAAATGGGTTAAAAACAACTGTAATACTTAGTTAATATATAAGTTAGTTATGAGCATCAAATAAATATTTTAAATACTTTTTATTAGCATGTGCATTCCATATATTCCATGGGACTGGATCACACATGGACATAAGACATCATCAACCTGCGATGGGAGCAGTTCCTATTGAGTGAAATATTCTTTATTTATGAAAGCAATAAAATATTTAAGGTGTTTTTATTTTAGTTATAGAGTCCAAGTATAATGTTTTAAGGCATACTTGTCTTATTAGCCAGGGATCCTTTTAACACACTGGGCTCTATTTTCGTCCATACAGTACTAAACCCCTAAACTACCACATTTTTGAATAGTTAAAATAGCCAATCTACAAGCTCACAACGTGTCAATGTAGACCAGCTAGTTGAACTATTCAAAAATGATATGCTATGATATCACGCCAGTCTCGTATTTCTCGTGGATGGCTTAATACCTTCCCACGAGATATACACCGTTTGGCACGGTTAAGTACACGGTTAAGTAAATGTACTCCGTTACTTTCCACCAGCGCTTCCTACTGTACCTGGCCGTCCTGGAACTCCTCCAGGCAGATGGCACAGACGGGGCTTGAGTTGGAGCTGCTGGCAGACGACCCCCAGGCCCCACGGTGGCGCTGTGAGCCTCCCGAACAGCCCTGGGAGACGTAGGTCTTGGTCTCCAGGCGACCGATGGCTCGCATCGTCTGCTGATGGACCGAGTCCTGCACACACACGCACGCCCAACAGAATGAGAGAGATGCCTTACTAGGCCAGAGACCCCCAGGGGTCCACGACGGAGTTCCAGGGGGTCCCCAGCTAAATGATAGTTTGGAACCAAATGGACCCTTATGGGTCTGATTTTTACAATATAAATCGGGGGTCTCAGAGATAGAAATCCGTAGCCTAATGCATATCAAACTAGGGGTCCTTGAAATTAATCAGGTTGAGAATCACTGCTATAGCTGTAAAAATCTTCTCTTATGGGGCATATTTTTTCAAATGGGGGCCCGTGGGCTAATTAGTGTAAATGTGGGGGTCCTTGACATGAAAAGGTTTGGGAACCACTGTGCTAGACAGCAAAAAGAATAACAACTCTTACGCAATCAAGATTTAATACTATATTTTCAATTTAAAATACAAATACAAAACAGTGTGTGTGTGTGTGTGTGTGTGTGTGTGTGTGTGTGTGTGTCTGTCTGTTCTGAACTGATGAGGAATTGTGCTATTATGAAAACGAGTAGTTTAGCTTTTAAAGTATTTTTCAATTAAACAAAAGTTATTTCTGATACGATATATTTTCAGATTCCACATTATTTTTTACACACTATTTTTTATTCCCGGGTGTCTGCTTGGCTACCGACCATCGCATCAAAATAGAGAATGTAGAAGAATTGTTATTTTGGTCAACGTTATCTCTCATAACGGTACCAGCATCAATACAGCATGGAATTGTGGACAAAATCTCACCCAACGACAACAAAATATTCGATAGTGTTGGGTGGTCCGTGGCTCAAATGGCGAACAAATAATGGGCCTTGAAATGGATTAGAGCAACTTAGCGACCACGAGAATAGGAGTGAATTCAGTTCTCCAGTCCAGATTTCTCAAAGCTATGGATTTGAATCCTCATGCTCTGTGTTCACTTACCCAGGTTCGGTTGGACTTGCACTTGTAGCGGAAAGCAAAGATCAGAACAATGGTCACAATGGCCAGGACTATGGTGAGCACAATACCCACATCATAATGGGGCTGGAGGAAGAGACAGATAAGAAGCACATATGGAGATTAGTTCATTTGGTACACATAAACACAATGAGCACCACAAGATGATAAGAAACAAGACGATAAGAGCCAAAGCACAAACCACAACTCCAGAGCAATAACCTTTCCTATGGGTAAACGAAACAGTGACTCTTCTGGTCTGGTGCCACTTGGGTAATGGTGGTGTGTGCGTGTGTGTGTGTGCATGTGCGTGTGTCTGTGTGTGTGTGTGTGTGTGTGTGTTGTACTAGTAGTAGTAGGCGGCTACCCATTGTTGTGGACAGACAAGTTGTGGACAAGTTGCAGTCAGTGTTTTACTGTTTGGAAAAATTCATGTACTTATTGGCCAGTTTGTGACACAAAATATCTTGTAAGATTTTGGAATAAATACATTCCAGATTTTTGCCTTTTATAGTTATTTTTTTACAGTTGATTTAGTCGACTAAAATGTATTTTGGCGGGCCTTGATGCCGATTTTGGAATTTCCAGATTTAGCCTTATATATATATTATTTTTTTTCAGTTACAGATATCGCGATATATCGTTGATAAAATCTCTTGCAATATATTGAATATCGCACTACTGCAATATATCTAATTATGGTGATATTATCATTATGGAGGCCCTAATATCGCCAACCGGTGAATTTAGCCTTACCCATTTAGGTTCAATCAGGATCTCAATGTGGACTCTGGCTTCCTCGTTCTGCTCCACCAAGCTC